>NW_024884364.1:30801825-30823640 GCF_019232065.1 Centrocercus urophasianus | reverse complement strand
TAAACCAAAAATACTGGGGCCCTATTCCTTGCATGCTATTTTCACATCTGAGGTTTGCAGCTTTGCACTGTGACACTGTTTATCACTATTCAGTTGTGATGCTTTGCCCTGTTCTGAGAAAAATTACTCATCATGAAACAGAAGGCGTCCTGCTTTCGGAATAAGAGTCACTGCGATTCCAGCTTACAAACACCTTTAGGACATAAAAATGAATATTAAGAGATCCTGTGCCCTTTTTACTCCAAGGCAACATTTTAATTTTTTTCTTAAGGATGTCTTTGGGGGCTCTCACTTTCACTCTCACCCTTCAAGATTTGATACAGAGTCACTCAACAACATACACTGCTTAACTGCTTTTTTTTCTCCTACAGTTCTAGAACTCTTTAAATTCTAGCATGGTCTGCTTCTTGTAAAGTCTCACTCAGCTCTGCTTTCAGCCCATTTTAAATGTATATGTCTCAGCCTTAGCTAGTAAATAGACAAAAATATCGCTAAATGCCTACATGTTGACAATCCACTTTTTTCCATGACTGCTGCTTCTGCTGATCTGTTCAGTCCAATGTATTCTCATTTGCTCTGCTGTCAAAAACTAAAATCTCCTTCTTCAATTTAGACTTTCTTAATTGCAACAAACTCATCTCATCTTACATTTCTGCTCCCTTGCAAAATTGCGACTTAATTATAGTTTGGCTTCAAATCTACCTTGAAATAAATGCATACCTACATTCTGGACTTTTCTCACTTTAATTACGGGAATCCATCTTCTTGTGAAAAATGTATTATCCATTCAAAGTAGAAGTGTTAATCTTCACTCAACGTGGCCATGAAGTACTTCATTTAGGTTCCATCATAGGCTCTCTTCGGACCAGGACCATATAGGATATAATCTCAGTCTCACTTCGTGTCCCCACCATTCCGCTTTAGCTAAGGGCATTTCTCATTCTTCCCTGTGGTGTTATTCATCTTGTTTAGATTCCCTTCCAGAGAACAACCTTCAATTCCAACCCCTATCCTCTACTAAATCAAATCCCTGCCAAAGACTCAATTTCACTCTATTATCTCTGAACACTGATTGATGTGATTAAATTCTTCCCTTCAGCTGAGGAGCCTCAAGTGCACAATTTTAATGACCACTTTTGTCTGGCTCATGAAATATATTACATTCTTGTATCAAGGACTGTCACAGTGACTGTTTTGAGATTGAACTCTGTAATGCTCTATAACATCTAGCATAAAACATGATAAACAACAGAAACTGCATATCCTCTCAGGTCTAGGCAGGTCGCATCTATATTTGATAAGTCTAATATGGAGAACTGTTGAAATAGAAACAAGGCATCTTAATCCACAGGAAACAAATAGTTAAGCTATCACTGTGAGGCGGAGAAATAAATCCTGATTTCAAACCTTTCAACAAGAAGCTACTCCTACAGAATGCAGAAAAAGAAAATCCAGGGACATACAACAGGAAACTGCAATTTGGCAAGGCATCTTTCTTTGCTTGACAGGCATAGGACGTAGCAAAATTCTAATACCCACTCTTCTAAATAAAAATGTATCACTTGCCACAGTCATGCTGCATCACATACAAACTATCCTCATGAGATCAATGCTCAGGAATAACTCTACTTTCTAGTCAGTTACTCGTGCTATTTCGACTGGAAAGATGCTTTCGTACTAGTCAGAAATTCCATACAACAATCTTATTGAAATATACTTGATCTATAAATCAGCACAGAATGCGTTAAACACCCTGTGTCAAAAAGTTATGGATTTAGATTATTTCCTCATTATAAAAAGGGATGCTTCTGATTGGTTTTGACAAGAATTATCTTCAAAGGCATTTAAGATTTTTCAAGAATAAAATATAAGCTTATTGATGGTTTAATAAAAACGATGGCAGAATGATAAACAATGAATACAAGTCACATCTATAGGTGAATCCAACCCTTCCGTAAACCAGTCCCATTCAGACATCTTTATACTTACAGGATGGAAGACTACATCCTGGAAGAGCAGCAGTTCTGAAAAGGACTTAGGAACCATGATGGATAATCAACTAAATTTACAATCTTTTAATGCAAATAACTGAGACTGAAAGATTTAAAAATGCAATCCTTGGAGGTATAAACAAACAAGCAAAGATATAAACTGAAAGGTTCAAGAATGTACCTGCACATACTACACGCACACAGCAATACCGAAATTACTACCAGAATGCTGTATGCAGTTCTCATGTCCACACTTTAGAATGGATTTTAAAACATCTGAATTTTCAGAAGAGCCGTAAAAGCTTTACAGTTAGAGATTTCATCTACATAGGTTATTAAAGTTAACATATTTTCTTTATGTGAATAAAGTGTAAGAGTTTAAAACTAGAGTAGTTATTAGTTGTTCTAATAGGCAGCTAGCTACGTGGTGGCCAGCAGCTGTAACTAAACAGTTCCAAAACCGAAGGAGGACTAAGAGAGTATGGAAAATGAACTAGCTGAATCGCTCGAGAGACATGGAGAAATCCTCACACTTGCAGAACCTACATGAAAACTGGTGTTTTTTTGTTTTGTTTTTTAAAGTACGTTCTACTGCACCCAGAAGATACAGGCTCCATGATGCAGAAATAAGTAGATTGAATCCTAGGGATAATGGCATGCCAGTCAGAATATTTCATTACCATGGTCACTTCTGGCCTTAAAATCAGCTAGTTTTGTATTAGGTAGAAAGCTGCAGTGCATATAAGAACATTCAAACTAACAGATGATAATATAAACAACTCAAACTACAAATACAGTCAAACAGAATCAAGCAGAGCTGTGTTCATACATCATTGATTTGTATACCTTGCTGTTTCAATTAAAAACTCAAAATTATCCATTATGCCTCCAACTTTTACTTTCATATTTTTAAGTCTGTTTCAATGTATCTGATATTTACATATTATAGTATAATCATACCTACCATACCATGGCTTGGAGTAGGTTAATTGCATAGGAAGATTTACTATGTTTACATTTTTTTTTCTTAAATTACTCTTTTTTTTTTTTTTCCTTTTTTTTTTTTGTTTTTTTTTTGGTTTTTTGTTTTTTTTTTCAAAAAGCACAGTAAAGAGTCTGAGGACAAATTATTCAACTGTTTATCATACATAAGACTGCATGACTATAATACAAAGGGCTTGTCTTTTTCATTTAACGTTACAATATACACAGCAAGTCCGGACTAGATCTTACAATCTGAACACAGGTATTTAACCTTTTCCATGCTGTTTATGTTTACAATGCACAGAAGTCCTGTAACCAAACTGTGTAGTAAAGCACACAAAACTGGACTGTAACATAACACAGTATGCAGAAGCACTGGATTTTGTGGTTTCTTCTTTATGTAGGTGTTGTTGGTTTTTTTTAACTGCTTCATTTTTTGGCGCTTGCTAAGGTGTGGCAACCCGTGCACACAAAAATACCCAGATTTCATATTACCCTTATATTCCTAGACAGCAGTAAGTACTGGATTCCTTTTTATATTGCTGAACTCAGCATCCTGTTTTTAAGGTGACAGCCTTCCAATTCCTGTAAACTTCTCTGAATCACTGAGTTTAAGAAGGAAAGAAAGAAATCAGAAAAAAAACAACCCACTTTCATCCACAGGGTTGACATGTCAATAGAAAAGAAATATGGATCACTTGTTAAAAAAGTCGTGATTTACAAAAAAAAAAAAAAAAATGGTAATCCCAAGTATTCATTCTCATTCTCATGTACATGGTATTCAGCTGCTCTGCTGCCACTGTAAGTAGAAAAAAGTCCACCTTTCAAGTCTGAAAAAAAAAAAATGATTTAGCCACGTGGAATTGACCAGTATGAACTCTAGAATTTCTGCTGAATTGACTTTTAAAAGGGCTTGCTGGCAGAGGTAGATCACTGCTTCTGTAATATTCAGTGGGCAAACAGTGTTAATCTGGGATGGGCAATCACTGAATCACTCTTATTCTTTCAGATGTTTTTCACCGAGCTTTTACTTCTAATATAAATAAATCTCTGACCGGGCCCATAAATTTTGCAACTGCCAAGCTGACTGTGTTATATTAAGGCAGCATTACCCAAAAATTAGGCACCTGTTAAATACAGCCTGCTAACCTCAGGTCTCATGTGAGTGTTTTGCTTTACTCAGACTATTATTTTGGACCTGTTCATGCAATCAAGGTCTTGCCTTCAAGTTTACAATTATGTTAATAAGGAATACAAGAATCAAACTGCTGGCTTCATAGCTTCTGGATCTAGTGTCCCTTTTACCTTCAGAAGCCTGAACACATTTATAACGTAACAGATGTTATAGTCTTGAAGTAGATGTCGCTCTATTATGTTCAGTACACAGATTGCTGTAAATGTATTGGCTATGAATTCAACAACAGTTCCAGTTTTGTTTAAGCAATAGTACAGCCATAATTCTCAACTGACATTTAAAAATGGTCTAGTTACACCTTGTGTCAAAGTGCAGAACTGCTACATTATTGGTTACAGACATCTATGTGCTATAAAAACAGCTTTGGTACAATAAATTATCAAAAAAGAAAATAAATTTTTGTAAAATTCACAGCATAATTGTGAGGCAAAAAAGCAGTCACATAAAATTCTGCATTTTTAAAAATGTTCAGGATGAACAGAAGACGTCTTTGTGCAGAAGTAATGGTGGAGAAACCACGTGCCAAGAAAAAGCAAAAGAAAAAAGTAAAAAGCGGGAAGGGACACAGTTGTAGCTATTTCCATCAAACGCAAACCACTACTCCTGTGACCTTCAACCAATAAGGAAGTCAACTTTATGACACACGCAAAGTGACCTTGCAATACCTTACAATAAGTGGGTCACAAAAGTCTATTTTAAAAGAAAGGCCTCTTGAATTACCCATTCTCTGTGTTTTCAGCATTAAGGACCGTCTGCAAAAGCATGTCCGAAAGTGATTGCATCTGAAATGGTAGGCTCTTCTAACTTAAGAGTCCAAATCCATAAGGCCAAAGGTTATCCCAAAGACCACCACTTAGACCTCCCCACGACTGGCCAGGACCGACCCGTTGATTGCTTCTCAGTGCACCTTAGTTATGAAACCAGTCATATTTCAACACTAACTCACTGCGGTCTCCAAAATATGAGACACACACAATCCCATTACAATTGCTGCTTTGATCCTCAGTAGATTCAGATAAGGAGAGTTCTGATCACCGCCACTGATCATGCTTAATGTGCCTTACAAACTCCATTACAACCGTCCCTTTTTACAACTGAAGAGTATATATTTGTGTAATCTGAAGGTCCCTCTTTCTTACAGTACTGCATTTCTGTGCCCGTGTTTGTTTGGGGAACTAAAAAAAAAAAATATATATTACTCACTCCTCTCCCACCCAAAAATTTCAAAGGGCCTTTTTGTAAATCATGTGCAATGCCGTTAAAAATAAACTAGTTTGCAACTACAGCTAACATCTGAACAATAATTCCTGTTGAATGAGACTGAAAAAAAAAAAAAAAAAAAGAAAAAGAAAAAAACCTCTTTCTCTCCTCCCTCCCACCCCCCAAGAAGAAAGCAAACTATGACTAGGTTGTGGCAAGTTAAGATGGGGGAAGCAAAAGGTGAACACTACTATGCTATCTGTTAAGGTGGGTCCGGACATGGCTCTTAAAAAAAATGAAACAAACCAAAAAAAAAACTTCATTGTCCCTTTGCAATCTTTTCAAGTCTAAAAAAATAGTCAGCTTTGCCCTCCTGTAGCGGTTCAGTGAGTTTATCTCCTTCTGATTCAAGCAGCTTTGCACTTTGTTTTTGGAAAAACACCACTTCTATAAAAACACACAAGAAACAAACTTAGTTTCAGTTTAGTCACGAGCTAGCCACAGGACTTTGCTGAACACAAACTCCTGTCATGGGAGACTCTTCTCTATCAATCCCTTGCCTCATTGCAAGGTGTCCTTCAGTCATGTAATGAGCAGGACCTGTATTAGCAGAAAACTGGTACGTTGGATGTCCAGCTATGCCAGTTTCTTGGCGCGGATTAGAGTAGACTGTTAAATTCATGTCCATAGCTCCGTTTTGTCCAAAGTCCAAGGTGTTAGCAGCCACGGGGCGGTTCTGATAGGCCTGATTGCCTTGGTTACCAGTAGAGGAGGAAGATGTAGAGGAAGAAGTAGTTGAGGAAGACAGGGATGTCATGGAGTGGTGACTGTGGCCCACCTCCATAGAATCCTGGGTGGAGGAGCTGTTTGTTGGAGAATTGTAGACCCTTGGCCTGGTCCGGCTACCCAAGGCTTGCTGTCCATGATGATGGTGGTGGTGGTGGTGGTGATGGTGGTGGTGAGAGCTATTTCCGTGATGATGATGTAATGCATTCTGTTGTTGAGGGGTTACATGGAAGGTGGTTTCTTGAACTGGATGGTTTTCAACAGTGACCTGTGTAGGAGCTTCAGTGGCTGTCCAACCAATTGGAGGAGGAAACTGTTGTCGAACCTACGTTAACAGAAAATAACAAATAGTAAAATGATGAATCACTTCTAATACACATTTCTAAATATAACTTAAGAAAGCTACATTTGCATTCTGAACTTTTTTTTCATACAAGCAACAGAAGTACGTCCAACACATACATGACCTTACTGCCAAACTAAAGTAAGCCAGATCTAGAAACACATCAATTTGTTGAATGAATTAAACTGCCTACTTGGGAGAAAAAGAAACTTTCAGCTGCAACGAAATATGTATGATCTTTTCTGGTTTTCACTGGCTACTCCAGGAGCTGCAGCAGAACTTCTGATCCACACTTGGTGCATATCTTGCCCTCCTCTACTCAGACCTTGGCATCAGCAGAGCTGTTTCTTTCTACGCTTACTCATTCCTTTCTCCCAGCTGCTGCTGTACAGTCTTTTTTCCCCTTTCTTGAATCTGCTATCACAGTGGTGCAACCACAGTGTCACTTGTTGGCTTAGTTCTGGCCAGTAGCAGGTCCCTTTTTGAGCCAGAAGGAGCCTGCTCTTATCTAACTTGGGTCAGCGCCTGAATTTTTCTCAGAGGACACCTCTGCCTCCCTCCTCCACTAATGACATGACTCCTTGCCACGTAAACCTAATAAAATTAGTTTCAGGGATTTAATTCTCTCAGAAAAAAATATATTTATCAAATAGACAAAAGCTATACTTCAGCATACCTGCGGGCTGTGTGTTTCACAGTCCATAGCTTGAACAGCAGCAGTGAAGTGTCCACCACTATGTCGATGCTGGTGTGTGGGGTCTGACCGTGCCCTTCCACTGTTGCTTGTTCCAGAAGATCCACCTATAAAAATCATAGCAACACAAGAGAGAAAATTTACAGTAAGCTGTAAACAATGACAGCATAAAGATTTAAATTGATTCAAAATAAAAAATATAGGACGTATGATAATCACTCACAGTTGTGTAAATCTACTTAATTTTTTTTTATTAAAGCAGTTTCCTGTTCTAGATAATAAATAAATGCTTTTGATGACTATGACTGACATAAATTTTTCTGAATTACAACAGTGATACAACATTTCTCTGAGAAAGTCTCACAGAATCACAGAATGGCCAGGGTTGGAAGGGACCTCAAGGATCATGAAGCTCCAAAGCCCTTCCCACAGGCAGGGCCACCAACCTCCACATTTAATATTAGATCAGGCTGCCCAGGGCCCCAACCAACCTGGCCTTGAACACCTCCAGAGATGGGGCATCCACAACCTCTCTGGGCAGCCTGTGCAGCACCTCACCACTCTCTCTGTAAAGAACTTCCCCCTGACATCAAAACTAAATCTTCCCTCCCTCAACTTAAAACTATTTCCTCTTGTCCTGCTGTTATCTACCCTTGTAAAGAGTTGACTCCCCTTCTGTTTATAGACTCCCTTTAGGTATACTGAAAGGCTGCAATGAGGTTACCCCGCAGCCTTCTTTGCTCCAGGCTGAACAAGCCCATATCAAAATCTTCTTTGACATCACTCAGAAATACAATTTTCTTTTCCATTAATGAGAAAAACCTCACCTGAGCTTGAAGATGTACTAGAGGTGGTTCCTGAAGACTGTGACTGCTCCATGGCAGGACTCGTAGACACACTGTTGCTTGTGTTGGTACCTTCGTCTGCTGTTTTCTTAAAGAAACTATGCTGTAGGGCATAATAAGGTTGAATTCGTGTCTTAGGGTCATAATCAAGCATCCTTAAGATGAGGTCTTTGAACTTCAAGTAGTCAGCTACAGTGTGACCCGATTCCCCAGCACGACGTCCACCTGGTCCTCCTGTTTCAACTCCTAGTATATTGTGAAGTTTACGAGTTGCAGGTGGTTTGTATTCCTGTTGGAAAACCAAGTCACATATATTAAGCTGCTTCCATTCATAGTTTAATTTTGTCATACAATAAGTCAGTCAAATCAAAGTAAGAAACTATTCAGTACTATGCAAATTGTCACTTAATCACCCTGTCTTATGACACAGAACAATGATAATAAACAATAAAGCTATGTTTTTGGTAAGATAACATAAAACGAACTAACATATCACCATTTCTTTTTTATTATTATTATTTTTATTTAGGGACATTCCGCATTTTCATCCTGATTATGTAACTCACCCTTTTTCCATCTTTGGTCTTCTTCAAGTTCCAAGTGCCATCTGGCAACTTCTCAAAGAACTTTCTTGCTTTTGGTGCTTGGTCAAGGATATGGGCAGGCGGTATCCCCAAAACTTCCACTATTTTATTCATTTGATCCACCTGTTCCACACGAAAAATACTCATGAACAATATGAGACAGACAGCTGACCAATGCAGTAAGAGTCCAGTACTCTACATAATCACATGGAAAGCAAATGTTAACTACCCATAGACATGAAGTTGTGAATTAATTGCAAGTTTAAGAAAAATCCCACATTAAGTAACCAAATGAGCTAATAAGGAACAGGGAAGGGGAGAGTACCCAGAAACAGAACATTATTACCAGGTGAGTTAGAGTTCTAACAAAGGGCATTGCTGTCATTGATGTTTTCTGATTTTATAATTATTAGTATTTCCTAGTTTATGTATGAAAATAAAACAGATTAATATCACAGTGAGAATGAGCAACAACAACAACAAAATCAAATCACGTGTACTGTATAACAGCCGCATACCTCATTTGCCCCACTGAAAAGAGGCTCTCCAGTGTGCATCTCAACTAAAATACACCCAAGGGACCACATATCAATTGCAAGATCATAAGGCATTCCCAGTAGCACCTCTGGTGATCGATAGAAACGACTCTGGATATATTGGTATATCTGAAATAAAACCATTTAAAATAATACACAGCATTCAAAGAGTGCTATTATGATTCTGTATTACAAAATGGAATTACCACAGATCACACTTTCACAGTAGGGAAAGCAAAGACAAGCTTTCAGTGATACTAAAGCTACACTGTAAATTTACAAAAATATTAAAACGCTAATTCTTAAGAAAATACTAACTCTTGCTTACAAAAAAAAAGTGCAGATTCACTCATGATGACATTTTACACTTCACCGTTGACGAGGGTAATCTCATGCAATTACAGTTAATTATGCAACAAAATTTTGGTCTGGTAACATCAAGAAAAAAACTATTCTATGAGCCACATGAGAATTACACAGCATTTCTGACAAAACTTATGGTTTAAAAGAAAAATAAATAAATAAATAAAAAGTCACAGTTTTGATGTGATGACATTGGACAAAATTACCAGGCGATTCCACATGAAAAAAAAAAGCTACTTCCCTACATCCTCTACTATCCCGCTCATTTCACAAGACAGAAAATTCTATACTGGAACTACACCAGAAAGATTTTTAACAGCTCATTATCAAAGAACAACAGGACACAAACACAATTTTTTTAAAAAATATGATTAATATTACAGGTTTATGCTAATCTAAAGAAAGCAATGTGCCCCTTTGCCCTAGAAAAGTTCTGCATGTGTCTTTACTCATATTTATACCACCATTATGGAATAAGAAGATAATAAAAAAGCATACTTAAGAGCAGAAAGCACTGCAGACTTCTACAATCAAGTGCTGACGCATTATGCATTATAAAAATATAACCAAGGAGGAAAAAAAAAAAAAGACGGAGTGTTTATCTACTATGGCATTACAATGGCTATCTAAAGCTCTTCTCAGAGAGTGATCAGACCCTGGAATGGCTGCCCAGGAGGTGGTGGAGTCACCATCCTTGGCAGTGTTCAAGAGGTGTCTGGATGAGGAGCTACGAGATGTGGTTTAGTGCTTGTGGTAGCAGTGGTAACGGGAGGGTGGTTGGAATAGATGATCTTGCAGGTCATTTCCAACCTTGTGATTCTATGATTCTATAATTCTTCTAAGGCCTGCCAACATCCAACACCCTATTCAATAATTAATTACTACTTAAGTCATCATTACTAAAATTTAAATTAGCTATCAAGTATTATGACTTACAAATATTACGTTTATTGCGTGTACCCAACAATAGCGCAATTAGAATTTTTACGTACCCTCTGCCCAAGTTGACAAGAACTGCCAAAATCAACAATCTTGATGGCGCTTCGTTTGGGGTTACAGAGCAGGATATTCTCAGGTTTTAGGTCACAGTGAATGATGCTAAGTTCAGGAGTCGCCAGAAAAAGCAGTGCAGTGCACATTTGCTGCGCAAATTTTCTTGTCAGATTCAATGAGACACCTCTGAAGTTGGTGTTCCGCAACAAATCATACAGATTGTAGGACAGCATTTCGAAGACTAAGCATAGGTGGTTTCGGAACATGAAGTGGCGCTTCAAATGCACTTTAAAAAAAAGAAAAAAATTGTTAAATTTGTTTCCTGATATACAGTTGTTTAATTACATGTTGGAAATTACATGTTTCTGCTATGCCTAGGTCTGGTTGGTTTTCATTCACACTACTCAAGTGTCCACAGGTATAACTGAGTACAGCTATATTAACAAAAAACGATTTTATAAAACAGAAGAGAGATTAAAAAAAAACACAAAAAAACAACAGAATAATTTAAAGCATACCGTAAGACTACTGCAATTTGTAACTCATGACTTCAACAGATTAATTTTATTAGCATAATTAATCAAAATCACAAAGGCATTAAACTCAACCAGGCATAATCTCCAATTATGAAAGCGACAAACCCAATCTGAATCTAATCAATTTGTTTCATGAAATACACAAAAAAATCATTTGTTTAGAGGGAAGAGGAGTTGACCAGGTTTTTAAGCATTCGGGTTGGTTGCCATAAGAACATTGAAATATGAAAAAAATATTTGAGCACTTGGATAAGTAGCAATACAGTCTTCTCTTTGTCATAGTAAAATCTTGAACCAATGTTAGTACAATCAGAATTCAGACTTGCAGTTAAGGTCATTACTTGGTGTCCTAAAGAATTTTATTTTATTATTTTATGTCAGTTTTTCACTTGTCTGTTATGATTTACTTGTAACAATACCACCTGCTTCTATCCCACAGAATCACAGAATTATAGGGGTTGTAAGGGACTTCAAGAGATCATTGTATCTAATCCCCTGCTAAAGGAGGTACCCTATAATAGGTCACACAAGGTAGGCATCCAGATGGGTCCTGAATATCTCCTTAGAAGGACATTCCACAACCCCTCTGGGCAGCCTGTTCCAATGCTCTTATCATCATATCATAAAGAAGTTACTCTGCATGTTAGTACAGAACTTCCTGTGTTCAAGTTTTAGGCCACAGGGTTTTGTCCTTTCACTACATATTGCTGAGAAGTGCCTAGTCTCATCCATTCACCTCTCACCTCCCTTTAGGTATTTATGAACATTAATCAGATCCCAGTGCTAATTCTTGCAATACTGCGTTACCTAGATCTTTTGTACTTTCTCACCCCTAATATATTTCCAGTAACCTCGTACCTTAAAGGCAACAGCATTTGTCTAGGTTCTTGTGGCCTTCTTTCATCTAATTCCAACCCTCACCTACCCAACCTAAGCTTGCTGGACCTGCCAAATTGGCAAGAAATACCACCTGCTCCAACTAATATGTAATTGCCAGCATGTTACTTGGCCATCTGTACTACATGCAACTGCTATACAACTCAAATAGCCAGGATAACTGCCAGACTTTTCCTGCAATGAAGTCATTACATTTGAATGTTTCTCCTCTACTCTGGCACCACAGAACTTAAATACCTCAAAGCATTCCTATAGTTGCATTAGATTTGAAGGAAACAAGCTATTAGAGGAGACATCAGCAGTTTCACCTTGTGTCATTAAAAACCGGGCTAAAAATGTACATCTGCAGTCCTGTTTTCTAATTTCATCACGTTCCTTCTAAAATCTACATTTTACACCACCTCGTACACTACAGTAGTTGCAAGTGCTTTCGGCCTCACTCAACAACTGTGTCAAGCAGCTGGGAGTCTATGCAAGGGTGAACAATCTCTATGTCCAACAGACATCTTTCTTTCAAAAAAATATGTTGAATGCTTCAGTAAGTCTTGTTGAAAAAAACAGGTTTGAAACTTTTTGTTCCTGTATTTACAAATATTGTACAGCGAAGCACCAAGAGATCTCAGTTTTCACAACACATGTAATACATGGTATGCATTCAAAGCATGATCTATTTGGTGTCAGTTATTTAACTTGTATTAATGCTGTCATGTTTATTAAATACCATGGTAAAGAAGAAAGGGAACCACTCAAATATACCTTAACAGATTCAGAAACCAAATTGATCCAAGCCTAAAACTACTGAAATCAGTTGTGCTTGCCTAAGCAAAAGCTGTATGTTCAAAACTATTGGAACTTTTTTTTTTTTTTTTTCCTTTTTTAACTTATTTTTCTTTCTTTAAATAACGCTCTATATTAAACCATATTTTATTAAAGCACACAGTGAGATTATGTGAAGTTTTGGTCAATCTCATGTGGTATTACAGACATTCTAAAAAATTAAAATTTCAAGAGCTCATTTAGTGGTGGCTACATTGTGTTTATTTGCTCTTGTTAATCTGAAACTGGTCCTTGCTTTCTTGCTCTTAAAGCATCTCTTCAAGGTAGGAGGGTATGAAGTATAGATTTTCTTTTGTGTAAGCATGTTCCTAATAAATTTGAAATACCTTGAAAACATTTAAAATACATATTTATATAATGTATTTATATAATGCATTATGAAGATAATAGTCTATAAATTACCAAAATGTAACCAAATAGTCGCCAGATAATAATTTAATATGCGTGTACTAACGTTATTTCAAAAATTTCTCTCTAAACTACAGAAATAAATATTAGCAATATTAGTACAGCCATTGGTATTTCAGCATCTACAAAGATAAAGGATATTTAAAAACAGTTTCATCGTCTTTAATTATTCTTTCTCACAGTTCTCCATCTCGCATTACAATATGCTTTCTTTCCATCATATTTTTGCCAAATACTTCACTCCAGAGGACAGGATTTAATAAACTTTTTACTTGAACTGACTTCATTTCATTCTTACTAAGAAGTTCAAGTAGCATGTTAATAACAACCTCAGGGAACGCCAATCTACAGTAACAGTCAGAATTATAAGCCTCGGAAATACTTTCTGAGATCTCAATGGGCAAGTCTAAACATTTAAAAATTTTGTCTCTATTTTGTTAAACAAGATTTTAAGCTTTTCAACATGCAAAAATAAAGAAATAATTATCAAGGTAGACATAAAACTACTGTATAGCACTGTTTTGTGTTAAACACACATCCTTTTATCCACGAAGTTTCCCAGATAACTTGAAACATACTAAAAGTAGTAGGAAACATGCAAAGTACTACAGCTTCTGTAAAAAAGCTAGTCCGTGGGAACTTATTTTAGTGTCCATGTCCTTAAAAAGTTCTACAGAAGGTCTGAATGTTACAGAATAAATACCAAGTTGGTTATCCCAAAGCATTTCATGTATTTTTCTTCTGAATGCAGTCCTACTGCAAAATGACATCTTGATTATACAAAGTGAATGCCACTATTAAAAGTTGTATTATTTTTTTTTTCATTTTGTTAGCATCAAAAACATTAGTTGCAGCATTGTGCGCTATATGGCAAGATATAAAATATTCACAGTTTGATTAAATAAATATTAAGAAAAACTATATGAATACCTATATAGTACTTCATCTCAGTGTCATGTTTGTTCATAAGCTCAAGCAGTCGCACTTCAATCTGGGCTTGGTTTAAGAAAGCTTTCTTGTTTTTTATTATTTTGATAGCCACCCATTCCTGTTCCACTCGATCATAAGCTTTTACAACCTGAAAGATAAAAGCCGAAAAAATAAGAGTAACTTCTCAACCCGAGTATTCAACATTCAGCCAAAAATATAATTGAGAGCTGAATTTCAAAATGCACAGGTATACTACATCAAATGATATGTATATAATCTTTCACATGAATTAGAGGTTGTACAGCTGATAGACGTATTTATTACCTGTCCAAAGGATCCTTTGCCTATTAAAGAGTCAATTTCATAACGATCCATCCACTTCTCCCCATTTTTTACAATATAGTCATAGTTGTCATCATCATAGCCATCATTGTAAACTTTTCGCTCCTTTTTGTGACTGGAATCATCTCCTTGGCCCTGTTGATGCCGCCGTTTTTTTTTTGCATAGTAAACCTGAAGTAAGTAACAAAAAGTATATTGCTTAAGAGGGCACCTTTTAGAGCATCTGTTCATGGAAATAGCTTTCATTGTAATCACCATGTACCTTACCCTGTGATTTTTGAAATATGACTTGGTATGCTGAAAGAAAAATACGATTCTCTAGATACATTCATAAAGGTTTCAAGATGAGCTAAAAAAAGTTTGTGCCACTCTTTACTTTTTTATGAAACATCAGAAAAACTTAGAGTTTCTTCATAAAGCAATAGAAAGTCATATCCAGGATAAAAAAAATCTTATTGGCTGGACTGCAATGAGGACCATGACATCAAAGACTTAAAATGAGACCTGCAGAGAGGAACTACCATTTTTCTCATCTCTTCACAAGTCTTAAATGTTCAATGAATAATCAGAAGGAAAATTAAATAACAATATTTTCTTGAGATGAATTTCTAACTTTTTTCTAAGAATTTAACATCTTTTAGGCATGTTTTCAGAACTTGCAAGGAATCAGGCTTAGAAACGAAAGTATCCCAATACTTAATTAGCTTTGAAAATACACAGTTATTTAGAGCCAACTCTATTTCAAAAATTCTCAGCCATTTTCAAATAAACCTTCACTGGCAGAGAAAGAAATTAAAAAGCGATGTTACTCAAGGGGGAAAAAAGACTGGATTCTCTCTTCTTACTCTACTCCACATATGGGAACAAACTATTCTCTTGGGACACGATACAACAGGGCATTAATATACTTCTGTTCTTTGCAGGCACTTCAGATTTAATAAAAAGATTTACAGACAAAGAACTTTACTCTGCAAGACAAATCCAAAATAATGCCAGTAGAGAACATGGTATGATTCACAGAAAATACACTTAATAACTTATTTCGAACAAAAACTTCCTATCAACACACATTACAAAGATAGCTGGACCCATTACCTCATTAATATGCTTGTATGTTTTAATCAAATCTACGGAGAGTTTCCTCAAAGGAGCAGTAGCTGGATCACGGAAAGTTTGGGGCATCCGCCTCTGTAATGTGACAATATTAGATATATTAGAAAAAGCAGGACTTCAATTATATAGAATTATCCACCAAACCAAGATTTTCCTCACAAAAGTGAGCTACTTCTATGTGACATATTCTTGAAGACACACGCACAAAAACAAATACAGAAATCAAAGAAAATAACATTTAGTCCAGTTACTTTTTAATTTCCTGATCAATGAATCAATCAATAAATATCCAAACACATATCCCTTGTCAGTATACCTAACTGGCTTAATCCCTACAGTCTTTCCTTTAGTTAAAAATACAGCTTATTTGATTACACAGATTCAAGCTGATGTTACTGCTCTACCTTCATGGCTGATATATGAACTTTATTTGATGTTTAGCTGCATTAAAATCACAAATGGAAGTTAGTAACTGTTGAAGAACTGCGACAATTAGCCACATTGAAACTACACTACATTCCAAATCAAGAAACTCAGACCTACTGTGCTTTGCAATATCAAGTTTAAAAAATACATATAAACCCAAAGAAATCTCAAGTGTGCCCATGAAAACCATACCAACTTCTGAAGTTTAAAAACATCCCAGAAAAGACGAGTACACTGCTCAGTTGTGTTTCCTAACACTGATTACTTCTCAAACATCAACATGTTCAACAGCAGGGTATTTTTTGGTATTAGTGTCGTAAAGCCGTAAGACTTCTGTGTGACACACTTATTCGTGTGCCTCTTTTTTCCTTGCAGACATGCCCCATACAGATTCTGGATCTACCACTCAACTGCCATTGCTCCTCAGGATTTGTTTGAACAAAGTTCCTGAAAAGAGTCAAGTGTGAAGCTAGAGGTGGTTACTGCCACCAGATAAAACAGAAAAAAACTTAAGCCACAAACCATGTCATTTGGCTAAAGCTGACTAACTGTTCAGCATATACTTACCTAACAGTGCAAATGTACCACAAGGCAAACTATCAACTTCTCTGTCTCACACAGTGTGTTGGATGGGGAGCTGGGAGACTGAGGAGTTTTAGCCGGTGCAACTGGTCCCAAAGCTTGTCTTCCCCCATTCCCTCTCTTCTCATTGACAACAAACCCCACAGCAAGTTCAACCATGCAGGGAAAAGCTTGTTTAATGTGTTAAAGCTCCTTTCACTTCCTTAATGCTAAGAGAGCCACTACACCTCAGCTGTACAATTCTCATCTCACATCATCTCATCTCACCCCAGCAAATACACTCAGGCTCATAACCCTCTTCACTTCCACTTGCTTAATCTCATCTGCTGCCTCCCATTACAGCTGAACTCATAGTCACCCCCCTGCAGAGCTATGCAAAGAGCACAAGCCATCAACAAAAATAATGAAACTGGTTAATATGTAACTATTGCTGAGCTAATAAAGGAACTGGAAAAGCATAATCACTTCTCTTTCTTTTACAGTATTACTTAATACTTAGGACTGTGCCTGTACAAATAGCTCTTCCTCCTCCACCCCCCTACGATGACCAAACAAAATTATGTTTATATTTTTAATTTAATCAATTTAATTAACCTCAAAAAGTTCTTACCAACAGAAGCATTAAAGAGAGTTTGGGTATCTGAAATTTTTGGATATCTGAAATTGGATCTGAACCCAGGCACCCAAAAAAACCACACTGGAAAGGTTAGCTCATGCTCTCCTGTAGACAGGCAGCCACGGAAATAACTCATGAGAACAAAAGAGAGCAAAAGAGACAGAGAGCAAGAGACTGAGAGAGTTTGTGAATGAGCTGAAGAGAGAGTACAAAAAAAGCCAAGAAGCTGTCAGTAACCACCTTGCATCTGCATAAGGCCAAGACTCCCAACTGCTGCACTCTGTGGAGCTTGAACTGCAACTCAAAGCTCTGGTGCACACCTCTCAGAATATGTCCACATAACATTTCTACACACATGTGAGACTGCTGACTTTAAGCCTTTCAGATTAGAGACTGTTTCTCAGAGACAGTGTAATAAACTTAAACTTCCTCCAGGGAATTTTAACCCAAGTCATGCTCTAGATGTTTACACTAATCATTCACTTTTGGATACGCCCTCTACCACCAATTTCCTTTCAGCAGGCTTATTAAATTAATTCCCCCTTAATTCTTTTTTACTACACATGTAAGCACATGACCATTTCGTAAATATCAGGAAGGTGTTATAAAATTTTCTAAACAAATAACTTGATGTTTCCACAATATTTTTGTTTCTTCCTGTCATCTGCCAAACAAATTTTAATCGTTATACAGATCACATCTAAAAATGATCATTTTTGGTACTTATGCTGCAATGCTAGAAACCTAAACAGCATCCAGTCCTAATCACAACCAACACTGTTAGAGGCTTTTCACATGCAAGAGTCCCCTTTAATTTCTGAATTTGATTTAAAGAGATGATTGGAACATGGAAATACGGGTAGATTTGCCAGTAAAAGAGTCTGGCACAAAATATTTGCAGAGACTTCTATCTGACCTAGGCTGATATGACCAGCCTCTGTTACTGCAGGTTATGTTTTGAGGAGATGGCTTATGTACAGAAGAACTCAATAGTTCAGGTTAACTATTCAGACGTTAGATTGCTCCGATTTGGAAAAGGAATTTGTAGGATAAGTGTTCATGTTTATTTTCTAATTTAGAAATCAAATTTCTTTTCTTAAGAAAGTTTGGAGTAGGAGAGGAGAGGGATTTGACCTTTTTTTTCTTCCTCGCTATATTGAAAAACGTACAACATTCCCTTCTTCTAAGATTCTTCTTCAGTCTTGTGCTCCCTTCCTTTCTGATAATGAAGACTATGAAACAAAGTGGTCTTTACCCAATTTACATAGCAACATTTTTATTTTTTTTTATCATTAGTGTAATACCAATTTCCCCCTCGGCTTTGAAGAACTTTCAATAACACAAAACAATAAAACAACCACCCAATTTTGCAAACACCAGTCTCTATCTGGTGGCCAGACAGCAACATTGCAACCTCAGATCATCCCAAAGATTAAATCAAAAGGTATTTCAAGATTAAGAGACAAGAAACTATTTTCATTACAATCTGTGTGTCAGTACAGGCCCATCACATTTTGACTGGTCTACACTGATGCCTTCATAGCATCAGCACAGCTACCTGGGATGATAGCGTGATGAAAATTAAATTGCAAGTAAGGAACTGAAATTTCATTTTCTTTCGATTAACTCTTGAGAAGCAACTTGTAAGTAGTATAAACAAGGAAGAATCAAATAAACACACACCAAAAAAATAGGTAGCCAAGAATCCAATTGTGTATATTTACCACATTTAAGACAAATCATGCTTTAAAGAAACTGTGACTGCTAACTCAGACATATTATTTTAAACTAGCATAGTGTTTGAGGCTTGCTTATGAATGAAAGAACAGATCACCAGCATTCTCGATATAAAATTTCCCTCTCTTTGGGCATAGGCTTTATTATCCAAAAACAGATGGCACTGTTTCCTTTAAAATGTATGTTATTTTGATGAAGAGAAATTAAGAGCAGGTACCTATATTCTGCTAATTGAATGCTTTGATGCAGATACTGAAACAAAAAAAAAAAATAGATCTGTTTCTATCCACATTCAAGAGAGGGAGAAAAAGAGAGGGACTGTTGTTACCTATCAAAAAAGATTCATTTTACGAACAAAAGAAAGAATGAAGATTTTATATTGTAAAGATTACAATAGGAATTCTTGTTAAAAGTTATGGCCTACATATTAAAGAATTGAACAGACTGTTCTAACCACCTGTAACACTAGCTATTTAAAACTCTTCTTCCATCACAATAATATAAGATAGGAAGTCAATGCTAATCTCCTGTGGCAGGCAGCCACATAAAAGATGTTGCCTCCAGAATCATAGAATTGCTCAGGTTGGAAAAGACCTTACAGATCATAGAGTCCAACCACGACCTAACCATACTACCCTAACAGCCCTCTGCTAAATCATGTCCCTGAGCACCACATCCAAATGGCTTTTAAACACATTCAGGAATGGTGACTCAACCAGCCCTTGGGGAACCTATTCCAGTGCTTTACAACCCTTTCTGTAAAGTTTTTCCTGACACCCAACCTAAACCTCCCCTAGAGCAACTTGAGGCCATTTCCCCTCGTCCTGCCACCTGTCACCAGTGAGAAGAGACCAACCCTGCTCTCACTACAATCACCTTTCAGATAGTGGAAGAGAGCAATAAAGTCTCCCCTCAGCCCCCTCTTCCCCAGACTAAACAGCCCCAGTTCCTTCAGTCTCTCCTCTGGGACATTTTCTCCAAGCCCTTCACAAGCCTTGTTGCTCTTCTTCGGACCTGCTTCAGCATCTCAATATCCTTTCTGTACTGACGATCCCAAAACTGAACACAGTACTCGAGGTGAGGCCTCACCAGTGCTGAGTACAAGGGTGGGATCACTTCCCTAGTCCTGCTCAGAGAGTGAACAAAAATTGATATAATCACAAGCCATAGTAACACTTCTCCCTGTAGTATAGAGCAAACTTCAGAATATCAGCAAAATGACTTAAGAAAAAAAAAAACAAACACACATGCTACAGAACCAGAGATACTGTGACTGTAAACAGAGCTAGAATTATCCACAGATAGGGACACAATTTTTCAGTCACTGACTCATATCTGTGGGTACTGCCACCCTTTTCTGGCTTCCTTCCCCAGATTTTCACTCAGGTTACTGTGTAAAAGTAATAGTAAGCAGCAGATATAAGTTAAGCTATAAGTTAAACTAATTTTAAAAAGCAGCAGGCAAACAAGCATCTCTTTCAACACTTTATCCTGCCTGATTCAACCCAATCATTTTTGAAAGAATAAAACAGAGGGTGCTGAAAGAATAAAAGAAATTGAAAGAGAAAGAAACACACCAAAGTTCTTGTTGCCAAAGCATAAACATATTCTTCCAAAAACATCTGAGACAGAAGGAAAGCAAGGGAAACGAAATCCATACTCACAATCACTACAGTCTCCGAAGTCTGGTCATCATTAATTAGGTTAATGATTAGGTAGCTGAATTAATTAAGAATTTGCTACTACCTGCTACAACACATTAATTTCCTAATTATATCACTGTAATCAATAAAATCTCTGCTCAACAATCTGGTCAGCAAAACCTAG
Organism: Centrocercus urophasianus; assembly: GCF_019232065.1. Taxonomy (NCBI): domain Eukaryota; kingdom Metazoa; phylum Chordata; class Aves; order Galliformes; family Phasianidae; genus Centrocercus; species Centrocercus urophasianus. Next base: position 30,802,875 of record NW_024884364.1, on the reverse strand, counting down.
AAATGTGCAGGTGATAAGTGATCTTAGGTATATACAGAGAGTAAGATGTTCAGCCATCAGCCTGACCTTTAAATTCCAGGTGCTTCGTGAAAACTCAACTGTTGGAATCTGTTACCAAATTCTGCTTAGGAATCTCACCTCAACTTCCTTATCAAGTGAATCAATTTTGTAATCCTTTTTATTTCACGGAAAAAAGTTTTGAGCAGTCAGAATATCCATAAAGATAAATGTTAGCACAGCACAAAAGAAATGTTTGTTTGAAGACGTGAAAACTTCTAAGCTCTTATCTTATATTAACATCAGGCTACACTGAACTCTCGAGATAAAGTCAGTTGAGACAGAACAGAGAAATATTACTGCTTGTTTCTGTTCAAGGAGAAAGGTCTCAGAGATCTCAGCTTTCCTATTCGCTCCAGGCCACATCCTCTCCTTGATTTCCCAAAGTGGGCTCTGGCACTTGTCAGAGAGGTAAGACCACACAACCCCATCCTGCAGGCAGGCACAACACTCAGTGAATCACTGAGAGTAAACCCCTACCATTCAGCAGTTTTGGGGAAACAAGAGCCTTAAGCCTGACTACTGGGGAGGGGAAGGGAGAGGAGGGAGAGGGAGGGAGGTTAGGGAGTGTAAGAGGGGGGACAGAACTGGAACTTCCTAACTGTAATTTAAAACCTTGTAAATAAATGGAAAACCAAAGCAGCCTGGTTTGGAAGTATCTTCCTATTATTTGCTCCTTGCCAGTGATGAGATGAGTAAGTTTTGGCCACCGTAACCATTAGGCAATAGGTGCAAGAAAAGATAATGTAAACATCTTAAGGGTAACATAACTTAGAAAAAAATTATATAATTTTAACATAAATCACCATCACAGTTTCCTAACCTCTAAATTGCATGACTGTGTATGATTCATAAAATACCAGAATATGGTCTGCAAGGTATTACAAATCAAAACACAGGCAGGACAGAGGAGGAACAAAAACAACAAATTAACATTCAAGGCTTTGCTTCCTTACAAGATAATACTCCTCAAAAAAAAAAAAAAAAAAAAAA
>NW_024884364.1:30735076-30801725 GCF_019232065.1 Centrocercus urophasianus | reverse complement strand
AAAGTGCTGCTGTTCCAAACGCTAGAAGTTAAGAGCTAGTTTAAGCAACTGACAAGCAGTGTCCTCATGCACCTAGCAGCAGCCTGACGTTTATTTCATGGAACCATAAAATCGTTAAGGTTGGAAAAGACCTCTAAGATCACCTAGTCCAACAGCTGACCCATGCCCACCACACCTGCTGCCCATCTCTCTCTGAGCTACATCCACACGGCTCTTGAACACCTCCAGGGATGGTGGAGGTGTTCCACCACCTCCCTAGTCCCCCACCACATCCTTATCTCCAGATTGGAGGGATGTGGATTTGATGGGTGGACCACCCGATGGCTAAGAAACTGGTTGAAACACTGCAGACAGAGGGTGGTGGTCAATGGCTCTACGTCCAGGTGGAGGCCGGTAACGAGCGGCATTCCCCAGGAGTCTGTCTTGGGACCGGTGCTCTTTAACATCTTTATTAATGACATCGATGACGGAATTGAGTGCACCCTCAGCAAGTTTGCTGACGACATCAAGCTGAGTGGTGCAGTTGACACGGTGGAAGGAAGGGATGCCATTCAAAGGGACCTCAATAGGCTTGAAATGTGGGCCTGGATGAACCGAATGAGATTCAACACAGCAAAGTGCAGAGTTTTACACTTGGGCTGGAGGAATCCCAGGCATCCATACAGACTGGAAGGAGCAGTCCTTGAGAGCATCCCTGCAAAGAAAGACCTAGGGGTCCTGATGGATGAAAAGCTTAACATGAGCCAGCAGTGTGCTCTTGCAGCTCGAAAAGCAAATGGTATCCTGGGCTGCATCAAAAGAGGGGTGGCTAACAGGGACAGGGAGGTGACTGTTCCCCTCTACTCCAGTCTTGTGAGGCCCCATTTGGAGTACTGTGTCACAATACTCCACAGAAGGACAGAACTGTCAGAGAGGGCCCAGAGGAGGGCCACAAAGATGATCGGAGGGCTGGAGCAGCTCCTGTATGAAGACAGGCTGAGGGAGCTGGGCTTGTTCAGCCTGAAGAAAAGAAGGCTGCAGGGTTGACCTCGTTGCAGCCTTTCAGTATACCTAAAGGGAGTCTATAAACAGAAGGGGAATCAACTCTTTACAAGGGTAGCTAATAGCAGGACAAGGGGAAATAGTTTTAAGTTGAGGAAGGGAAGATTTAAATTGGATGTCAGGGGGAAGTTCTTTACAGAGAGAGTGGTGAGGTGCTGGAACAGACTGCCCAGAGAGGTTGTGGATGCCCCGTCTCTGGAGGTGTTCAAAGCCAGGTTGGATGGGGCCCTGGGCAACCTGATCTAATATTAAATGTGGAGGTTGGTGGCCCTGCCTGTAGGAGGGGCGTTGGAGCTTCATGATCCTTGAGGTCCCTTCCAACCCTGGCCATTCTGTGATTCTGTGCTACTGCCTCACCACTACTTCTGAGAAGCAATTTTTCCTAATATCCAACTTCCCCCTGGTAAATGTAAGACCATTCCCTCTTATCCTATTGTTACCTGGAAGAACTGCCACATCCCATCTCGCTACGACCTCCACTCAGGTTGTTGTAGAGATTGATGAGCCTCCTGTTTTCCAGACTGATCAACACCAGTTCCCTCAGCTGCTGTGCACCCCAGTGACAGCACTCCCAACACCAGGCAGGGTGAAGGGGAGAGCTGGTGACATTTTTGCCTCTCTCCCTCGAGGAAGCAGAATTTGAGCCTTTGTTTACAATAAACAAGATATCCTGCCTGTTTGGCTAAATTAAAGCGTTGGGGTCCTCTTGACTTTTTTCTTCCTCCTTATCCCTTTCAAATACTGCCTCAGTGAGGTCAGACACTTTTTTTTAAACACAAAATATTAGACGAGAGAAAACATTAGCTTTTCTGGTACTTTTACAGCAACACAACATGAAAGTCTTTTCCTTGTTAATGTGAGGGAAACACATTATAGACTTCAAGAGGCAGCGGAGTGCTCAGCTTGGACAGCAGCCACCAGCTCGGAGTGTTGGATGTGGAAGCAACCAGAATGATGTGTCTCGGCAGCCCTCATCCCACACACATCCAGGGGAGGTGTGAGGCCCTCCATGCTCCGCTCTGCCCACTGCAGCTACCAAAATCCCAGTGGGTGCCCAGCAGGAGGCAGCCGCGATGAATTTGAGCAGAGCCCTTTGTCCCCAGAGGGAGCAGAACACCTCTCTTCCCTCTGCATCTCTTTTCCCCCGGATGGAAGAGGGGGCTTTTCACTCCCTGTGCACCCCAATAAGTGGAAATACACAAGAAAACAGCGTCTGTTCAGGCTTTGCCAAAGCAGGGAGATCCAATCAGATTCAGTGCTTTGGTTTAATGACATCTCACCACTTTGGAACTGCACTGGAAGTTGATCCAAGCGTCGTCACTTTACAGGGCTGTGTGTGTGAACGGCTTTAGTTTGGCTCCAGCTCTAGCTGGGTAGAAAATAAGCCATGTTTCACTGTGCCTAGAGAGAATGTCATTTATTATCTACTTATCATCTTTTTTAATATCTCCTTGCTCTATAAAATGTCACGATCACAAAAACTGAGACTTCATCACCCTAGGTTTTATTTCCAATCCAGTCATTTTCGTCTGGACAGGAGCAACGCACTCTAGGTAGAAAGTTCAGTAATTGTAGCAGTCAACTACCCACCCTTTTTAACACTTGCATTCTCGATTTCTTCAATTAAAGATTCACTGTGATGCCCTGTAAATCATTTCACACACTTTTAATTAGTAAGAATGGAGTTTATTCGAAGCATGGAATATTTAGAAGATCTGAGGGAAGGCATTCCTTGCAAACCACTGTTCTCAGCGTGAGCAGTTCCTGGCCATGCAGTGCCCCGTTCCGGCCAGCAGATGGTGGCTGGAGCTCGGAAAAGAATTTTGCCCGGCCCCCAGCACGGCCAGCAGCACCATCGGGTCTGGGAGACCCCTGCTTTCCTTACCACACGGCTGAGGCACCGGGGTAGTCTGGACACACTCTTGGAAGCAAAAGAGCTGGCAGCTCGCTGTCCATCACTGCCAGACAAGTGTAACCAAATGAGCTGCAATGGGTGAAACTGGTAGCATCAAAACAGACCCAAATATCTGGTGTGCTCATGACCACTATTGCATTAGGAAGTTCTGGGAAAGGGAAGCTGAAACCTAACTTCTTTTCTGTCCAAGTGGATGCAGGACACTATATTAAAAAGTTGTAGTCTTTACCAATTACACTTCCTGCATCTGCCAAAGGTCTGCTTTTCCTTCTTCTGCCTTCATTTATGGAGATTAGATTCACCTATTTAGCCCTCTACAACAGAGATTCAGCCCCTTCCTTAGTTAAATCAGAATAATTTTTCCTCATGCAAGTCAAATTCTTAAAAATCCAAAATAATCAAAATCTTAAAATTTTAACTTGCTGCCCAAGTTAAAAACCATGATCTCCTTGAGCAGATGTACTTCAAAACATAGGTGTATGCTAACTTTGCTACTAAAGAGTTCACCATCACAGAAAGGTTATTTTGATTTTACAGGCTTTAGTAACAGGCACACACTTAACAAAAAGAACTAAGGGCTGAGAGTGGGATTCCAAAAGAGAAACAGAACAACCACAGGAAGATGGTTCAGACAGTGACCTCTGCGAGAGGTTTTCCAAACCAACACGTACAGGGCAGAACTGCTTTTATCAAAGACAGAGAGAAACAAGTTGCAGCACATTCAAACCAATCAATAAAAAGTGGCTCCTGTAGAAATGCCATAAAGAGAGAATCTGCAAGATGTATGTATCACGCAGACAAGGAAACCTAGGTAGTACACAGATTTCATCCTGTACAAAAGGCAAGCAGATAGTGGTGTCCACAGCAAGGGAGAAATTTAAGACTGCACAAGATCTTCACCAATGGAAGGCCATGGTTTGTATAGAAAGATATAAGAATAAAAGTCAGGTTTTAATAATGATGAACTAGAACTGACAGCTAGACATCTACAAAAGTGCTACCAGAAAGAAGGAATGAAATTTTTGCTCACACAGAGACAAGGTGCAGAGCAGATAATCTGAGTCACTAGCATAAAGATGTTAGCTGAATTTGGTTTTGCAGATGTGTTTAAGCAGAGATACCATGCAAAGGCAAAAAGATAGTGAGACTTCCCAGTAGGCCAACAGAGAACCTTCATACCAACCTGGAAGTTGATAATCCGAACTCATTATGTGAAATTTTGATGGGAGAAGTACAAAAACCCAAAAGAGGAAAGAATCATAAAAAACAAGAAGGCAGAAGATTTCAAAAAAGTGGCCCATAGTTTAAGTCTACAGAACTAAATGCAGCCAGAGGATAAACAAGTAATGACTCAGGGCTGCTTAAGGAAAGAACTATGAAGACTTTAGCTATGTAGTTACAGTAAAATATTAAATCTCAAGCTACAGTGCAGAAGAAGAAAAAAAAAAGGAGAATGTAACTGGAAAAAAATACTAATTCTAAAATGATATTAATGTTACAAAGACAGGTTTATTGTTCATATCAGGAGGTAGCCAGCTGATCATTTCTTCATAGGGTTAACCTCTCAGAACCAACCAAAACTATTTCCCTACATTCATATACTCCTCTTGGTAGACTATGTTCTTTGGTCAACAGCTCTCTTGCCTACTCTGAAAGCTATTTTTCAGATTTCTATTATTCACCTACCATTTAAAAACCACTACCACCATAAACAGCAAGAGATGTTGATACATCCTAAAGTTCCTTCAGATTGCTTTTTTGAATAAACAACAACTAAGCACTAACATGTACTAAAGCTCATAGATGTGATGCCAGATTAGAATGCTTAGGTAAGTACCCTGGAAAGGTTTAAGGAACACGAAAAAATTTTCTTAATTGGCAGATTGGTTCACTAACTTCATTGTGGAGGTTTTGGCCTTTAGCCTAAAAAAAGTCTCATAAAATATTTTTGCAGATTTCTTAAGATAATGCTATTTTATATGGCCAGATCTACTCTTCCTATTGGATGGCTTACATGAAAATAAAAACATTCCTTGCCAGTTCCGTTCACTTCACCACTCTTCACAGAGCCCTCATCAATACAAATCTCCAAATCTTAGTATCAAATATCCTGGCACTTTGAATATTCTCATTTTCTCTAATCTTTTTCTGCATAAACTCCTTCTGACAAAGCAATACCAACAGAACATCTGTTGGTGGTACTGTACATTTTCTACTGAAGACAGGTAGGAACAGACCTAAACCTAGTGGCAGCAAAAGACTTCAATCTCCACCTTCTTTAAATGAAACACAGTCTCATTAGACTGCATCAAATTTTGAAGCTATGATTTATAGACTTCTGGGTTTTAACAATTTGAGACTCATTTGTGTTGAAGTCGTGACCACTGGGCAGCACCTCTTTAAAAAAAGAAACAGACATCTTTTACACAGGAAGATAGAACCAGAAACACTGACCATAACAGCTCAAAAGTGTCACAGACATTACCCCTAACTCTGCTCACTTTAACTAAGTAGTTAATAATAATCATAATAATAAGTAGTTTGCCTTTCCTAATATGTTTTTTGTACAAACCTGTACATTCCAACTGTATTAGCTAGCGACTGCATCAAAACACTCATCATTAAAACAATCACATTCTAACATCAAACAGCATTGAGGGAAAAAAAAGAAAAAAAAACTATTAGACTCTTTCCAACTCGACCTGAATGATCTTGTACTCCCCTCTCATCTCAGAAATGTTTTAAGTAGAATAATCACAATAAATATGCACCAGATATCTGGAAACAACTTCCAGAAACATATTTGTCCATTCATCCTTGGCCTTGATCCTGTAATTCATACATCTATAAAGTACTTAGAGAAAGAACGTCTACATCTTACGTAAGTTTCTTGTTGTCACTTACCTGGTTTGTTAGAGGTTGCTGAATCCGGTCAGTGTATGATGAGGCAGAAACCTGTTGGTCATTTATGTTCTGCTGCCGACGATCACTGTACTGCTGATGCGAATGGGACATCTGTCCAGCCATCTGAAGGCCAGCAGCATGGAATGAAAACGATGGTGCAAGCCGAACAGATGAAGGTTTGCATGCTGAAGTCTCTCCTCCTAGAAAGGTAATGGGAGTTTTTAATGTAAAGTTAATTGCTTTAAAATATTTACCTGAGCTAGTCTCCACCCCCAGGCCTACAGAGCATACAACAAACTAATAGTTTCACCATTTTAATATGTGTAAGTTTTTGTACAGAATCAACCCAGAAATCATTCTCATATTATCTAGCTGAATTACTTCTTTCCATTTCAGTTGTGACAAGTTATTCATTAATCATTTATTCGTATTTATCCTTAACATCCCATTTCTAATATCTTCATCTGTATGTACTAACTCAACTGGAATTTGACAAGGGTTATTTTCAAACATATGAAACTTGAGTGTGGATACCCAAGAAAGACAAGAAAGCATTCAGGTTCTATCTTTTAAGGTTGTTAACAACAACTTTTTGAAGTGATGATACCAAAGGAACAACTTGTGCCCAGCTTCATCTGCTCATCTTCTTTGGTCAGTGGCTATGGTTTGCTGTGAATAGTTTGCTCATTAACCTACATTTTGAACTTCCAACGCACACCGTGCTTCATCTCAGCTTACTGACTCCAACTGTTGAGTTTCATGGAGCTACAGTTAGCAAGTATGCAACTTCAATTAACGCCTTTTGGGAAGGTGAAATCAGACTGCAAGAAGCAAATGTAAAGCAAGAGACAAACAAAATGCCTGGTGTCAAGTTGCAGGAGAAAAGCAAACTGCATGGCCAAAGTATTATGTTCCGTAGCATACTTAAAAATGCCAGATCCCACAGGCATAGAAACTGCCTCCAACTGGGATGGATCCAACATCTCTCAATTGTTATTTCAGATATGTCAGATGGCATTTACTTGATTCATAGTCATCTTGTATTTTTACTGCTCTCTAACAGCAGAAGACAAAATGCAAGTACGATTTCATCTTCTTCGTTAACGAAAGTTTAGCATGTTCCACAGAACACCTATCCTTCCGCTTTTTGCTGTCTAAATAGATGTCGTGCTGGCACAACATAAGAGAGAGTACGATGAGACAAGCAGTCAGGCATACGGAAACCGTTAGTGCCACTGAAAGAATACAAGTGGAAATTCAATCTAAAATCTAAAGCATGATTATTGGTAAGGATTAAATTTAGAAGCAAGATGTGAGATAAGCAAACTCCTTAACCAGCAAGGGAAACCTCCATTGCATTTACAATCAAAAAATCTGCAAGAAAATATATTCAGCACGAAACAGTTGACGAACATCTCATATCAATTTGACTTCCTTAAAAATAACTGACTGTTCAGTTTGCCACTTGTTAAGAAAAAAATAAAATAGTGAAAATGATAGCACGTCATTGACTTGGCAACTAATAGGGAAGTAAAAGAACTACATGGGATGAAATCAAACTTCGTATTAAGATCATTTTTCTCATGCAAGCTTCACAGTGTTCAACAAGGCCACACGCAAGGTCCTGCACCTGAATTAGGATCATCCCAAGCACAAACACAAGCGAGCAAATTAATGGATTTAAAGCAGCCCTGGGGAGAAGGACTTGGGGGGTGTTGGTTGATGAGAAGCTCAACATGACCCAGCAGTGTGTGACTGCAGCCAAGAAAGCCAATTGTATCCTGGGCTGCATCAAAAACACAGCTAGCAGGTTTACTAAGGTGACTGTCCTCCTCTACACCACCTGCATGACACCCCAGCTAGGGTGCTGCAGCAAGCAAATGTTTTATTTTTCTCTTTTACCCCTGGCCAGTTCCACAATATCACACTAGATACCTAGCAAACTAGATAACTAAAATTTTATTTTAAAATATCTGCATTTGCACATACCCCCAAAAAGCAAAAAATTCATGTGTACATACAAAAAAAAAACAAAAACAAAAAAACCAACAGCATGGAGTTCTAATTTATATTCTGAATCCACAGTATCTTCTGGCACACACGAAAGATCACATCATACAGAGAATACACTGGAGAACACACTGGACACAGCTTTTTGTTTTCTTTTTTGGTGTTTTTTTGTTTTGTTTTAAAAGGAGAGAGGAAGAAAAGTATAGTTATCCCTCAAAAGAATGCTAATTTTATACCAGCTTTAAGCTTTCCATGCAGGCACATCCTTTCCCCTCCTGATTCCACTAGCGTGATGATACAGCTTTAGCTTTCTGCATCTTCCAAACTGAAGACAGTCAGATGGATCAACTCTGTTAATTCAAAAGCAGCATCCCAGAAAGAAGAATTTCATGATTTACAAAAAGGTGATTGGACTGTAAATTCACAAAGAAAGCTTCTCAAAGAAACAGTTTGACAATGTACTCATTCAATTTAATTTTTCTTTTTCGGACATTCGATGTCTAACAAGCAGTTACCTATTTGCTTGGAGATAAGCTATACACGAACAATGATGTCAGCATATCCCAATCAAAAAGTTTCTTGTTGCAAACAATTTTGTAAGTCACTGTCCTTTGTCAGAAACGTAAATCAGTTCTACAGAGCAACACCTAAAACATGAGAGCTTGTCTACAGTCTGATGACTGGAAGTCTGGTAGACAAGTAGACAAGTAGAAATTGGGTAGTTAGTACAGTGTGTTCTTATGCCAAAGAGAGAGGCATTTTAATAGTCCCTGTCAATATGATGGTATATAACCATTAAAAATCCTGCAATAAGCAAGAATCATTTGGGTCAAAAGTTTAAGAACTGTAATTACTGGCTCTAAAAGATCAGTAGCCAAGTAATTTCTACCTTTACAATTTCTAACTGCCACTGAAACGGGGACACTGAAAGTCCACAGGTTTCTCTTCCTGAAACCAGTCCTAACTATCAGCAAAAAGCAAGTATGTTCAGGATATGACCCTTGATGAAAACACCTGACCTCGTCAGATTTCAGACTTTGTTCCATGATACTTGCAATCTTTCCACAGGACAACAAAGCCCAAGAGAATCTCACAACATACAATCATGAGCCAAGAAGCAGCTGGCAACATTAGGAAGAAGTGAAGAATAAGGCTAGAATCAGAATGTTGACCTCTCTATTGTTAGGCTGACTTGCCACTCAAAGAAGTAGGGGCCTCTGTGCGCAGATGAGTTTCAAAAAACTTATGATGGCCAAACTTCTGGAGCTCTAGACATTTACAAAATCAACCAATCCAGTAACATCATGAGGGTACTAGATTCCAAAGGAGCTCACACATATCATACACATACTACAGGATACAAATAGGTAAAGAACAAGTTCTATCCGATCATCAGTTTTCCTTTCCAGCCCTATCCTGAAATGGTTACACTTCAGTATGCAACTTGCAAAGGAAACAAAGTGACAAGAAAGTAAAAAAAGCATGCCAAGATCTCTAAGTAATGAAATACTTCAAAGGAAGACACTGCAGATTTGCAGTAGGTAGAACCATCTTAAGAATGGGATTTAACTAATGTGTTAGGTCAGAGAATGGCAAAAAAAATACATAGTTGATAATTTGTTTGCCTATGACAAGACTAGATCAGAACTTGTTGTGACAGTAGGTTCCAACTAGAGAATGCATCCCTCATTTCAAGGCCAGGTTGGATGGGGCCCTGGGCAGCCTGGTCTAGTATCAAACGTGGAGGCTGGTGGCCATGCCTGTAGCAGGGGGGTTGGAGCTTCATGATCCTCAAGGTCCCTTCCAATCCAAGCCATTCTATGATTCGATGAATCACTTCAGCCTGGAGTGCATATCACCTACAGTTACGAATGTAACAGCTCTTCAAAGTGAAGATTCTGAACGTTCTACTTCATATTGAAGTTCCACATCCCATAACATAAGGTAAATGTAAATAATGAGAGTAACTTTTTATCTGCTGTAAATTTACTGTCTCCTGAAAGTAAAAAGTGACAGAAGTGAGCATCAAAAAATGCAAAGCCACTGTACAAGCAAATAACTGTAATGATAACCAGAAAAGAAAAAAAAAGTTAAAAGGGGAAAGATAGCATAAATGTGATTATAGAAAAAAAAAAACTTAAATTATAACCTCAAATGAGGTTTATAACTCAGAACTATCCGAAAACACAGATGTTGCAGAATTGACTGGTCTGTCACATGGAAGAAGGTAAATCTCATTTCTTCATAGAAGTACTTGAGCATACTGGAAAGGGAATAAGTTCAAGAATATATTTCTTTATTTAGAGAGGAAGAAAAACAATTCCTTTGTACAAAATGGTTCATTTCAAGTGACTTTTCCAATTATCAAATAAATTAGTAACTCAAAATAGAAAAACATTTGAGAGGGTAATTATTAAATACATGAACTACAACTGATTAGAATAGGAGAAAAACTGATACTATTTTATACATTAAAAAAAAAAATAAAAAATCAATAGTTTTGAAATTAAATCATCTACCTCACCTACAGATCTGTTCTTATCATTTTGGCATCTACGTAACTCATTTCCATGTTACCTCCTCTTCAAAAACATGTAACACATCCGAGTGGTGTGCTGCATTACTGGTATTGTCCTTTTAAAATAAAACAATGCTCAAACATCCGCCAATTGACTGCTAAGAATTGCAAGAGGCTCTGTGTGCCACCCCGAGAGTGCAACACTGTCTCTGAAACAGAATACACCAAGTATTTATGTAGTACACATAGTTCAGTAAGCACTGACTTTTAAATCAATTTTTAAAAAAAGTTGTGTATGTTGTTCTTTTAACTTTAGTGTCTAAAAACATGAAAACTTCAACCAAAGTCTTCCCTACGGTTGGGTCACTGTAAGGTCTATTCTCTAGGCAGACTGTTCAATATCTAACAGGCCTGGAAGTCATGACGGAGCCTTTTCTATGGTCACTACTTGGGCTACACACAGAACGTATCATGCATACTTTCTGTCTTTAAAAAAAGCCCGGAGATTATATATCAAATTCACACAGTAACAAAAAAGCTATGCATAGTCACAGTGTTTCATGTTCCTTTTCCAAATGTGGAGTATGGTCAAATGTAAGCATGGAAGAAGTGCTACGTTTAATGCTGAAAACAATTACATTCTGGACTCCAAACATGTTCGAACTAAACCTCCAAAGATGTAAAATGCCAAATAAGCCTCACCAAAAAGGTCAAGAGAGCAATCCATGTATACACTCGGATTTGTTAGGTCTAGGAATAAGTCCATCTTTATCGAACGATTATTGTTCCCATGGGCTTTCATGAACACCTGTACCCTCCTCTGACAGGTGCTGTTAAATACAGAGAGGCTGTCTGAACAACTAAGCTAACAGCTTATCAACAAATTATAGACATCCTGACACCCCAACCCAGGCACATAGTTACATCCTTACTCCACCACACGTGGTGAAGAGAACAGAGCATTTCTCCCACAGGGAGAGGCTGAGAGAGCTGGGACTGTTCAGCCTGACCAAGAAAAAGCTCAGGAGGATATCTTAAGTGTTTGCACTCTCTTTTCTCTATTTCTTTTCTTCCTTCACTTTTCTTTTCTCTATTTCACTCTCTCTTCTCTGTTCTTCAGCATTTACCCCAGAAAGATCTTGACTGTCCTTTTACCTCCTCTACCTTCTGCCTCATCCTCCTTTTCCCTATTCTACCTCTACTGTCTACTATTTGGGTCATTTAGCAATGTGCTGAGATATTCCAACTCAGTGATAAGTTCACAGTTGAATGAGAACATGCTAGAAAACATGAGAGAATAAAAGTGTGAACTGTATCATTCACCACAATCAGTAGTCTCATTTCCACATTCTGAGTTCAAGAGCTTGTGGGTCTATACCACAGACCAAACGTGGCAGTTCTCAGTATTGCACACGGCTGGTTCACACTTCAAATCTGTTCATTTCCAATCTCTGCAGTGCCATCACAAGTTAAGGCCCCCACTCCCCCCCCATTATTTTTTTCTGAGTGCCAAAAGAGCCATCAGTTTCCTCAAAGAGAATACTGTGTTAGTTGACAAACTGCTCAACACTTTTTTTGGGGGGGGAAGAGGGGACAGGATGAGTGCAAAATTAATTTCATTGCAGAACTCTGTTCAATCTTGTTCTTTAAATCCATGCTTGGAAAAGTTCTCTACTAATAATCATTACTACCTCAGCTATCATTCAATGCACCTCTTCGAAACAGGTCTGAAAAAGAGAGAAGACTGACCTGTGTGCTTCTTTAACAGCTAACGACCTCTGAATGGTTATCCTAAAAGAGGCAGTGAGCAATTAGCAATAGAGACAAATCCCTGGATCTTGAGAACATCCTGTTCCAATGAACCCCCCCATTTAAGAAAAGTCAGACTACGTAGGTCTGCCAAAGCACAATAAATGTCAAGCACTTGGGATTTTGTAGCCCATATCAATCATTTTTAAGCAATAAGCAAATGCCAACCTGAACTCTAAGTGAACTACTGCTTTGCTGAAATGCTGTTTTGCCTATTGTCCTCATGCAGTACATTTAAAACGACCACATGAGGATTCGAGGGTACACAGATTTAACTCAGCTTGCTGTGGAATGAGGAAGGCTGTGAGAGAACCCAATGAACAAAGGAAAATTACCTGCAGCAGCAACTGCAGAACAAACAACTCCGTTATAAATATCCTTCCTCTGGAGGAGCTATATTATTGTGGAGGAATTATATTATTAAGAATGGCTCCTTCAGAAGCTATTCTACAATAACTATTCAGTCAACTTCCCTGTACAGAAATACTAAATGCTACCTTTGCTCAAAGCAAAATTAAGTCCTAAACTTAGAAGCAAGAACATTATTGAATCCTGTTCGCAATGCACCCAGGTCACAGAATTTTCTTGCTTGCACTCTTTCCTAATGGAGGGAGTAAGCTGCAGAGAAGACAAAAGCGTTTAGGAAGGGAAAAAAATTACTTCTGGGTGACATCTTTCCCAACAGTTTGCAGATCTTTGACATGACATGTCTGCCACGTGCCTGGATATTTGACAGAAGAAATGAGAAAGAAAAGCTAGGAGAAGCTTCATTAATTGTGAAAGTGTCATGTATGTCCCGCTATCCTCTGCCCTAGATGACCTAAGGCAGGAGGTGGATTTGGGCAGGAATTACATGCAAACACTGCTGCTTTTGCACCTCTACTTCCATGGGACACCAACTCTACTCTGCTCTAGAAATGCTGTGGGGCTAAGACCTGTGACTGAGAGAGACTGTGGTACACACCTCTACCCAACCAGCTCAGAAGTCTGGTACCATCAAACTAGGACTACATTCCCAATGCTCTCCATAATCCTCCCACAACAAGTGAAGAGAAGGGAATTTCTAAAACTCACAAATATAAAATTCTTTAAATGGAAGACAACAGAGAAGCTTGGGATTTAATCCACCGGCAACACTATAAATCTGCTTCATTACGCTGAGTAAACTGTTGGGAATTTCAGAACAAAGAAAATTATATGAAAGTGAAATTACTTTTTCATAGAAGGAGCCCAAGATCACCAAAATTCTCAGCTAAAATTTACAGGAAACATTAGCATGCTAACTCTAACCCCCAAAATCCTAAGCTCCCCGAGAACTCTGCAATGTCTATTCTTGAGAAGTAATGTGCCTAAAAGCACACATCTGAGAAAGTCTGCCACTCCAAAAGTAAATGGTGAGAATGAAACCTGTATGTGCAGGCCTCCACAAAGCCCAGAAGCTTGCACCTAGGTATGCACTCAACTGAAGAAAATTGAAGAAGCTAGGAACAACAGAATACTTCCTCAGCGCCTCTGTGTAAACCAACTGTGATACTATCTAACTACACTAATAACCTATTTAGTTTAAAAGAGAGAATGAATGTAATGCTGACTGAATAGGTTGCCATACCACTAATCTTATTTTCATTGTATTTAATATAATATCATGGAATTATAAAATAGCTTGGGTTTGAAGGGAACTCAGCCCCAAACCCTTGCCATGGGCACGGCTGCCACCCACCAAATCCTCACAGCTTCATCCAACCTGGCCTAAGACTGTGCCCCCAAATAGTTATTACTATCTGTAAATATATTCTACATAGCAGCCATTGGTTTTGTACCCATATAGTTCTCTTTCTGCAGCATTCTTATGAGACTAACATTTATTTATCTAAAGAAAAAACAAGCAGAGGCAGGTTTAAGACAAAAAGGTTTCATGGCGTGAAATTTCTGACTTTATATAAATAGAAAGACTTCTATAAAGACCAGGAACACACACTATAGGTAGATCTGCTTTACAGAGCTCTACAGAGGAGAAGCTTAATAGGAAGTTTCAAGAATTCAGGAAAAGTAAACCACGTGAGGGAGGTCTGAAAGATGATCATTTCTGTTCACATACAAAACTGAGCAAAAGGGGTACTTGTTTCATATTGGACTAAGAAGCACAGTTCTTTCTAACAGTGGGGCACTAACATGGAATTCCTCCACATATCAAACCACAGTTCCATTCAGAATCACTATCCTGTCTGACAGTTGTCAACAGCAGTCACCCAGGAGGACAGCAACAGGGCAAGCATATGGCAGTATGTGCCAGGCATGTTCTTCTAGTCTCCAGTTCAGGAGTTACATAAAGCCAAATCCTTGTTATTAACATAATATACTTCACTCTTCTCCTCTATGGATTTATGATTTTTTTTTTTTTATTATTTTTTTTTTTTGGCATTTCAGCATCTCTAGAACATCCCTTGGCGAAAGGCTCTGCAGTTTACTCAGAGCAACCCTTACTCATTAAGCAACATCTTCTTGTTGCTCGTTACAGACCTGCCATTTTCATCTGATGCTTCTGCTGAATAGTAAAAAAAGAATCATAGAATCACCAAGGTTGGAAAAGACCTAAAAGATCACCCAGTCCAACCGTTCACCTTTTCCCAATAGCTCCCACTAAACCATGTCCCTCAACACAACATCCAGTCTTTCCTTGAACACCCCCAGGGTCGGTGACTCCACCACCTCCCTGGGCAGTCTGTTCCAGTGCCTGACCACCCTTTCTGAAAAGTAATACTTCCTCATGTCCAGCCTGAATCTCCCCTCCCGTAGCTTGAAGCCATTCCCTCTGGTCAGGAAAGCAGTCTGCTTTCCTGCAAAGTGGCAATGATATGGACATGAGGAAATGAATGAGAAGCTTCAGTCCAGCCATTTTGTTTATTCTATTACTAGGCGTCTGGTTCATTACTTTTAAGCTCCCTTTAGACCGCATGCCTTCATGTGATCCTCAAAGATAGGATAATCTAGTATTTAGAGAAGAAAAATTCTCTATCGCATACCTGTATATACATGGGCATATTTTGTATTTAAGCGCTTTTTTTTTTTTTTTTTTTTTTTTTTTTAAATAATATGTTCTCCAGAAGTTTTCCTACCACATTGCAACTCTGTCCAACACTTCATCATGAATGTGTAGTTTGAGAAACGCAGGTCAAATTCAAGAAGTCTGGGCTGATGATTCAGCCCAATATGGCATTTTAATTGTGCCAAATGAAATACACGAATCAGAATACCTAAGCAATCAATACTTTATTAATTATTAATAAAAAAGACTAACATTTGCTTAAAAACTGGGAAAGAAGATTTATTAAAAATCTTCAAAACAGCAAATATTCGTTTTTCAGAGGACAGATGCCGGTGAAAAAGAGCCAACCTTAATATTCTCATCTTTTTTCCCGTCCACAAACTTATGTTTAAAATTTCACACAATTATAACTGCAGCTGTACAGTTTATAAGTTTCTTAATTTAATGACAATCCCATCATTTACATAACATGGACATAAAGACAATGAAAAATGGATTAATTAGGCGAAAGGCCCACACCTATGTATCAGTTCCCAGCATAACCCGTGAAAAGCAGACATGAATTAAAAAAACACCACTGACAAATTCAGTAAATAAAAAAGTGAAAGGGAGAATACCTCATAAGTCACAGTAACACAGCAACTTGGTGACAAAGTTTAAAACAACATGGTTGTATGAAGTCACTCCATTAAACGCACTACAAAGGAACCCCTACACTTACATTCCATAAGCCCTCAAAAGCCAACTCCAAGTGCACACAAATTACATTATATCTTGGATATTTAGCTTCTTAAAGGCATTAGTAATCACCAAGTACAGCTGAAAAATTAAAACAAAACTCCACCAAAATAAAAACTGGATTTAATCACAGGTCACTCTGACAGCAAGCTCTGGTCTTCATGGCACGTTGACTTGGAAATGACTGCAGACTATTGCTCATCTAAAGCAACGCTCTCACACTCGTTCAGCCAACTCTAAGCACTGCATCACGAGAACGCTGCATGTTCTCTTGGTGTTTAAGAGCCAATTAATCAGAATTTATGAAAATCAAGTATTTTTTGCGTGGGGATGTTTTCCATTAAATACATGGCACAAAGAAAAAAAAATGTCGTCAAGTTGTACCACTTCTGGCAACATTCCCACTGCAGCTGAACTCAAGGGCGACCAGATCTGCTGACAACAGGGATATGTCACAAATATGCCAGCGAGAGTAATTTCCTCCATTACTGCTAAGTGCTAGGTGGTACCAAGCTTCATATATGTATTAATATCTGTGAGGGGAAGACAGAAAACAACAACAACAAAAAAGGATGCGGAATGTATGCAGATAGATTTACTCCATTCAGTAACGCGCTGGCAGGAGGGATGTGAGCATCTGTGTGCAGAAAGGCTGCGGCTTGCCGGGCTGAGGAACCCTGAGAGAGGGTTCACCCTGGGAAGAGCAGGACTGAAGGCAAGCTAACCCGGGGTCAAACGGGAGAAGGGCAGATTTGGAAAGCTGACTTCAACAATAACAAAATGCTTTAAAATTAGATTTCCTCACGCTCTTAGGCAGGAATGACACGGAGACCAAAGAAACCCAGACTCCACAGTTACAGCTGAGGGGTCTTTTTTGCGAGGAAAAGAAAAAAACATGAACACACCGTTTTTTTAAAGGCAAGTGTGTATTCCAGAAATAGCTGGTTCTATATTCACACCATCCACAGATACGTAACTCGGGAACAGGGGTTACAGCGATTCGGAGAGCGCCGACGCTAAGCTGCCCGACGGACGCTCCCCGAGCCAGCTGCCTGCACAGACACGGCTATCGCGATGTCAGGCGCTTTAATTGAAGAGAGAGAAAGACAGAGAAAGAAGTGGGGACGCGCAGTGACGGCACTCTTCCATCCGCACAGCACTCGCGGTGAAGATTTATTTTCCATTAGCTGGCGCTGGTACATGCCCACTGCACAGCACGTGCCCACGCACAGGTGCACACCGGGACACACGGACACACACACACACACAGCGCTGAACGCCCCGTTCCCGCCCTCAGCCCCGCTCCCGCCCGTTGCACAATGCAGAGAACGGCGCGCAGAAACCGCCGGAACCCCAGCAACAGCGGGCAATTAGCATAGCCTACCACGGCGGCGCCGCCAGCTGATTGGAAGAGGCGGCCGGCATGCTGGCCAATCAGGCGGGGCTATGCAAATCGCATCCCGCAGTTGCCAGGGCAGAGCTGCCGGCTATTGTCCAATCCGAAAACAAGCAATAAACAAGCCACGAAATTGAGCTCTGTCACATTTTCAAGTTGTTGTTAACACTTTCAAGTTTAAAGCGAAATTTGCTGCGTCTAGCGGGGATTACAGGCATGTTCTACATTTCAACCCCGCAGCAAGGGCAGGGCCGCGCAGTCATGATACGCGGGGATTAGGGCTCAGCGCTGCGGGCGGGATTCGAACTTGCGGCGTCACGGCGGCCCGGCCGGGGGGCGCCTCTCATGGCTGGGGGGGTCGGGGGGTCACGCAGGCAGCGCTCGGGAGCTCCCGAGTGCGAGATTCCCTCTCAAAAAGGCTTCAGGGGACTTTTCACTGTGACACCTGGAATAGAGGGGGGAAGTTCCCTTTCGGTGTGCAGTCAGATCCCCGATACAATAAGGCTGATAAGCTGCGTCGGCTGGCGCGGGCTGCTTCCTTTCTGTTTGTGTTTTAGGAGGAAAAAGACTAAAGACAGAATCTCCTTTAACTGTTCATCCCGCTGACGGATCTTAAATAAATGAGTTGCAGCTCATTTGACTAAACAGAACCACCAGGTTAAGACTACACGTAGGAAATGTGTGTCACAAGGAGAACAAGCCCATTTCTTCCCCCAGTTACAAAAACTAAGAGAATATGAGAGACAATTGTGAGAAGTCTGAGAGAATACCTGCAGTTCTGCGTCTGCATACAGCAGCAGATACACACAGACCAACCACCACACGCCCTGACTACCAGCACCCCTCAGCTGGCTTTCCACACTCATGCACACAGATAGATGCAGTCAGAGAACTGCCACCGCTCAGCGCGCTCAAAATGAGGCGTCCAGCGCAATGACCGACCCACGTATCCTGCGGTCACCGCCTCGGAGGGGGAAGGCAACTGCACAGCCCGGCTCTGCCGCCTGCTACACACACCAGCCTCTCTCAAAGCCACCCAAGGACAGTGACACCATTCCGCCCAGCCACCAACCCAGGGCACCACCGAAGGGCGGAGGGCTCCCTATTTCTTTGTCAGTCGCTCAGACGTGCAAAATTTGGCAGCTATTAACCACAGAATCTACATATTTTATTTTATTTTTTTTTTTCAGTGTTGAAAACATAGATTCCAGAGACTGAGCCTGACAATTCTGTTGGCTCCCTCAGCCCCAAAATTTAATTCTTTTCAAACACGTTATCAGTAGGAAAATTACTATTTCCTTGTATGACCAAAATATATAAAATTGCCTTAGTATGTGCACCAGCCCCACTGACAGATGCAAAAAATCAATTCAATCTGTTCTGCATCTTGTTGGAGCTTTTTAAACTAAATTTGTGCTTTTTGATTTATGCCCATCTAGCAGCACACCCTGTACTGCACAGCAGCAGCAAGCAGAAGAGCGTTATCTGACCATCGGCTTACAAGATTTTCCAAGCAATCCATCCTGGGCCAATACCTCGCAGCACTAATCCTGCTAGTCTGCTCAACTGCCCTCTCCAAGTAATACTTTTATCAGCAGTTAAGTAAGAGTTCCCTTTATTTGTGCCGTGTCTTTTTTTCCCACCTCCAAAAAGACAACAAATAACGTTACTTACAATCTTCAGTTGAGAGTCCAGAACTGAAGACCGAACATAAATTACCTGCTGCACAGCAACACAGCAAGCTGTAGAACTGTGCATGAGGTAGAAAACACAAAAATGCTGTACCTAAACAATGCCTATAGCTAACATGAAGCCCAGTGTCTAAACTTCACATTTTAGATTCAGAGCGCTTTTCCAGCTGAGCACAATGGAAAGTTAGCGTAACTATGTGAATGATTTTTAAACCCCTCATTAAATCTACAGTACAAACACATATATATTAAAAAAAAAGGAATCTTTTCCTACTCACAAAAACCATCAAGGGAAATAGAATAATTCAAGTCATTTCCCATTTGTAGTTACTGAGACACAAGATATATTTAAACAGTTGGTACAGAAAAAATGGAAAGCATCTACCATATCAATGTACAGCTAGCATGCCAAACCATTAATGTAAGAGCTAAACAAGAGATGAATACATCATGTGCAATAGTCTCACATGATATAAATTATTCAATACCTGACCAAAGAAAACAGCTTTCAGGAGAGAGGGGGAGGATCTGAAAATACTTTTGTAGTTTGAATAAATACAGTACCACCAAATGATGCAAACCATCTTTTACAAAAAAAAAAAAAAAAAAAAAAAAAAAAAAAAAAAAAAAAAAAAAAAATAAAAAAAAAAAAAAAAGAAAAATCTTCCTACCCCTACAGCACAGTTAAATAATCATATTTAATGAGTAGGTTTCATTTGATACAGGCAAAAACATTTAATTTTTACAGTCAGTTTTACTTTAAATGATTTTGCACATAGGCAAGCATCTATTTTCAGAATTTATGCTATGACCCCTTCTCCAACTTGCAGGATTTGGTCAATGCACTGACACAATTAATTATGCCATACAAAAGTACTTTGCAGACTTAATATACGACAATAGAAGACTAAGTGACAATTTGAAGAAAAAAAATAAATAAATACAGTTTGATTAAGGGGAATCTACTGTTGTAAGTACCCTAGGTCACAGCTGATTTCCTTTATCATTTTAAAATAGTTCATTTCACCCAAACAGAAGTTTAAGTCCAGTTCTGGCCACTAACAAAGCAGTTATTTTGCTTTTGGAGATGGCATACTATTTTCACATGGTGTCACAGTAACAGAAATTCTGGTATTTTTTCTAAAAAACGAATACTTAAAAATTCATAAGCATGCAGTCCATATTAATCCAAAGTTTATAAAAATAATAAAATTCAAAACGTTTTTTGTTTTTTGTTTTTTTTAAACTTACTCTAGAGTAGACTGGAAGCACCAGCGCTACTTTCTTTTATAAATTATTTACAAGCTTTAGAATTGTAATGAAATCATTTTTCTGCTGTGTTTTCAATAACTTGATAAATGATATTCTGAGATTGGCATTTTACAATGGATGTCTCAAGTCTGTCCATACTTCTTGACAAGCTAGATTCAGATTTTAAATCATTTCCCAGTAAAAAGATCTAATGCTTCCGTATCTAGCTGGTTACAGAAAAAATGCAACTAAAATACAACTAAAATCAGAAATAAAACTTCAGTTACATAAGTGCAGTGGGACCTCACAATTCCAAAATGCTTATTTTAAAGACTAATTTCCTGCTTTTGTAACTTCTGTATTTGGTATACACACTTTTGAGTAATTACTTCTTTTGATTTGCCTCATTTTGAAGTAGTAGCTTTCAAAGAGGGAAAAAAAAAAATAGTATGGTTGAATACATGCTTGCAGCTAGCAACCACCAAAAGACAATGATGCCAAGTTTCATTAATCCAAACAAGAACACAACCCTGAAGTGTTTGGGGCTTGCTGAAAATTCACTGTTCCCAACCAGCATAAGTTTGGAAAGAAAAAGAAAAAAAAAAAGAAAAAAAAAAAAAAAGAATTATCAAACCTCTATTCCTCTTCCTTTAGGATAATACTATAGTCTAAGAAAAATATTATTCACGCATAACTCGCTTTTTCTTTAGAAACTTTACTGATCCTATAAACAGGAGGAGAGCCAACTCTTTGAAAGGGTAGATATCTGCAGGACAAGGGGAAATGGTTTTAAGTTGAGGGAGGGAAGATTTAAGTTGTATATCGGGGGAAGTTCTTCACTATGAGAGTGGTGAGGTGCTGGCACAGGCTGCCCAGAGAGGCTGTGGATGCCCCGTCCCAGGAGGTGCTCAAGGCCAGGTTGGATGGGGCCCTGGGCAGCCTGGTCTAGTATTAAATGGGGAGGTTGGTGGCCCTGCCTGTGGCAGGGGAGTTGGAGATTCATGATCCTCGAGGTCCCTTCCAACCCAAGCCATTCTATGATTCTATGATCTAGTATAAACTGAGCAGCGCACAGTTATAAAAAAAAAAAAAGTTAAATGTTTCCCTTTTTCACACCAATGACAACAACACTACCCAAACACCAAAGCTGTGCAAACTGATAAAACTTTAAATTTTGTCTACATTTTCATCTAAATATATCTATAAATCTTACTTCAAAATCTCTAACCAGAGGATAGAGATCATGCTTACTATGACATGGCTCCTCCTTCCCCTACCTTTCTCCTCTAGGGATATTATGGAAGATGCATAAACCAAAGACATTCTGTTCCTGTTGCCCTGCTTAAGCCGTAGCACTTCAGCTTTTCTTTCTGTTGCTCTCTGAATGGTTTTACATGCCAGTTCTCAGAACAAGGTAAGAGAACAGCCCACCAGATGCACTGGCAGCATCAATATGGGAAGAAACAAAAAGATAGCAAAGTACAAGCAAACTTTGGCCACCAGAAAAGACCTCTTCCTTAAGGGAGCGCAAAAATGGTTGCAAATAAAAATAAATTTAAAAAGTCATTCCACCATTCCCTGAAGGACATCTAAGCTACACCTAAGAAAATCTGACTGAGAGGTTAGACAACATTTTGTGTTTGGTTTTTACGGTGTGTTTTTGTGGTTGTTTTGTTGGGGTTTTTTTTGCTTCCACAGAGTTGCAGAGGAAGAAAAACATTTTACCTAAGGAATGAGTCTTGAGTGTTTTAAGGAAAGGGGATTATGTAAAATTGTTAATGGTACGTAAACACTAAACTCTAAACAGACAAGCAGTTCTTCAGGGTTCAGTTAATGGCTATGTTCTGTGGAAAAATCATCATAAGTTCAATTTGTAGCATAAATGCTAACAGGGCTCTGACCCCGGCAGGCTTTTAATCCTCACAGAGTTTCAAACACAACTGTGTCAGTGGTCTGATCACAGTACTCTTCCATTTCATGAGTACATACTGCACATTACATTTACAGGCAGCAGATAACTGTACTGTAATGCAGAAAGCCATGATCTCCTAACATATCATTTCTCCTGGAGTCTAGGCATTGCAGGTAATAAAAAAAAAAAAAAAAAAAAAAAAAAAAAGATCAATTGAAGTTTCAATGTCATTCTCTAAAAGAGAATGAAACAATTATAACTGATTTAGAAACAACAAGATCTGTTACTTAAAAAAATAAAAACAAAACCAAGCAAAACAAAATAAACCACTATCTTCCTAATTCCTTTCTAACAGGAAACTTTCTAATCCAAGAAGTTGTGCAGTAAGGCACATTATCTCTTCAGCTATGCATACCATGCTTTACGGAATGAACCGGCATATATAACCATTTGCTGACAAAACATTCAGCTCCTTGGATGGCAGGCAGCTACCATACGTGAGGACCTTGGCAAACATGCTCTTGGAGATGTGCATCTTAACAGCTCCTCTAGCAAGTAGATGTTCAGGTAAGAGGGAAGCAGTTTGAAGTGTCCATCTTCTCGTAACTGAAAAAGCAGGCTCAGACTGATGGTTACATTAATCTTTTGTGGGAAAGATCATAGAATGGCCTGGGTTGAAAAGATCATGTAGTTTCACCTCCCCTGCTATGTGCAGGGCCACCAACCAGCAGACCAGGCTGCCCAGAGCCACATCCAGCCTGGCCTTGAATGCTTCCAGGGATGGGGCGTCCACAGCCTCCTTGGGCAGCCTGCTCTAGCGTGTCACCACCCTCTGAGTGAAAAACTTCCTCCTGATATCTAACCTAAACCTCCTCTGTCTTGGTTCAAAACCATTCCCCCTTGTCCTATCACTATCCACACTCATAAACAGATGTACCCCTCCTGTTTATATGCTCCCTTCAAGTACTGGCAGGCCACAAAGAGATCTCCCTGGAGCCTTCTCCTCTCTGAGCTAAACAAGTTCCCTCACCCTTTCTTCATAGAAGAGGTGCTCCAGCTTTCTGATCATCTTAGTGGCCCTCTTCTGGACCTGTTCCAAGAGCTCCACATCCTTCTTATGCTGGGAGCCCCAGGCCTGGACACAGTATTCCAGATGGGGCCTCACAAGAGCCGAGATACTTGAAAAGGGGCGCAGAAGGAATATTACTGACAGCAGGAGCAGAAATCAAGTTCTAAAACAATCTTCAAAGTAATACGACTTTCTGTTACTACAATGATTAATTTTTTGGGGGAAGATATAATTAAAACCTAGTATCTGTCATCTATAAGACATCTTCAAAGGAAAATGTGAGTTAGGTAACTTAGTATTCCCAACCAGCGCACTGCCACTGAGCAAAACTTTTGCCAAGTGCATGCAAAGAGTTTAAAATCCTGAGCAGAAAAAAAGAAAAACAACACATCAATATTGCCACTGAAAAAAAAAAAAAAAAAAAAAAAAGAAGTTGGTGCAAAATGAGCAGAAAAAAAAATCCAAACCACCTGCTACTGCTTTGTAGCATCAACCACTATGCCAAGCAGCAGCAATACATGAAGCTGGTATTTGCCAAAGCATCTGGGTTGAAAGCAGTACAGTGTTGTTCACGGTATAATAGCCAGACAAAACTGTTTCAAAATGTCCGTGAGTCTCAGTCAGGCTTTTGAAAACTTCTATAAAACTTTGCAGAAACACTACAGTTATTAACAACTGCACTAACTCCTATTTTGTACAAACAGAAGACATCACAGAGAAGTTGCCCTTTTTCTCTCTTCCTCTCCACCACAAAAGAATAAGCAGAGATTGCTTATACAAAATGTCTAGGAACTAAAGAGAGTGGACAGAAGTGGCAAAACTTCCTCTGCCATCATTTGAGAGAAGGAACATTGTACTCTTCAGACTGGGACTGTATTGGTTGAACTGAACAGCCAATAATCCTGTGTTTCAAGATATCAGCAACAGTTAAACTTTATGCTACAAAAGTAGAGCTTGGCAGAGACAGATGATGGGTGGACGGTATTAGAAGGACTTAGAACAGAGACAACATTCCTTAGATGTAATTATTTCACTGTGGGCTGCACAACTGCAGAAAAGACAAAGAACAATACAACCTAAACTGGCTACCTACATAAGCACGTCCCAAAGTCATCCTCTTGAACGAAAGATTGATGAAAGACTGACCTAGACCATGCTCATCGCCCAAAAGGAGTCAGCACGTGTTCCTGTCATGGGATGAACCACTCCACACAAGAATGTGACCCCATAGGCTCCTGCAGCTTTCTCTACTCTATGTAGCAATTTTTATCTTCAGATTACAAAGTTTCCAATATCGTCTTTGAGGAGAGAACAGAAAAGAACTCTGAAAGAGTTTTAGCTCCTAAAAGAAACTAAAATTCTTTTATTTACTGACATCCACGGTCAAAAAATGTAAATGAGCTTATAGTGATGCATAAAGGAAAAATGCTCAAATATCTAACTTTGACATATGTAAATAATAATAAAATAAGCAAATGTGTCTGGGCTACTGGATGCCAATTAAGAAAGCAAGCAAACTTTTATATTAAATACTACTGTGGAGAAACATAACAAATAGATAAATACAGCAATAAATCTTAGACCAAATAAAGCCACCCCCACCTATTCACTTAGCTCTCACTTGACATTCTTTTATCTTTCTTTATCAAGGACAAAAGAGCTACTGTCATTTTTAAGAAACCCAGCAAACATATTTTCACAGATGCAATAGAATTTTAGACATTCTCAACACTGACCAAAATTCCCACTCAAATAGTATGGAGCTTTATCATTTGGTTATCAAAGATGCATAGTTGTACAAAGCTTTTGAAAAGTTCTTAAATAGGAATACAAATATATGCATGTATGTCCATGCTTCCAATGATTCTCCACGGTGTTTCTTCTTCTTGAAGAACTGATCAACTCTTGCAGATAGTTTATAATTCTGAATGGACTTTGATAAGGAAAGGAAGGTCTGTGAGAGGTCCCATTAATTCAAAGGGTGCGATACCTGTCTAATTACCCGACATTTGATGAAAATGCAGCTGATTCATTAGATAAGTGATCATGAATCTAATCTTGAATGGAAACCCAATCCCTTTGTCTAAGTAGCCTGCTACACAGACTTGATTATAAGACACCGATTCACTTTTCTCTAAATTGATCAAAAGCTTTAGATAAGAGGGAGATTAACCATCTTCCTAATGGCTTACTGCAGCTTCTTGGAAAGACAAAGCTATTGGTAATCTGTTATCAAGGATAAGGTGGATTTCTGATGGCTAAAATATATTGCCAGTAAACCTTTGGGGGGGAAAAAAACATGATTCAAAGTAAAACAAAACTGTATTAGAAAACTCTTAAAACATAACCAGAATGTAAATCACAAGCAAAGCAAGAATTGTATTCTGTCCTCTATCCTTTCTGAAGAAGTAAGTTTGTTTGTTTGTTTTTATTAAAGCTATACAGGCTATCGATTGCACACTTACAGGAAACCAATTAGTCCTGAGCTTTCTTAATATGGACTTGAGCTCAATCACCTGGTGCTGGAGTGAACGACTTCAATTATATAGACGTCACTGTAGATCTGGCAGAATTTTTAACCCAAATCTTTGCTGTAGACAAAGTTAGCTCCCAAATTCTATTTAAGGAAACTGCCTTCTATTGAAAAAGTGGAATATTCAGCTAGCTACATTTTGGTGGCATTTTTTCTGAACAGAGTGTCAGAATTTTTGCAGTTGGATGGCAGCCGATAGCGTCTGGATTTCTCCCAAGAAAGAATGAAGTTTCACTACTTGCCTTCCCCTGGAGCTCCACATGTCTCCAGACATGAAGAAGAAAAAAAAAAACCAAAAAAAACAAAAAAACCACAACAACTAATTTTTGCCTTTCTCAAGATACAAACAGTTGCTGCCTGGAGCCTTTTGCTACCAATATATTTGTTGCAGTACAAAGCTGAACACAGCATTCTGAACTAAAGTTGCAGAATCCACCAATTGATTTGAGTGTGAAATAGCTTCTTTTCCTGAGGGAAACCTCTTTTTTTTTCAGAAGAAAAGTCATGAAGACCCATAAAGTTCATAAACTCAGCCTAAGCCACAGAATAACTTTGCAGATAAAAGTTATCAGAAGATGGAGGAAAACAAAAACAAATACAACACAATAATAAAAAATAAAATAAAATAAAAAAATAGAAACCCTGCAAGAAAGCAACACAAAATTCTCTTGGACTTTGTAACTGAGAATGCAGCAAAGGAGTATTTCTGCACCTCCAGGTCAAAAAAGAAACAGAACAAAAAACAAAACAAAAGAAAACAGGTTATATTCACATATATGTTTATATACATTCTATATATACATAGCAAAATGTAGAACAACAACATTTTTTTGTTTTGACGAAGAAATATCCTTCCAAGACAGGAAGTCCAAAGGGAAAGGGAATTCTACCAGTCCTTCTTTAAGAACCAGAAGATAATAGTGGAGTTCATAGTTTCATACACAGAACTAACAGCTGTGTACATCTATACTGGTGCATTCAGTTGGGTCAAGGAAGGTGCCCAAGAACAGGACTGAGCTCTGCACATGTAGAATCCATTCCAATAAGCACTCTTGCCCAGAAGCTCTTGGGAACATGCAGTAGTCACCATGTTCCAGGAACTAATCCCAATATGCAGCTTTCAGGCAGCCACCCAGTTTTACAGGCTGGGATGGTTAACTCACACAGATGTGTGCTGTTCCATGTGATCAGCTTCAGTGACGGGGAACATTCAATTTACTAACACAGAAGTGGGCATTTTTGTCTGTAAAATGTTATTCTCAAATCTCTTCTGACTACATCTGCTCTTGCACCTCTTTTGGCGTACTTTACAGATACTGTGACTTGCTGTTCTGAGAAAATCTTGTTCCAAATAGTGAAAAAAAAACAGAAAAGGTTCAAGTGTGAATGTTTTTTATACTTTAAGTTAAAAAAAAAAATATCAGGATGCAATGGAGGAAGGAAGACATGTCAGAAGCTATCATTTAAAACTACCCTGCTTGCTGGAAGACTTTGGCCAAATCAATCTGATTCTTTGCAGGGCTCTTGCTTCAAAGGAAGCTAATGCTCTTATCAAACAACTGCATAGTGAGATCAAAGGGCAAGAACAATTAGTAGATAATGAGGATCGCCAAGCACAGAATATATACATTCACACTACGTGCATACTTCACAAACTAGTCAACTCGACTACCTAAGACTACCTTGTACCTTTTCAGTTATTTGCCAGAATCATCTTAGCAGAATCAGAGTTCTCTGTTGACATCTAAACGTGGCAATTTTTAACAACTACATCTTAGAGAAAACTTCAGAGATGTGAACATTCAGCTTAAAAGACTAGATTTTGTACATTTTCTGAGAGTAAACACTCTATATGGTACAGAAATATCATTTTACTCAGATAAGACTCCAAGAATTACTCAGCACTGTATAACAATTACTTAAGTTTACAACAGGAAAGTTTAGAAATGTATAACTTACTTTCAAGAAACAAGAGTAAATAAACTACAGAAGTAATGCTTTTTTTTATAACCTTGAAGGAGTTATCATATTGCTCACTTTAAAAAAGCAACTTAAGATAAAAATAAGAAACATCACCTAAAATAAAATTATAAATGAAAGTATGATGGAGATCAGTTGCTTTTCCACAGGTGTTGTGATAAACTTTACTAAGTGAAATATTTCAAATGGCAAACTTAGCTGTGCATTCCAAGGTAGCACAACCCTCTTTGCTAGAGGATAGCAAATACGCTTACCTCGACTAGCTTATTAAGAGCACTGATGTAATATATGTAAGCAAATATTCCATAGATTTGTGAAGATCTTCTCTTACCATTCTCACATTTCATCCATTTAAAGAAATCTGATCATTTCTAAAACATTAGTAGATAGTCAAAACTTGTGCTAATATAAGACAGATTAAAGCATTTATACTTTTAGTAATACATGAAAACTTGCTGTGTCAATTCACACCATCTAGATATGTTCAGTGTCCCTTGCAAAGATGAATGGATCTACCTACACTAAGCTAGCATTCAGAAGATCATAATCCATCAAAATACGTTTGTATTCAGCCCAGTTATTGTACTTCTGTAATTGCTGCTGCCTGTAGGGAGATCTAAGAGTATCATCAGAAATGGTTATTTATTCCACTGGAATGGTGAAAAAGCAATGAACTGAGGACGATAATAACAGTGTTATAATGCTTCTTCTCTACACAAACGCTTTACTACCTGCATAATCAAATAAAACATTGTTTTCATCCACAAACCAGGTAAGAATTAAATCAACTTCATCCATCTTTGTAAACCTGACCCTTCTACAGTAATTCCTAGAAGGCACATACCTTGATCCTCCTTATACTCAGGAGGTAGTGTAAACAAGTGCAAGGTATTGACCTCATATAGGCAAGACACACAAGTACAGAAGTTCTAAGATGTTAGAAAGTATTCTGTAAGACAAGGTGATAGCACTGGATTGTGTACCAAACTACAACAGATTCAGAAGCCAATGAAATATAATTCAATTTCTATTTTTTTTTTTTTTTTCTGCTTTAAGATTTGCTATATTTCTAACATAAGCATATAGAAAAATGTTTTAACAACCTGCAGAGATCCCTTAGTAGATATTCGTACTACCAGCAAAGTTTTAAAGACAGGAAGATGGGGGGATAAAAAAAAAAAAAGAAAATGGAAGAACTAACACAGGCACTGATAAACTGTCATGGCTAGGGACAGGCAAGGTAGAAATCAAGAGCAAGTCTGTCTTCCATGTCTGAAAAAGAGCTGCTGTCACCTATTCTATCTTTATAACAAATATGGTAGAGAACTGTCCCTGACTGCACTACAAAAAGAAATCTGGATCTTCAGAGATATTTAGGTACTTAACTCACAAAAATGTCAATGGAAATTAAATGCAAGTATCAATGAGTGCTGGACATCAGAAACAAGGCCACAGAATTTCACTACAGCTGATCAATATACTGTGCTGCAAATTATCCACTAACTCCATTGCCATGATAACTGGCAAAGGTCAAACCAACACATTTCATATCTCACCACCATTCATAAAAACAAATGGTTGTTTTTTGCTTTCTTATTTAATCATTGTTTGTAACAGTTTATCAACAAATACATAAAAAAAATAAGAGCGTCAAGATGAAAATGTGAGAATAAAAACATCCTCAGATTCAAGCTATTTTCCAAGTTTTATTATTTTCCCTAGTACAGAAAGTTTTAACTAGACCACTTCGCTTACATTTGAATTGCATCTAGTGACATAAAATATCTGGTAAGTATGTCCTTAAGTTGTCTTACAGAATCATCCATGTTGACAAGCTTAGATAGTTAATTTCATGTTAAGACGTAGACATCATCCTAAAATCTGGTGAAAGGAATACCTATTCCCCTATGCACACCTAGACAAAAACTTCCATAATCAAGACTTAGAGTACCCTATTTTGGTTCCCAAGCTGAAATTATACCAGCTTGACATAACAGTTATGCATCACACTGTCAGAATGCATGTGGTCACCACTCCCTGAAATAACAGTGAATATAAATGTACAAATAACCATATATCAAGAGATGAACTGAATAGGAATGAGAAGACTGAGTAGTAACAGAGAAATAATAGTTGTTTTTTTTTTTTTAAGACATCACAATGTCCAATTTCAGGAAGACTTGTGACCAGTGTTTACATAGTTCTTGTATCCTACTTGATGAAGTAGCATCAACAGAATCCCTATTAAATAACTATCAAGTACTACTAAGGATGGGCTCTTAAGAGAGCCACCATAGGGCCTCTTTCACTCTGCCTTCAAACCTAGCCCCCAAAAAGAACATAACTATTCTGAGATAGAGGACAACCAAGTGCATGATTTATAAAATAGGATGCAGAAGAAGTGCACATTTAAGTTACTATTCAGGCTTGTCTAGTGCTACAGCCAGTCGAAACTGATAAACTGAGGGTATTCTGTCTCCACAGACTGCAAACCCAAATAAACCCACTGCTGCGTCCAGGCACCAATGAAAGGTTTCAACCCAAGGATGTAGTTAAGAACACAAGACTTCAGTCATGATTCCTAGAAAGCTGTAAAGGGCAAGCTCCTGAACAAGCATTGTCCTGTGCAGAGTTCAAGGAAAGAAGTTTCCTCTGTAAAGAAACTGCTGCTATTTCTGCAAAAGGCTACACATCACCTCAGAGCCTGTGCACCACTCCTGATGTCACTCACAAGTCACCCAAGCCATGCACAGCATCCCTCCATGACAGAAGCTTGCTACTCCAAGCATATAAAACATGACAGAAAAGCTCTGTCTGTTATACAGCACAAAGTGCAGGACACAAATGCTCACACCTGAGCAAGAAAGCCAATATGATACACAATGCTCAGTGAATATTTACAGCACTAAATGCAGTCCTAGCCATCCCATTACTGTGTTACCCATGAGAACTTCTGCTTTTCATTCACACACTGAACACTCCAACACCGCAGGTGCCTTTTCACTCCAGCTGCCCATTTGATGACTTTAAGGGCCCTAGAAAGACTTTAAATTCATAGCATTCACTTGGACATTCCCAGTGGGCTAATCAAAAATCCCAGAAAAAGGTTAACACTTCTTAAATGTGTAACAATTTTTATAATGGTTAAGATCATGTTTCTTAATCTGAACATTTGCTCAAAATCAAATATTTGCTCAAGTCTAAATGAGTCTTGCTATTAGAAATAGCTAACAGAAACAAGCTTCAGCCTCACGATATTGCTGCAGAAGCTCAACTACTCATTAGAAAAACAGTACTTATAACTTAATTTTTTTTCTTGAACATTATCTCAAAAAAAGGTGCTTTATTGTTTAGCTGTTGTGTAGTGTTTTTTTTTTTTTTCTTCAAAAAGTTCACCACAAATCAGGATACAAAATGAGCATTAATTATTTTCCAATATATTGAAACAACAGACTTTTATTTGAAGCATTATGCACAAAAGTGTTATGCTTTTGGAAGCGCAGACTTGCCCTGACTCTCCTATCTCCTGATGGCCCACCCAGCTGCCATCTCAGCTCCACCAAGACAGGACAGGGAGGGTCAGCCACAGCAGCTGGAATTCTGCATGCCTCCCTCTCCCTGCAGCCCTAAGGAAGTCAGCTGCTGCTGGCTGCTGCCATCCAAGACCTCCACGGCCCTACGACACATTCACATCAACACCACACCTAGCCTTCTGCCCAACAAAGCACTTCAATTAATTCTGCTACAAAGTGCACATTCAAGTTCCAGAGATGGAAAACTGTGCAACTACTAACAGAACTTTCTGGAGGAATTTAAACTTATCAAAGCTGTTCTCTCTTAGGAAGAAGCAAATTAAATAAAAACCGAGGCCTCTAATGATTTCCTATTTTAGATGCTTTGGTGTACTCCTCAACAAGTCAAGTAGCATTCTCTAGGAGGCCAAACTTCCATGACAAAACCCAGAAACAGGTAAACAGACTTTTTTTTTTTTTTTTTTTTATAATTTCTTTCCTCTCCAGCAGGGAGTGAAGCTGAAAGACTAAATCTTTAATATCACAGGTACTAAGTACTTTTGGAGGAGGGGAAAAACTTACTTATTTTTTAAATAGGCAACTTCTTTTTAAATATGGATGCAGGAGTCTAACTTTAGCTGTCTATGTTTTCACATTTCTCATCTCAGGTAGAGAAAGTGGAGCATTAATCTAGTCTCTTGACTTCAAGGTTATCATTCATTGAGGTCAATGACTCCATCTGTGAAAAGCAGAACTTCCACTTTCCGTATGATAGCTGGTTGCTTTTCAGTAAGCAGTACTGTTCAGCTCACCTCTGACTGCTTTCTCACAATTGCTGGCAGAAAACAGCCAGAAAGACAGCACAGACAACTCCTGCTGGGGGAGTTACCTATGTAAAAATAGTGGTTAACCCTAAAAGCATTCCAATTCATGCAAAGCACTATCTGTATTTAAAACTAATACTGCTAATAAGCATCCCTGTCTCTTACATTATTTTCTTGGCATCTTCCTTTTGAAGGATGAAAAGAAAATCTGCACAGTCAAGACCTGAACAGCCAAGAAAAAATCCCTGTAAGGATACAGTTAAACATGTGACAAAACTACTGACAGAATCAGTCCAACTGGAATGGAAGCACAGAACCAGCTCATACTGCACTTCAGTATAGAATTATATCATGGGCCAAGCATTTGCCCCTTTTTAATCCAGTTCTGGTTTTATGCCAATACCACATCTCACAAAAGAGATTCTAGGTATGCAGTTACCTATGTGGAAGCACAGATAATGCATCCATTATTCCTACAAAATTTAGCAAAATACCAGTACGTGATAAAAAGGTGATGCCCTAATAAGTTTCTGGAATTTCCTGGTAAATGTTCAAATAGCTCTGAACAAACTATAGATCTACCAAAGTGTCTCTGAGGTAATGTAAAACAGGTGAACTTCAAAATGCAGAGCAGTGACAGCGGACCTGGCTTTCTTTTCACTGTACAACAACAGGGTTTGGGGGTTCTTTTTGCCATTTTGTTTTTTGTTTTACTCATTTGTTTTTCCAGTCACACAAAGTATTCTTTAAAACAGCTATAAATTCAACAAAATCTGTAGTAAGAATATTATGAATATGAGACAACGCCCAACTCTTTTCATTCCACTCTTACGTAAAACTAACACCCAATTACTTGCAAGACTCAACCCAACCTAAGAACTTCCCAAAAGTCCTTACTCTGCATTTCTTACAGCTTAATAAGCAATGCAACCAGGGGGAAAAAAAAAGCAACTATATACGTATTTACTACTTACACTGTTCCAGTACTATTGTTATTGAGTAGTAAACCAATGGGCTTTTTTCCTTTTCCAAACATGAACAATATTTTTGTGAAGTTAAGAACAACGTGATCATTCCCAATGTTTTTTTCAAACTCAAATATAGCATTTTCACATTTTTGATCACTTGCTTGGTTCTCAGAACTATTCTTCTTTCCCTTCTACTTTCAAGAACAATATTTCCCCAACACTAACTGCTACCACTTACTCAGCATGTGGCATGAAGGACGAAGGGCAGGATCCTTCTGAACACTTACTTCTAGTTCAGTAGATCTACACTGGCCCCGTACACACTCAACTGAAATGTGAGTCTTCTTGCAAAGGTCAAGAAAAAGGCTCTTCAGAAACTTAAGGATCAGACAGTTAATTATTCCTACTTACATATTACCACATCACAACCAACAAGAAAAAAACAAAGCCCAAGCCAGAATGTTACTTGTTTTAAATCCAATCATCCTCCACCTCAACCCACCCCCAAAAAGAGAGGGGAGCAACAACAGCAACAACAGTAAAAACAACCACAGTGTCCTACTCTGCTTAGCAGGTGCAGGACAAGATGTAGCAATCAATTGCAAAACACACACTTCCAAACAAGATCAATCCTTCTCGTAACTACACAAACACAATCCCAAATTTCACATCACTTCACAGAAAGATAAAGTGATACTCAATGAACCAAAGATTTGTTTTTGTTTTTCAACCTATACAGGCTCCTGTTCTTTAGCCAAATCTAGCTTAGAAATTATCAAGCATCTATGAAACCCCAGATCAGTCACTCTCGGAAGCCAAGTTGCATTAAGAAAGTAAAAGGAATCATCCTCAGTAACCACAAAACCTTTCAATTTCTGGCCTGAGCTCTCACCAGCTACTTTGAACTTGAGACTGGTATCAGCAGAGTCATATGACTCCTGCTGTTACTGTATTAAAGAATAATTACAGCACATTTTTCTCATTTTAAGGCATGCAAATCACGTTTATTCTCAGAACCTCAGCATACAAATATTGGCTCTCCCAACAGACAGAAAATTGCAAACAAATCTTACTCATCCAATTTCAGTGACTTACCAGAAGTCCAAAAGTTTTGGTAAGATACTACCGTTTTTTATTCTGCATTTATCATGAGACTTCTAAACAAAGAGTATGAGCTTTAAAAGACAGGGTTACTAATTAAAACATTGTATTTAAAAATCCTGTATATATTCCCATTCTTCAAGATTGTAATTCTACAAGCTCACTATCATCAGAAATCATGGCCAACACTGAAAGTGTACATATAAAAATACCTAACTTAATTCTCTAAAACAGTACCAGGTACTTAAGTTACTATTTTGTGCTGTCATATTTCCATTCAGTTGTGACATGAATGCTTTTAAACTTTCAAAGCAATGTCTCAATTTTAAGTTGGGCTACATTTTTATCTACACAGCAATAAGCAAATGACCTAGAAACAAATCAGTTGCTATGACTGTCTACTTGACAGTGCTCCACAAATTTTAAAGGACATGAAGATTCAATTTTAAGATTTTAAATACTATTCCTCTTTATATACATACACGTATTTAGAATAAATGAAATATCAACTCTTTAGAATATTTTTCCTTCCTCTTCTTCTTTGCCATACTGCACTTTGTAATTTTTTAGGCCCAGTTTTACTTGAGCCATCAACATACAACTTACACACGTTCAACTGAAATGAACAAATGCTTAGTTTTCACATAATGAAATATCCACTTACAGCATCTTGGCCTTAATCCAACATACTCCATGTAAATATACCCCGTAAAGCTGTTTAAGCACGAACAGCTGATGCGACTGAAAACTGTCAATCAAGAGATGATCTGCACGCGTACGTAAATGTATCCAACTTCTTTCCCAGCCTCAAGAATTCATAGGTTTTAAAGCAGAGCCAGCAAATGAAAGATTTGTCACAGGCCTCCAAATATAAGCAATGCATAGTTCTGTGACTTAAATAAGGGTACGTGGGTATAAACTGCACCAATTCTCTTGTGAAACCTAACTTTCATTCTACTTTTGCTTATCATGATTTTTCACATCAGAACAGCAAACAAAATACTACCACTAAAAATAAGCCATTTACTCAACAAGTACACTGGGGACTTAAGGTATTTTGTTTGGTAAAAAAAATGCAAGAACTTCCTAAAACGTAAATTCTAAGAATGTCTAATGAGTTGAAGATGTTTAAAGATTTTATCCTTGTTTCTTAAGAAATTTTATAGTAGCTGAACATGAGATTAGGCACAATGAACTCCAAGTTTTTTGTTTGGTATGATCTTTTTTCAGATGGATCCATAACATTTCTGTACAATAAAGCTAACAGAAGATTGAAATAGTACATCACTGATCAGGTGACATGCATCTGTTGGTAAACCAGGAATCATTAAAATGGGGTAATAGCGAGCAAGAAAAGACTAAAACCAGTACATGTAGTCAATATTCTTAAGAGCAAACCCTTGTTTCATAAAACTTTGAACACAAAATTTCCATTCACAGAAACCACTTTCTTTCTTGGCCAGTTGCAAAAAGTCTAATAGGGCAAAGAAACATATTTTAAAAATTCTGCAGGTTCTTAAATATTCTACTAAGTTTGGAATGACAATTTTGGAGTTGTAGAGAAAGGAATGGAAACAAAAAATTGATCAAGAACATCCAAGATTTTCCCTTATGAAAGCTCTTGAAAATAAGCTCACCTGTATGCATCGTCTTCTTTCAAGTCTCATATCATCCTGTGGGGTTGTGGGGACATGGGGAGTCCAGCAGGAAACAACACTGCAAAAATTAGAGAAAAAAAAAAAAAATGTAAATAAAACCAAGATATCTCAACAAATGTCCCTATTCCACTGGATTTGCATGTTTAGTTCAGCCCTAAGACTCAGGTGGAGCCACAGATGTAAGCCTAGGAGGTTCCAACAGAAAATGAAGTTCTCCAACATT
Source organism: Centrocercus urophasianus (assembly GCF_019232065.1). NCBI lineage: Eukaryota > Metazoa > Chordata > Aves > Galliformes > Phasianidae > Centrocercus > Centrocercus urophasianus. Next base: position 30,765,626 of record NW_024884364.1, on the reverse strand, counting down.
AAAAGCAGAGGTGAACGTTATCAAGTCCTTCTGACAGAACTTCAAGGATTGACTTAAACTTTCAACTTGTCATTCAACATTTCTGAAAATCAAGGTCATCAAAAAAAGTTCTCAAATCTTCCAAACTAGAACTCAGAACAAGGTTTACACAAATTCAGTGGGATTTTACCAAACCAACAGGCTAACAAAATGTAAATGCACACAAATCTACACATAGAACTATTTTCTCCTCAGATCTCATATGGCATTCATTTAGGTTCACCTTAAATGCCATTAACAATGCTCAGAACAATAAAATTATAACTTTCTACAGAACAAGGAGATATAAAAGGTTTTTATAACCCCATCTAAAGAATCATGGAGATTATGTAATGGAAAAAGAGAACAATAAAACCACCATATAAACAACCCCTAGTCAAAGCAGTTCTGAATTATTTGCTTTTCACATTTTGAAATACAAAACCATCATCACGTAGAACCTAAGCAAATATCAAAAATTTTTGCTAATAACAGAGAATTTTAGCAAACTACTCAATCAGATCATAGAGTCTAGATTATTTCTAAACACCTGATATACGTAACTTCACTAAAGTGCTTCCAGCCTAAAACGCACTCAGATAGGCAAGCGAAAAATGTTGCACTTCATATTTATTTCTTGATCAACCAGAACTGTGTAAGTACTGCACCTATCATAGGCCCAGCTACCTGTTCTACCACCACACCACAGAAGTGCAACACAAGCCAAAAGAGGTGGTGGTGAGACAGCACTGTTGCAGTGGTTGCACTATTATTTGGCGAGTAGGTGATTTTTTTGCTTCATTTCTCCAAACAGCAGAAAGGGGCAAACAAAAAACCATCCTCCATCATAAATCAACACCTTAGTCTTTCAAAAGTGACATTCCACAGACGTACCAAATGTCACTGCCAACCACAGCAGCTGTGACCCTGGCAAGGCCAATGAGTACTGTCCAAGGCAGGAGTATCCAAACCTATGAGCCACATGCGCCAGGTCCAGCTCACAGTGCAGCCTCACGCCCTACCCTATACCATCATGGCAGCAATTCCCAGCCTGTTCCCTCAGCACCAACAAACAACTGGTGCATTATGAATCCCATCTGGGCCAAAACCAGGGCTCAAGACACAGTGCGGTGCCAGCTCAAGATGGCAAATAAGTTTACATACTTTGATACATTGGCCTGCAAAAATATGCAGTTGTGCTTTCAGTTTTGATACAGAAATTGGAGAATAGGTTCCAAACTTGCCAAAAACTAATCAACATTTTACTTGCAACTGCATTTTCAGTCAATGTAAATACATTACTTGTGAATTTCAAATGGAATGTAGAGCTGCAATTCAAAATTCCATCATGTCTCTTTACCAGACTTCTATAAGCCCGCTCCGACCAGAGAGAAATATCCCTTGATTCACTACCACACCTTATTCATGTCATTGCTTTTAGCAGTACGTACACTTGTGAACAACTATCTTCAAGGATGAAGCACAGGAAGAGTAAAATTTCATCAAAAATCTCTACTGAACATCTTGAGAACTCACTATGAATTGCAATCACTGCCACTGAATCAGGCTGATCTGCTAGTTTCACAAATACAAGGTCACGTATCCCACAAGTTTCACGGTACTGTGGCTCTCTTTTTCATATGTTTTAATAAAAAAGATTAAAATGAGTTTTGCTACTCTATATACATTCATTGCATTATATATTTTATGAGAGTGGCTCCAAAAATAATGCCTCCTGCTTTATCATTTTGACCCATGACGTCAGAGGCCAATGTCAGTGGTGTGGCAGTAGAGCTTGAACCAAAAATATTCTATTACATTTTGTTGCCGTGTGAAAGATGGCAGCAGGTCAAGTCTGACACAATGGTGTCTAACATGGAAGTGCATGTGAAATAATGGTGTGTCTCAGAATTTCTCCATGTGGAAAAGATTGTACCCACTGATATTCTTCAACACTTGCAGAAAAAAAAAATAGTTGAGAATTTGCTCTATAAAACAGTGTTATTGTGATCTTTGTATCAGTTTTTGTTTCCATGCAAATAAATAGGAAGCATTATTTTTGGAGCAATCTATTGCATGTGCACAGCCCAAGACAATTCCTTTTTACTCAGCGTGGCCCAGGCAAGCCTTAGACACCAACGACCTAAGGCTACACAAGATTCTACAAACTAGGTGCTGACATGCCTAAGTGACTTCTGTTTGAACTAAATAAATAAATAAACAACACCCAGTCTGTTACTTATGCTAAACCAACATACCATATAAACAGACACAGAAGTCGCTTGCACTAAACTCAGTCCAGCTAAATTCACAGAATCACAGAATGGCCTTAGTTGGAAGGGACCTCAAGAATCATGAAGCCCCAGCCCCCCTGCCACATGCAGGGCCACCAACCCCCACATTTAATACCAGACCAGGCTGCCCAGGGCCCCATCCAACCTGGCCTTGAGCACCTCCAGGGACGGGGCATCCACAACCTCTCTGGCAGCCTGTGCCAGCACCTCACCACCCTCACAGTAAAGAACTTCTCCCTGACATCCAAACTAGATCTTCCCTTCCTCAACTTAAAACCATTTCCCCTTGTCCTGCTAAATTCAGTAAGACAGTCACTTGCATTCAAAAACAAACAGAGAGGAAGAAGAACAATCTTGTCTCCACTTAATCCTAAATACTCACTAGATTTAGACAAACAAACAATGGATGTCCTGGAGTGCTAGATATGAGCAGCCTACATGGGTATTTTAAGGTTACAGAGCCATATTCCCATACTTGAAACTCTCCAGCCAAGATTCTCTTTGCTTTTAAACTGCAGTACCTATGGACACTAATATTACAGAATGTTTATCCAGCAGACTTTGCAAAGACTGAAAACATCACTATTTTGTCTTTCCCACCTTGTAGTTCAAATACAACAAGGACCTGCTCTTGTTCATTCATTTCAGTATAAGGCCAGTTTCACAGAATCATAGAATGGCCACAAGGACCATCAAGTTCCAGCCCCCCTGCCACAGGCAGGGTTGATAACTGCTAGACCATGTAGTAGACCAGGCTCCCCAGGGCTCCATCCAGCCTGGCCTTAAACACCTCCAGGGTTGGAGCATGCATAAACTCCCTGTTCCAGCACCTCACCACTCTCCCAGTGAAAAAACTTCCCCCCAACATCTGATCTGTATCTTTCCTCCTTTAGTTTAAAACCATTCCCGCTTGTTCTATCACTATTTGCCCATGTAAAAGTTGATTTCCACCACATTTACAAACCCCCTCCTTGAAATGACGAGGTATCCCTGCAATTTTCTTTCTTCACACTGAGCAAGCCCAGTCCCCTCATCCTATTTTCATAGGAGAGGTGTTCCATCCCTCTGATATTCTCTGTGGCCCTCCTCTGGATCCTCTTCAAAAGCTCCACGTCTTTCCTGTGCTGGGGGCCCCAGACCTAGACACGGTACTCAAGATGGGGCTTTGTGAGGGCAGAGCACAGGGGATAACCACTTCCCTGTCCCTGCTGGCCATCCTTCTTCTGATGGAGCCCAGGATACCGTGGGCCTTCTGGGCTACAAGCACACATTGCTGGCTCATGTTAAGTTTTTCACCTACCAGGACCCCCTTCAGTCTTTTTCGGCAGGGCTGCTCTCAAGGAGCTCTTCTACCCATCTGTACATATAGCTAGGATTGTTCCCGTCCAAGTGCAACACCTTGCACTTTGCTTTGTGAACCTCATTAGGTTCACAAGGCCCCACTTTCAGAGTTTATCAAGGTCCCTCTTGATGGAATTCCTTCCTTCTGCAATTGTTTCAAATACAGATAGTTTCAATACTGTCCATTTAATTCAAACTATCAACAAACATAGTCTGAACAAAGTTAGATGATTTTCAGCCAAAACAGATTGTAAAGCATTCACACAGTGTCTTCTGTCAGTTCTACGATAGGATGGTGAGCTCCAAAAGCAGCCCAGTAGCATATCTCCAGAGCTTCACAATCTGGCATATTACCAAACTGATGCCAACACTAATAACATACAACAGGGCTGTCATGGCCAAACAGATTCACAGAGTGACAGAATCATGGAATATCCCAAGCTGGAAAGGACCCACAAGGGTCACAAGGTAGTCCCAGCTCCACACAGGACTGCCGACAATTAAGCCATATGCCTGAGAGTGCTGTCCAAACACTTGACCTTCAGCAACTTGGTGCCTTGAAGGCTTCCCCGGGGAGCCAGTGTCAGTGCCCAACAACTCTCTGGTTAAGATCCTTTTCCTAATACCCTATCTGAACCTGCCCTGAGGCAGCCTCATGCTTTTCCTTGGCGTCTTGTTACTGTCACCAGGGAGAGATTAGCACCTCAATCTCCTTTCTTCTGAGGAAGCTGAGGACTGTAATGATCACCTCTCAGCCTTCTCTTCTCTGAGCTGACCAAACCAAAGGACCTCAGCCACTCTTCATAAAACTTGTCCTGCAAACTTTTTATTCTGAACTGTTCTGAACTGAGAAAAGGAAATCATTTGATAAGAACATGCTGTCCAGTGAACAGAGAATTTCAAGTTACAGCTACACAACTTCAAATCATACATAGTTCATTTTGTCACAGCAATAAAGCAATTTTAAACATATGGGAAGAGTTGCCCTTTGCTGATAGTCTATTACTCTAGAACACTTTTAGTTCACTTTTAATACTAACTCAAAGCATCCACCTTGCAACGGATTAGTAAAGATATTAAAAAAGAAAAAACAAACTGGAAAGATATCACAAGGAGACACAAATCATTTTTTCAAGATTAATTTAAAGCTACAGGCAATAAGGAAAAGCTGCTGAAGTAACTATGAAGTCATTAACAGCTCACAGAAGGGAATGAGTACGTTCACCCATATTTCTTCATATCTAGCCAGCAGAATGCACCCATCACAAACCAGTGCAATTCCCCAACCTGCTTGTAAGCAGAAAACAATTCCCACATTCTGAAGAGCAGGATGACTATTGTGGAAGTGCAGAATGATGAGGAGCAGGAGGCAGTTGTCTATCATAGTGCAGTACACTAGGAACTGACCCACAATCTAAAAAGTAATTTTAGAACATTAACCAAAACAAAAAATAATTAAATTGTGTGACAGCAATATCATAGACACAACATCAAAGGGTAACATCTTACGCTATTTTATCCTTTATAAAAAAGATGCAACCTAATAGCACATAATTGCTCCACATTTAAATTCAGTTACTGAGTATCTTTTATCGTGTCTCTGTATTGCTGAGTTCTTAAAGCCAAAAGACCTTTTACACAGCCTGTATAAGTTTCAGGTAATCATAAATCAATGATGAGAGTAAGCAAGGACAAATCCCACTCTTTACACAATCTGCAAGATCATTTCTAGGTTACTTAAGGAAAATAATAACAATGTTTAATGGGCTTCAATAATCCAGCTTGGCCTACTTACTGGTACATAAAAGATGCAAACTAGAATTAAAGAATGGAGAAAGGAAGAGATGATAAGAAAGGTGTAAAAAAGCAAATTATTTCAAGTGGTATAGCAAAAGAAGAAAAGTGAGGTATTTCACTTAAGAGAGCAGTTCTTAGAAATCAATTGTGTATGAAACTACCATGCTAAAACTGTACTACAAGCTTTTATTTCCTATTTTACTTGCTGTTGCTTTCTAGTCTTCATCTGTCCTTACCAACATAATGCTCTTCCTTTGATCCCTTCAAAATACAAATGGTGGGATTACCTACCTTCCCAAAGCACTTCCACATTCATCAGTAATTTTAAGTGTGGAGTTCACCTTCACTACAACATGTTGTAGTTGACTAGCAAACTAATCAGAGATGCTGAGTATATCTTACATTGTAAAGATGCGAACTATGAAAAAATATAAAGCTTGTGTCTTTGACTTTTCTTAATTCTATAAGCTGAGGTTGCCTGTTAGCATTTTTAAGGTCATTGTGTGTTATTCCACCATATTCTTTAACAGCATTTTCTCCTTCTTTCAAGACACTGAATAGTCAACTTATTTGCCAGTAGGCTCACTAACCCAAAGTTGGTTTCAGAATCATCTTACATATAAAAACCTAATGAAGTGCAAAAAACATCAGTAACATCTCTCTAGAGGTTTCATCATCCTTCCCCATTTTTCTTTTTTTGTATGTTTGCCTGGATATCAAACTAGATCATGAGTTTATGCAAATGGGGACACTTTTATAACATAAGAATACAAGAAGAATCCAGTTCAACAGGATCTATATGTAGCAGAGCTGTTAAGAGTCTTTTATATATATATATATATATATATATATATATATATATATATATATAATATTTATATATTATATACATATAAAATTTATACATTTATTATATAATATACCTATATATTTTATATATACGTATATTAATATATTTTAAGCCTAAAATGGCCATAATACATTGAATTGTTTTATTATAAAAGTGCTATTAAAGCATCTACAGTTACAAGATTGTTCCATACAATACAAATATGCAAAGTGTTAAAGGCAACAAACACCAATGCCTTTAAAAGAAAGGCCACACTCTCACCACAACTTGGGTTTAATTTTAAGCATCTGCATAGCACTCCTTCACAACAAATTTAAATGAGAGTTTTCAGAATATCAGCAACAAAACACATAAAGCATGAATTAAAAGTATTCTGGGTAGAATTTCACTTTTTACATGTTACTAATTAAAATGTTGTACACAGTTTTATTTTCCTTATTTGGTTATCACTGTGTTAATATAAGATTCTGTATGGCACTTTCAGTGAAGAATTGAAAGACTGTGCTAACTAAACATAACTACATTCTGACATCTCCTTTTTCCTCTGTGAAGAGGTTATTGAGTATTACTTTAGAAGTCACAAGAAGCACCAGAGAAATCTCTGACATTCACTGCTGTAAGAAGTGAACAGAATTCAGGTCACTGGCCTTCAGTAAATACAAGTTGCTAGAAACATAGAATATAAGTACTTACTTTAAATGCAAATAATATTTATTTACTGGTGAAAATATCCTGAACTATATAATTACTGAAATGATTGAGATGATTAACATATTAGGATGTAATGAACAAAGACACATATACAGCTATATAATAACAATTAGTTAAGCTTTTGTTAACCTGCATCTCAACAGTCTACTCTTTAAAGTATGTATGGGCAATAAGTGATGCTGCTTACAGAATCACAGAATCATAGGGGCTGGAAGGGACCTCCAGAGATCATCGAGTCCAACCCCCCTGCCAAAGCAGGTTCCCTACAACAGGTCACACAGGTAGGATCCAGGCAGGTCTTGAACATCTCCAGAGAAGGAGACTCCACCACCTCCCTGGGCAGCCTGTTCCAGTGCTCCGTCACCTCACTGTAAAGAAGTTCTTGCGCACATTTGTGCTGAACTTCCTATGCTGCAGTTTCCGGCCGTTTCCCCTTGTCCTGTCTCCACTCACCACTGAAAAGAGTCTGGCCTCACCATTCTGCCCCCCATACCTTAGATATTTATAGACCTGGATCAGGTCCCCTCTCAGCCTTCTTTTCTCAAGGCTGAACAGACCCAGTTCACTCAGCCTTTCCTCACAGGAGAGATGCTCCAGGCCCTTCACCGTCTTTGTGGCCCTCCGCTGGACTCTCTCCAAGAGATCCCTGTCTTTTTTGTACTGGGGAGCCCAGAACTGCACACTGTACTCCAGATGAGGCCTTACCAGGGCAGAGTAGAGGGGGAGGATCACCTCCCTCGACCTGCTGGCCATGCTCTTTGTAATGCACCCCAGTAAGCCATTGGCCTTTTTGGCCACAAGGGCACACTGCTGGCTCATGGCCAACCTGTCATCCACCAGGACACCCAGATCTCTCTCTGCAGAGCTCCTCTCCAGCAGGTCATCCCCCAACCTGTACCGGTGCATGCAATTATTCCTCCCTAGATGCAAGACTCTACACTTGCTTTTGTTAAACCTCATCTGGTTTCTTACTGCCCAAATATACTTACTTATATTCTTACTTCTCAATATAAGACATACTGAGGAAAAAATTCAACAAAATGAGCAGAATTGGTAAATCGTTTAAAATATTGCACAATAAAATGTGAACTAAAATCAACACTAATTTCTAATAAAAAATAAATTCCATAGAATTGGAAGACCGAGGAACTTCCAAACCACTGTTCTTACAGCAACTAGCACATACATTGCATTCTGTTACTAAGTAAAAATCCCATCAATTAGACAAACACATCTGGTCAAACACATAAGATGATGTGTGGCACAAACTGGAAGACAGGAGGCTCTGTCTGAGTGCCAGGCAGCACTTCTGTGATGCGCAGGTGACAGAACACTGGCACAGGCTGCCCAGAAACCATGGAGTCTGCTCCTTTGGGATCCTTCCAAAGCCAAATGAATGTGGTCCTAGGCACCTTGCTCTGGGTGTCCCTGCTGGAGCTGGTGCTGGGCTAGATGGACCCAGGGGGCCCCTGCCCAACTCATTATGGAGTTCTGTGAAATCTTGTGAAATCATAATGACTACAGGAAAGGTACGGTAACGCAATTTAATTGTTGTGCATTGTTGAAGTATAAATAGTGCAGACTGGATGCTATCTCCAGTCCTCCAGACATCAACACAGATCCTCAGTTAAGAAGCCATCTTCTGATATCTTTAACGTGTTAATTAGAAAAAAAAATCCAACAGCTACAGTGTTACGAGAAGAGACCTTTATGATACATGACTGGATTTCACGCCAGTACCAGAAGGTCACTATAATGCAAACCTAGTTTATACTAAACTTCATTAACACAGCATTTGTGCCAAGAGCTCATGTTATCCTTTTTACTACCGAAGAGTCTTCAATGCACATTGCTGAACTAGATTAGTTTCTAGATAAACACTTTTTATTAGACACTTCTGAAGCAATTACACCCAAACCAAAACATACATACCATCCTTATTCCTGTATACTGTACAGCTATGACTGTCAGTGCTCTAAAAAGCACAAGTTCCTCTAAAGAGAAAACGCTGTGAATGACTGGTTTCACTCATGCTAAATTTACACTGCGTGATGCAAGAACCCATCCTTTAAGTGTGAAAGCATGTGCAAACAGCTTTACTGAAATCACAAAGTTTCTCACCCAAATTCAATTCTGGCAAAGGTAGAACTACAGTTCCAGTTCAGTGAGAATTTCTTTTCCATAGCAGTACTGCTTAAGAAGTCTGCATCCTTTCCACTTCTACCTGCTTGGATGAGAGAGTGCTACTATTACAGAATCAACTTAGCAAACAGCAACGATGCAGGTGAAAAACAAGGTGCTGCAAAAGGAAAAAAGACCATTATTTTTAACCCAATTCTCTAACCAGTTCTCTAACCCAATTCACTGGAGATGCACAGCACAACTGCAGCAGCAACCTGCCAGCAGGAACAAGCAGCTGGGACAGAAAGGGGTTTCCTAAGCTAGAACTGCTGACAAAATAATAAACACTGAAGCACACCTCACATTATTACAGAATAACCTATAGAATGGTGTCACATCAGGTGAGACTTCAGATTGCAATATGGATCTCCAAAACAGCTGACTCACAACATGTATGTGGTTTGTTTTTTTAGCCCAACCTCCTCATGAAATTAAAGGCGTAACTTACTGCTTTTAAAAAAGGTACTCTTCTCCTTGAACAGAACTGAGCAAACCTTACAGTTGATCCACAGAGCCAGACAACTTAGGGTTTTTATTTAAAAAATTGTTTGTTTGTGCAAACCATGGAATAAAGCCTATTTTAGGGAGCATTAAAGTGACACAAAACAGGAGAGGAGGGAAAGAGAAAAGCACACACTAAATAAAGATCAATTACATTAACTTTATTTAGATAAATTGTATATGCTTATTTCCTTGCTCCTTTTCTAGAATCACAAACCCATAACAGTTATCACCTTACTGACCATATAAAGAACCACAGAGTGGGAAGTAACTTTTTCTACCTATTTAATACTGTCAAGCAAAATAGATATTGTTAAATTTAACTGCTTTACAACAGCTAAGTCATGCCACTTGTTACATTCTCCTCCCGCATCCACAAGCAAAGAGATGTTACAGCAGGAGCTGCCCATCCCCAGCAGTGTCACTGAAACATTCACAGTAGTTTGATGTCATTGTATTCCTATAAGCACATACTTTCTTCTTCACGTTAACACATACTTCCCAGCTATAACTCCCTTAAAAGGTGACACCTTATATGCAGGAATGAATTAATTTCTCTTAGAAATAGAGTCATTTTAGTTAACAAGTTACTCATGAAATAAACAGTAGCGTGTGAATGAAGTCATAATTCAAAGCTGAGTATCTATGAGGGCTATAAACTAGTTAAGCACATTTAATTTGCTCTCAGAGTTGTGAAATGCTTCTCAGAGATTTTTCCATGTATGACCTCAAAAACATTGATCATTTCATTTACAAAAACTGTTTCTGCTCCCTGTAGTTGAGAAAATAACTTCAAAGCTGAAAAGTAAAACACATGCCACTACATATTTTCATTCATCAGTTTAGAACTTTCGGTCTAAAATAAATGCCTCGAGACAGTGTACTATTCTTCTTGTCTACTCATCATTAACTTCCATTTTTTCTCATCCTTCTCTTTACAAAACAGACTACCTACTTCTTAAAGACTTGGCCAGAGTGGAGTGCTCAGATGCATCAACTTCAGCTTAATCTATCCTAGAGCTGGAACAACAAGTAAATGTACTGAAATGCTTTTACCTCTCAGAATCTGCACGAACTCAAACCCACAATACACAAACAAAAGTATTACAATACATTCAACGTAGTCCAGCTTTGAAAGTGAGCCATCCTTATCAAAACTCATGTGTTACTTGGTTTTGACATAATTTGTTCCTTGCTTTAACCTTCTTTTTTTTTTCCTTTCTAATTCTGTCCTGAAGCATGAAAAACCCCCTATCATGCCGCAATATACCTGTAACGGGATATGGAAATTAATTCATAGGTTATCATCATGTTCTAATAAACATTCCTGTAATAGGAATGGTTAAAAATAGAGACAAAGCAGAATAAGTAGTGTAAAATTATACTCAGACCACAACAAGGTCTGTTAAAAAAAACTTTATGTATGTACAAAATTATCTGTACAGCATGTCTAAATGAAATAAGATCATTTCTCCACTTCAACTGTAGCAGCACATCGTTTTTGACCTTAATTTCAAAGGCAATCTAAAGTTATACATTTCAAGTACATTTGTAACAAACCTACACGTCGGTTGCCCTGATCTGATACAGTAAGACCTTCTGTCTTGAAGGCCTCCAAAATATTTTACTACGTGGAGATAAGCCCACCAATACTGTTTGAAATAAAAGCAGACAAACAAACCAACTGTAGCTCTGTAAATAGAGAGTGCTTTCTTAAGACTTTGGTTCAGTGATTTGTTCAAGCAATATATAGGCTTATGTGCTTTTTAAGTACTCTTTTAACTTTATAAATGCACCATGGTATAACTGCTGGTCAACTGATCCCCATACAGCAGCTCCCATTGACAGCTGCCATGCCACAATCTAATTTTACCTTTCATTATCTCAGAGATACAGACTGTATAAGTATACATACAGCTAGGTGCTCTTTCTTCAGATGTTCGCCATACCTCTGGGTCTTAAAACAGACTTTATCTCCAGAGTCCCTGCATCTTGCTATCACATTTCTGATACAAGAGTGATAATAAAGAATTAGCGCTGATATACTTTCCACTTTAATACAGTATTTACTTTCTCAAGTTCCAGTTTAAGCTGGAAAACTGAAGCTTGTATATTTTTGCCTTGTATAACAAGAAACTAAATGAAAATATTTAGTTCTCAAACACATGAATTTTCCTGATTGTATCTGTCAAACTTCACCCATTTAAATGAGTTTTCCCATGGATGCTTGTTCAGGCATATTTCTGAGACACTTTAACTAAAAGAAATAGAAAAAGGAAGTTTTCTTCAGTTAAAAATACATTTTATCCATTCTGGAAGTCCCACAGAAATCTATGTAAAACTCTAAAATAAATTTCTAGCACTTAAAAAAAAAAAAAAAAAAAAAAAATCAATCAACAAGTTATACATATCTTAAGCCTTCCCAACAAGGCTACAATCCATGCCATCATTCTGATGGCAAATTCACTAGTGACTGTGAGAAGGATTACAACCACCATTATTTAGAGCATAGTAAGTGAAGAAGGCCGACATTAGATGAGAGGGCAGCCTCAGCTCTTAACTTTCCCTCTTTCTTAATTTCTTTTTATCTTCTCTCGGGGAAATAAACGAGACAGCCTGTCTTATCATCAGGGTGATGATTTCTATGCAGGACAAGCTCTGAAGCTTCGCATTTATATTAAAAGAGATGAACTCAGCACTTCACAAACAAGGTAGACACTGCCCCTCCACAAGGAGGGCAGGGGCTGATTAACAGGTTAATAGAAACCAAAGCAGTTTGGGTTCACAAACACAAAAGTAACTTTAAAAACGTTCTTCAAAAGGTGAAGGATATCTTATTTCTTTTTGCACAACTCAATCTCAGCACCTTGCTGTTCTTTCTACAAATCCCAAGAATAGTACCAAAACAAAATCTGAAATATTCATTTTGCTTTTCCTCTCCATTCACTTAAGTCACAGAACTCGAAGTTACATTAAGTTTGTGGACAACACTACACTGGGAGGAACTGCTGACTCCCTCAAGGGTAGAGAGGCCCTGCAGAGAGATCTCAACAGGCCAGAGGGCTGGGCAATTCCCAGCAGGATGAAGTTTAACAAGAGCAAGCGCCTGTGACAGGGAAACCCTGGGTCTATGTACAGATTGGGAAACAAGAGACTGGAGAAGCAATCTGGTGGGGGGGGTTCTGGTTGGCAGCAATGAGTCAACATTGTGGAAGCCAAAAGGGCCACCAAAAATTCAGTCAGAAGGAAACAGCACTGTGGTCAGGACAAGGAGGTGTCCCACTCTGCTCTGCACTGTACCTCAAGCACTGTGTGCAGTTTGGGTGCCAAAATATAAAAAGGACATAAAATCATTAGAGATTGCTCAAGGCGGGGCTACATAGATGGGGAAGGGTCTGGAGAGCAAGGTGTACGAGGAGCGGCTGATCAAACCGGTCCCTCACTGTGCTCAGCGCACAGCAGAGGAGCTGAGGGGAGGCCTGATGGCGGCTGCAGCTCCTCACAGGGAGCGGAGGGGCAGCGCTGAGCTCTGCTCTGTGTGACAGCGACAGGGCCCGAGGGAACGGCATGGAGCTGCGTCAGGGGAGGGCAGCTGGGGGTCAGGGAAAGGGGCTGCACCACAGGGCGGTGGGCGGGGAACGGGATGCACGGGGCTGTGGGCACGGCCACCAGTGATGGAGTTCGAGGAGCGTTTGGACAGTGCTCTCAGATATAGGGTTTGAATTTCAGGTGATCCCGTGTGGAGGCCAGAGCTGGACTTGATGATCTTTGTGGATTCCTTCCAGCTTGGGATATTCTATGATTCTAAAAAGAGGGGGAATCCATTTTATCTGAAACTACACATATGATGACTGCCCCTTCAGCTCTAGCTTGGAAATCTGAAAATAAGCTCCATCACCTGCCAGTCATATCAGTACAGACAAACCAGATTTAAAAATCTTTTCCAATTGCTTTCAAATAGCAGTTCAAATGAAGTTCAATAGCTTTGAAAATAAATTAACAGTGATGGAGCTCAGGCTCTATGATAACCAGATGCATTCAAAAATTATAATGAATAAATTGAGTTATTTCATTAAAATAAGAATTCTTAAGCTGCAGTTCCACAAAAGCCAAAGCTGATGTATTTAGCATGATGTAAAATAGTCACCTTTCTTGATAAGTTTCCTGCTGACTCTATACACACCAGAGCCTGAACTTCCAGCTTAAAAATCTACACAGCAAATAAAAACCTAACAAACATCTTCAGTATATGCGAATAGCTAATGCACTTACCCTCTGCATACTAACACTTGATCAGGGAAAACTGTATCTGCATTTCTGCATCAAGCCTTTGACGTTCTGAACCTTTGAAAGTGACAGCTCATAAGTGAGGACCACAAGTCCGGATGCTTGGTTGGGAATGTGAGCAGCCAAGCTGTAGAACTGAGCCAGGATAAGAGATGGGGCATTCTAGTGGCAGAGAGAGAACACCATCATTTTAGGTGTTGTGTGATATAAAACAGAACTGTGACCCTTGCCTAAGAAGCTCATCATCTAAACAAATCAAGTTTGTGCACGGAAAAGCAAAAGTGGAGAGCTCACTAACTTCATCTGTCTGTAACTACACTCACTGCGTACACTATGAAGACAGTACAGAGAAGTAAAGAACAGGTTAGGTAAAGCATTTCAGGTAGTACTTGCCAAATTGCCACAAAGCAGCTTGAAAACCATAGTTAACAGCTGGTTGATACCAACAGTTACAGACCCTACCTCTACTTCAAGAACACAAGCGAGATGTTTACCATCTTTTCTATATATAGTTCGTGTCTGTCATAATAGTCTACATAAATAAACTTGAAGAAATAAATTTAATCACGCATGCCAACAACAAACTACTATGATAGCAAAATGAGAAGAAAAGTAGACAGGCTTCATCACGGCATCCATACCACACAGCTTTTGGTGTTCCAGCCTAAACACCTACAAAGACATCCACAATATGCTCTAAGTTCTACCTCAGGCTCAGTTTGACCAATGCAACAGGAAAAGAGAATTCTAAAGCAAAATTGCATCAATTTTGGATTTTGGAACATCATTCCCACTATACTAGAGATACCAAGTTAGAGAAGCTAAAGAGAAATCCTGTTTTCAGAATTGAAGATGCCTTTAGCATAAACACCTCAGCATCTATTTCTTACAAACTGCACCTCACACATACACTCAAATACACAAAGTCAAAAAATATCAGAGTGCTTGTAATTTTGCCATATAAATTAACAAACGCAAAAACATGTAATTTATCAAAGTCCTTCAGAAAATTAATTTTACTATAAAAATTACTTAGTATTAAAGCTCTTAGCAAATAACTGATGGGTAAGTTGCAAATACTTACTTTCTACCCACACTCCCCACATTTCATTCACATGTTATTCAGCACTCTAACTTGGTGGTTGCCCTCTTGGCGTAATTCACATGATATCTTTGCACAATAAAAACATTATACAGAAGCCATCTCCTATAAAAGGCATAAGCGCTGCTTATTAATTATTATTTATTATTATTTTCTTTTTTCCTCTTCTTTTAAGGTGGATGAGCACACTAGTCACTGGATTGGATAGCCATGTTTCCTTTTCTTGCCCTGTCCCATGATTCTTTCTTGTACAACAGCACAGATTAAATGGGTCTTGCAGACAGTCAGCAAGAACATGTGAAACATCATGTGCTTACATGCTCTCACTCGAAGCAAAAAATGAGTTTGTATTCTTTTTGCACGAAGAACACGCTAAAGGGAATAGTTCATGCATGTCCTCTTACAACTGACTTCTCAACGATGAAACTCCCAACACTCTCTGCACACCTCCTGTTTAAACGCCCTCAGTTCTAAACAATTCTCACAGATTTCAAATAGCTCAGATGCCTAACTCCAGAACAAAGTTATGAGACGGAACTAATTCTGTCATAGGCATCTTAAAGAAGAACACCATTTACAAAATAGCTCTTAAATCAGACGGGATATCTTTCAGTGATAGGTTGGACAGTTTCTCAAAGAGTATATGAGCAATTAATGCTGTATCATGGAAAATACAGCATTGGGTTCTTAGAGCACAATTTCAGATCTACAGGTAAAATTATGCCTTTCAGCTGAGACGATCCAGCAGGCTGCCAGCGGCAGGGAGGGCAGCCCCTCTCCCTCTTTCTCAGGCACACAGCTGTGTCCCCTATTCCTCGTGAAAGCTTTGCTGTTTATTCACACTATGATAAAACAAGATAACACAACAATCCAACCAAAACTCTTCACGTCTTCATCAGGTTCACTTCCTGTTCTGTTGCTGTTCTTCAGCAAAGGGCAAGAAAAAATTAAAGCTTGAACAAAAGGTGATACAGGCCTTCCTGTAGCAAAAAAACAAATGTTAGTTCAGTTTATTCCCCATTACCTAACTTCACACAAGTGCATGGTTTCACAAGCTGATGAAACTCACAGCTCCTACTCAAAAGAAAGGCCTGCGTCACAGGCAAGACTCATCTTCCTGGCACTCCTCCACCTCATGATGAAACAGCTTAGGTAGCTAAACTAGCAGTAAAGTTCTTACCTTTGTTTATATCATTAGGCTGTTGCACTTAGCTTCTAAAACTAGCCCAGCACGAAAAAGTAAAGCAAAGGTGCCAACAAAGAGCAAGTAATGTAGGACCAAGGGAAAAAGCAGACACGGTTCCTTTCAACCTAATTTAGACCGCTGTCAAATCAGCCCCATCATATAACCTACTCTAACTTCTGATTGCTGGTTCCCCTTAACATCCAGGCACCAAAGAGGTAGGTGTTGCCACAAAGGCAGCTCCAAATCCATCAGAGGATGTAGCTGCATTTCCCCCCTCTCCTAAGTCAGCTTTGAAAGTAGGAAGTTACCTCACGAGTGTGATACATGAGTTACACTAATCTCCCATGCCTTAAACATCACGAGGCACTCCAAAACTGTGGTAAAAAGGCTAAGTAAAGCAACAAAAAATGCACAAATGGGTTTTCCCTTCTTTGTTCCTTCAGAGTAATGAATAAATAAAGATGAATAAATAAATGATTCCAAATTTACCTCACATCATTCACTCCATAACTACAGCTCCATTTATTAGAATACAGACCACTGCCAGCTACAAAATTTAAGAAAAATACTCATCATACTAACAATTATTTTCAACTTCACATAATTCAGTATGGTTAAATTCCATCTGCAGTTCTTTTACCATGGCCTTATTCCCCAGTTAAGGAATCACTGACCTAGAAAACTCTCATTGAGGAAGGAGATGAATTAACAAACTTCAGTAAATTGTCACGTAATCTACTGGTGAGGTCAAAACACTTATTTTTCAGATTTCAAACTCCGAGGTCTCATTTTATTCTTTTGTTGTAGCCTCCATCCCTCCCATTAAACATAGGTTTGATGTATTTGAAGGATACACTATACTACATAGGTTATGGATAGCAAATGCTTGGTGAATTTTAACGGATATGATAGACCATTAAGAAGAATTTAAACACACCATTCAAGTAATACATGCACATGTATGTGGATGCATGCCCATGGACAGAAAAGCCAGTACAGACAACGGGTACACATCAACTAACAAAAATTTCACTGGGCTACATTTATTATCGACATTTCATCTAATATTCATGGTAGCTCCATGTCCCTATAAAATAAAATTGCAGGTAGCTCATTGGAGACTCCAGAATGCTTGTTGGGGCAAATATCAACCATCATTAAGCTCAGAGCATATTCATTATAATTTAATTAAACTGTCCTCAAATTTCAGCCAGCAATTCCTCATCAAGCCCTCACCTTCCTGCCAAGCTATGGAATACCCCAAGAAACAGACCTAATCATTTAAAAGTCTTAAATATCAAGAAACTCGGATACGCCTTTTATCAAATTTAAATAATTACCAATTAACATTAAAAGAGTATTATTTCCTGCCTTGCTATATGAAAAATAAGGATTTTCTAGAGTGGAGAATGTTTTATGAAACTAGCAGAAGTTGCTATCTTATGGTGAGGTCACTGCAACTTCTCTGCCTTCCTCTCCTCCCCCCTCTCTCTCATTGTCCACTCACTCTTCCTCTTCTCCTCCCTCAACTCACAACAAATGTAAGAGTTTGCTTTTGCTCAGATGACAGCAAAAGAAGGCTGAAGTCAAGGATGAAGGAGCACATGGGAGGGCCCTGGAGGGCATTCTGCCCACATTCCTCCCTGTCCCAATCCTTACTGCTCTAATGCCACCTGATCCAGAAGAAAACCAACTTCAATCAGGCCTACTAACTTGGTTTCACAAACAAGTACTCATATCATTTGAATAAATACATAAAATTTAGTATAATAAGGGTTTAAAGAATTCAGAAACTTGTAGTTTTTTAATAACTTGTTAAATTATTGTCCTGAACGTACTGACCAAGCTCAGTCTGTCAACTCGAGATAACGTTGTTCTGAATCCCTTTTTTGGGGAGGTCACTATGAAGATGATGTATGGAATTTATTTTTTTAATGTTCTTTGACAGCAGCCATAAAACAAAAAGTTAAAAAAAAAAAAAAACTCACATTGATATCAAAGTCCAGAAAAATTCTCATAGAAGCCTCCCAGATGAAACACGTCAATTCCAAGCGCCAAATAGAAATCGTTGAAATTCTGGGATTATTGATGGCGACATTTTGGAACTCCAGCAGTTCCAGCACCCAAATACTGAGAAGAAATTGCTGAAGCTAATGCTCTCCATGACACTAACATGGATTAAATGATCCATTTACGTAACTCTAAAAGAAATACTTAGATTTTACATCTTTTGATCAGTTAATAGTATCTCCATAAATGTCAGAAGTTGCAAACATTTTGTCCAGAGGAGTTTGGTTTGCTAAAGCACAAAAATGAACAAAGCGGGAAGCTCTGAAATGCACAATAATAAACCCAAAGGAATTCCAGGAAAATGAGAAATAAGTGCAATGGATTGCTGAAAAAGGAAGGGGGATGTCAGCCACTCAATACTGAGGTATCTAAATCATTGTTTGACTGAGGCCTCATCTAATCCCAGAAACAGAGCAATGTCACGCTGCTTATCTTATGCAAGAAGTCTTCTGCCATAAAAAAAAACATGCATAAAACAAGCACAAGAACTCAGTTTACTGAAAAGTAGACTGGAACAAAACCAGGAGCAAAACAGAAAATGGATGGGGTTAACAAAAAAGACAAACAAATCACTGAAGAGGCATAACAGTTATGAGTAACGCTTTTATTTATTAACCAAGTAGGAACCAAACCAGCATTTCCAAAGGCAACTATTGTAATCCAGAATAGTGTTTGCTTATTAGCATGTACATCCTGATGGTAGGCTGCTTTCTACCCTGACTTACAGCAGTTGCCCTAACAAAACAAACATCTGCAGGCTCAGAGAGTTTTAGTGCTTCCTCATGTAAGAGTGCAAAAGTTACAATGCTTTACACCAGAGTTAGCATGCAGAAACTGTGTCTTTTATACAGCAGACTTCAGATCCAGTCCACCTAAGAAAAGCAAAGGAGATGGGAAGAAATTTTTCCCCCTGTTACAAAGAACTATATTATCTGATCCTCCACATTTCTATATGAATTAATTTCAGATTATTAAGAAGTAGATGAAATCACAGCTCAGATATTAAGGAATCAATACTCTTAACTATTTTTTCAACTAACAGGTGAACGATTGGCAACAAAATTTCAATAACTCAAACAAGAATATCGAAAAATCTGAATACACAGAGTAAAATAACAGAATAACCCCAGCAGCTCAGGTCATGTCTTTAAGAGGACAAGCAAGCATGGAATTTCCAAAGGAATTGTTTGTTTGAATACATAATCAGAACCTTTTATAACATCAGGAGAAACATTTTTTCATGTCTCCAATGTATAGTGGAAGCAAAAAACCTAGGCTTTTTTATTCCTCAATTTCCCCTTGATATCAGTAAGTTATGCTCGTACTCTATACTAAGAGCTTAAAATATAACTTTTACTATAACATCAACTTCAGAAACTTCAGTTCATCTTTCAATTTGTCCAAGTAGGAACAATCCATATTTTGTGTGCACATACCTATTATACGGCAGTATAGAATTCAAGTAGAAAATTTGGAAGGGCGTGAGATTGAGAAGAAGTCAATATGCTGCATTGCTTTTGTGATAATATTTGGAAAGCAAATAAAATTAAAAACTTTTGGTTTCTCAGGAGTTTTTCTTCAAAATTGAAGTGTTACTTCCTTTCCAAAGTGTTGTTCTCACAAGAAGCAAGTGAAAACAAAAGAAAAAGAGAAAGCAAGAAGGATGAGAGAACACCGAAGGAGCAAGAAGAAGAGGACCTTGAGAGAAGCACTAAAAAACGATGCTAGACAATAAGGGCATAAGCACAAGACAGAAAAGAAAAAGGACTAAGTGACACGGAGAAAGAACCTGAGTAAGAGTAGAAGCAAAAAAGACTGCCAGAAAACAGCTGAAATAACAATGTAGTTAGGAGAGTTAGAGCAAGAACTTGTTATCAAAAAGGCTGTTAGTTTTCAGGCATGCTAAAGCACACACAAGAAGGACAGCATCGCAGTGGGAATAAGCATGTCAGTTTAAGATAGCAAGAGAAAGTTGGAGAGGAAGAGTGCAAGTGGGGCGGGGAGGGCGGGTAGTGTGCATGTGTGTGTCTGTCTGTCTGTCAGAGCAGTGATTTACTACAGGAGGGGTGGCAAAAATTCCTCAGAATGATGTTCTCCATTGAGTAACAGAGCTATCAAAGCCAGTTAACCAACCCCTGCCACTCTTAGGCACCCTGCTCCTGTCCACCCACACAACCCGTTCCATTATCTTGTCAAATGTCTCAGCAGCAGCACAGCATACTGGGCCTAGGAACCGATCTGACTGAAAAGTAACCTGATTCTCCACCCCCATACACACCCAAATGTTATATATATGAAATTATTTATTTCAGCCAACTCTGTTTCCAAGTCTGATTCACTGGTTGGTCTTACAAACAGCTGTGCCAACACAAAGCAGGTGGGAACAAGCAGGCAGAACCTGAAGAGAAGGGGAACTGCTTAAGCTGCAGTTGCCTTCAGAGAACTGCTTGTTGCACACTTTGCCTCAGAAACCACTCTCAATAATCTAACCCAAAGTGCTTCAGTGGCAGCACATATTATAGCAGGATCAGTTTGCTAATACTTATGCCATAAAAACAACACATATTGCACCATCAGATTTAAGTACTGTTCGTGTCCCACAGCCCTTCTAAATGAAATATTAAAACAAAAAGATGTGCTTTTCATAGTTTTGCTTCTTCATCTGTTATTTCAGATTTGGTACAGATACACTTGGAGGAAGAGCAAGGGAGCAAGGTAGGAGAGGAAAGTGGGGAGATAATCAGTACTGCCTGTGTTCTCCTCTGGATGTACTGTTCTTCATGGTGCTGTCCTTCAGCATTCTCTGAACACTGAAATGATGTACCAGTGTACTGTCATGTTCCATGCCAGAAGATTCAACTGATCTAGATGAGCAAGAGATAACTAAGTACTCCTGAACTTTGCCCAAATTTACAGTACAGTACCAAAAGACCAATAGTTTCAATCTTCATCACCTTCTGTCCTTTGATTCCTCCTCTGCCACCACTACTAAGCAGTGCCCCAAGACATTGTGTCAGCTGAAACTAGAACAGGTTATTACTGTGGAAGAGTCATGATTAAGACACAAAGCCAACTCTGCCTCCCAAAAGCCAACCAAACCAGAGCATACAGAAGCGTGGTTTACACAGCTATTATACACTTGCACAAGTCACCCACCGTTCTCCAAACTGTCCCCTCTCAAGCGGCTGACCCACAAAACCAAGAACTCATTCCTGTCAGAGGCAGTAGTAACCTGTTAGGCCAAGTAACAGAGGTGACATATTCCCATCATAAAAACCATGCAAATACCACGCACGTCTCTTTCTCCTACGTGAAAGAAGTTTCATAAGTTTCATAAAATCGAAGACCAAGAAGTTAGATGTTTAAATTAAGGTGGGCACAATATACAGCTCTGTCTGATTTTGCAATGCTAATCTACTTTCACAGTCGAATGCTGTTGTGTTCACTGAACAGACAGACATGAGGAGAGCGGCACACAGAAAACAAAGTCACACGGTACGTGCCAGCTATACAGTAAATGATGCTATTACTGAAACACTCCACCGGTTCTTCCAGAAATTGAAGGATGTGTACCAAATAGGGCAAGAGACTGAAAGTGAAATCAATTTAATTATTTTTCTTAAAACACACAACCTCCTTTCAAGAAAAAAAAAAAAAAGAAAATGAGTTCCGACTCTAACGCTCTTAAATTTCCCAACAAATCCTAAGTTCCAGGAGCAGACCACTACCTGGAAATGCTGAGTCACACTCCAGCCTTAAGAGACTGCTTCTGTGAGTTACAAAGCACTCAGAATGTAAACTCAAGACAAACACAACTGTAACTACTTAGCATCCTGCTATTAAGACATAACTCAACTTCTAACCTCAGCTCCACCCTTTGCATCACCGTATAACTTTAGGCAAGTCACTTTACCTTCATTTTGTTTTAATTTCCCTTGCTAAAAAATACCTGTTAGTAAGCTGCTCCTGTTAGCAAGGGAAAATCTGCTTTCTGTATAAGCAAGACATACAAACAAACAAAAAAAGTTGAAGGTTTTCCTTGCATCAACTTTGGTATTAATTTTTCTGTCTATTAGATCCTAACCACTTAAGAAACATCTCTTCCACATGATGCTAAAAAAGTCTGAATGAAACAAGAATGAATCGAAACACTAAAAGCAAGGAGACTTCCCATTTTTGTCATTGAGTTTTTGACACGGTTCGGGAACCTTTATGGAAACAGTTGGGCCAAAGACAGCTCCACAGATGTTTGCACAATTAAAACACAAGGAGAAATACCATGATTGCAACATGTGGGATACAATGTGTGCCTGTTTCCTCAAATGCACAAAGAACCTGGCACTGCCACAGTGGAAGCTCATAGGTTCTACGATACCTATAATGACTAACTAATATAACAGAAATTATTATTATAGACTAACTAATATAATAGAAATTATATTCTGAGCCCACTGTATGCTTGCTAAAAATGCAACTCAAGCTCATCATCTCGCCTCATACCGCAGATCTCAAGTTGTTTTGTTTCATGCAAACAAAATTTTCTTCTAACATACAAAGATTAAAGTTAAGATCAAAGAAGTAGCCGTAGTCCAGAGAAGCAAAGCATATAAAGAAGTGCATACAGGAAAATATTAAGGATAAACTTTTCATATACGGAAGTCTAAAATATAAACTCTTCACTCATATTCAAACTCTTGAATAGAAAATAATTACATTATTCTCACATCTCACTGAGTCTGGCAGGAACTACAATACTCAAGATCTTAAGAAAAGAGTGAGCCCAATAGTACTGGCAAAACAGTTTCAGGTATATAAGTCTAAAAGGATGCTTTTCAAGGAAAAAAGTCAAGTTGCAATAAAGGTACATAAAATGATAAATAACACAAGAAAGGTCAATTAAGTCCACTCTTCCATAAGAGATTTATCTCCTTAGACGTATATTAAACAAGCATCAAGAAAGTTGGAGATCTTCTTCTTTCCATCTGCTACTTAAAAAGCCGCACGCCCTATAAATTCTTAGTTTATAGGAAAACAAATCACAGATCGCTGATCTTCTCTAATGCTGCTAAGTGCAAAGCACCACATGTATACAGTGACAGTTTCAAAAGACCTGTTTCCCTCACGTGCAGAATGCTGAGATGAAGGTTTTTATGTATGGCTATCTGCATTTTACCTTCATATTTCACTTCCATGCAATCAGCAGCAAAACGGAAAGAAACATATTTTAAAATACTTCAGTTGACTTAGAAATTTTTTTAAAATAATTTTTGCAAAATAGACAATGATTTCCAAACACTGTACTTGAAACTTGTGAACTGAAGGTTGACTTTTTTTGTGAGCTTGACTCCCCATAGAGATACATATATAAAGGTTCTGATGGGCAAGAAGACTGAAAGTTGACTCAAATGAAGTGATACAGAGTCCGCAAATCACAACTGTGTCAAATACAAAAGGGAAAATAGCATTTAACAAACCCTACAAAGCCAGGAAAGAAACCCTCTTATAAGGGCATCAGACATCATTCATGATTTCCGCTCACATCTCCAGGTTATTAAAATTTAGACCACCATTACACTTTTGTGCAACAGCGGCGGACTATCAACCTACAATCACTCCCAGCCTTCTGTATTTGCATGAAGAAACAGCGATCAAACCACTAACACAAACCTTTGCACAGCACCAGAACCAAAACGCCATGCAGAAGAACATCAGGAACGAACAGGTATGCCTCGTCAAGTCATGAAATCAAATGAAGAAAGAGGTAATACTAAGTTTATGTACAAAACAAAATGGAAATCCGATCCCAGCAAAGGTCTCCAAGTAGTACAACAATGCAAAACCAAACAGTTTTAACTACACCCTTACGCCACAACATTCAACCATAATTTTAACACAGAATCACATGTACTTTTTCCAGCCAGCCTTCAATGTAAATGCATCATTTATGATGCTGCCTCTAGTAGATGCTCACAGAAGACGTTACTCACTTAGAAGTAGGCTTGTAACACACAGTGTATATTAAAAATAATAAGCCATCAGGGGAAGTTAGAGGAGATGCAAGGGTCATTCAGTATGAAGCTGCACTAACTGCACTGTGAAGTGCCCCCTCCCCAGAGCTGCACCTACCAGCACTTCTGATTTCAGAGCAAAGAAAAACGTGTGGTAGGTTTGTAGCCTTAGCATACACAGAACTTGACTTGAGCAAAAACGTGACTTGAGTGGGAAGACACAGACAAACATGTTGATGTTCAGCATTTGTGGTAATGCTCATTTCTCTGCATAAGGCCTGCCATAAAAATCCCAGCTTTTGAAGGCACTCTGTGACACTGACAGGAAAGTCACCCTAAACAGAAGAAACACAGGACTTATGAACAACATACACTCAACCGTGTTATCCCAGAAGCATAACCTACTATTCGTAGGATGCAATCTCTACAGAAAGGGAATCTCCCAAGATCTTCCAGCAACAATCACTTCTTGCAACATTAGCAAAGACATCAATATATTTTAAACACTAACTTGCAATTTTTGGCAGACCATTAAATTAATGCCTCCCTATCCACAAATTAGAAAGAATAACAGAAAGAAATCAGAACCAGACATGATCCAGGAGAGTTACTAAGAGCTTTCCAGATCAATTGGATTTTGAACAAGAGTGCATTAAAAACATATTTGCCTGCAATCAAACACACACTCTACACGTAATTCATTTATAAATCTTGTAAAAATCATATTTTAAAATGAGAATATATGTGCTTATGTATTTATAAGGCAATACTACTTCTTCTGCAAAGGAAGTGGATGCCCTCTGCTCCGATGGGCTCCTCAGCACAGATCCACTGGCAAAGAGAATCAAAAGCAATCAGTGATTTACATGGCTCACTGTAACACAAATGAAGATTTGAGCACGCAGAGATGAACAGGATTCCAAAACGACAACCTGCGTTTGAAGCCAAAAAGCCAAACACTGATGAGCAATAGTTTTTCAGGTCACTAGGATTTAAAAGTTTCTTTCAAAAGGTTTACAGACGCGTTGGACTTAATCACTGAAATATATTTACTTTTGCTTATGCCAGCTATCATTGTACTAGTTGAATTTTTTTAGTAACTCATCAAAATTCACCCAAAACATTTTCAACCATGTTTTGAAAGAATAACTCTGCCATCAGAAACCAATTTGTACGTTTCCATTACTCTTGTTTCACTATCCAAACAGTTATTAAAGCGACAGAGGAAACTTTTCAACACATAGACATATTAATACATTGTTAACCTTCCCTTTAACAGATTCAAAACTCAGTTTACCTTTATTTGCCTCAGGGGAAAAAGAAAAAGAAAAAAAAAAAAAGAGAGAGCTTTCAAACTTTATGTAACACAAATTGAAAGCTTAGTTTCTCACAGCTGGAACAAAAACACTGACACTTAACAGAGTTGATTTCACTTTCAGTTACACAGTTTCGCTTTCGGATACCAAGTGCTACAGATCCTAGAAACAATGCAAGGAGTCTGCTAACCAGTAACTGCTAGCTTGTGCTATTTTAATTACAAAAACATTTTCACTGCTTTTGAATTTAAGAAATGCTATATTCACAGATGAAATTAAACTGATTATGTCTGTCACAAGTCAACTGAAGTAGCTACTACCTAGATTTCATAGGCTCCACAGTATTTATATTGCATGGACTTAGGAAAGCTGACTGGGAACTATCTCCTGCATCTGCCAACCCCTCCAGTTGGTGGGAAGGGAAGGGAAGGGAAGGGAAGGGAAGGGAAGGGAAGGGAAGGGAAGGGAAGGGGGCTAAAATCCAAATACAGCTGAGGTGCTGAAGACCCATCCTAAAGTAAAAAACAAATTTGTACTAGCAAAAGCAATTGAGCTATTTTTTTTCCACAAGTTTGATAAAACAGAATCAAAAGTAGAATTTTATCTTTCTTCCACACAAAGAGAAAAGACAATCTAGGGATATCAATTACAAACTGTTAGACAACTGGTGATTGGGTCACTGCAATTCTATGGACATACTGAGTCACCTCATAGAGATTACTAATCAACTGTACATATCAAATACATCTTTCTGGAAGGAATCATTGTTTCTAGAGATTTTTTTTTTCCTCCAGTGTTTTTAAAATATTAATAGACCATAATTCCCACAACTTCCCTCTTGAAGGATCCACCAATGTGAGGAAGGAAAACAAGAGCATTCCTCTTTCCAAAGTATTCCTGATTTTCTTCACCAGCCTTGAGTTCACAATGAAAGATGTGTTTGTTCAGAAAGGTTTTCGTATTATTTTAAATGGTCTCAGATAAAAAAAAAAAAAAAAAAAAAAGAGTCTCACTAATCATACAAGTCTAGTTAGTGGAACAGTTACTACATATTAGGGGAAAAGAAGTTTCTTAAACTCTTGCTAGAAAAGGAAAAGAAATGAAACTGTAAAGTAAGTTAACAAATAATCTATTGTATTCAGTTATAAAGACAAAAGCAGCAATTCTCTGTAAATAATCCTATTCTACAACAACAAGATCTATTTACAGAAGGATTTCAGTAGTGATATGAGTTTTCCATGCTTCCATAAAACAAAGGTATCAGGAAAGCTTTTGACTTCGCTTTAGAAAATAGTTGTCCAAATGGCATTAAAAATGACTGCAGAAAGACTAACCAAGAACATCAGCTGTAACAACTTTAACCTTGACTACAGGACTACAGGTTGGAAAGCACCTGAAATAAAGACACTTTAAAAGGAACACTGAATAGAGAAGCTAATTATAGAAACAGAACTTGCTTCTTTGCTAAGAGTCACCACCCATTTCAGTTCAGATAAAAGTACAAAATGCCATCACAGCAAATAAGGGATAGTTTTTCATGAGTTTTATTAACCGATCTTCTTGCACATGACCACACGAGCAGGTGTTTCATACACAGCAGCGTAACTTATTCAGGACTTTCACACTTTGTAAAGCGTTAACTAACCTATTTCTTTAATGACAAAAAACTCACAGTAAATTCATTAAGGCAAAGCCTAACAATACAGTTAACCCAGACACATTTCTTTCCAAGGCCCTACTGGAATCAAGATGTGACATACATGTTAGTAGCTATGTCCCAGTTAAAAGTAACTTTAAGACTTTAGTTATTGCTTGATGCCAGTCACGTCTTTGTCCATTGCAAAAACCATCTACCAGTGTGTTGGAAGTTACTCATGGTCATCATATGCTAACTCCTAGTCCATTCAAAGCCCACATGCTTTAAAAATTAACAAACTCCTGATTATTACATCCTTATTTTACACAGGTAAGATTATACTATCCATAAATTGACATTGAAATAGAAAACATCCGGCTGCTATTAGGTAAAATTATCCTTGTTGCTGCTTCTCTGTAACTGTCCAACACTGGGGGAAGGGATTCCAATGACAATTTCCAAAATTGTCCTTCACCTGAGTACTGATTCAGGAACTGGAGTACTGCAACAAACTTACTTACCTATTGGCCTGGAAACAGTATTAAACTACCCTAATGTCTGCATATACAACGATTTAAGAGAAGGGACTGCAAGCTTTTTGTGATCAAAGAAGACTGAGCTATTGGACAGCTCAGTCAAAAATGTTCAGAAAATATGACTGAAACTCAATAAGCATCATAAACTTTGATACAATTTTTAATTCGTAAAACAAATGTAAATCCAGTATATGCACTCTACTTCAGATCATGACTGAAAAGGCTCTGGTTCTAAATATTTTGCATAAGCAAAAAAAACATTAAGAACAACCTACAAAAGTAGTCTACATATACACACACAT
Source organism: Centrocercus urophasianus (assembly GCF_019232065.1). Taxonomy (NCBI): domain Eukaryota; kingdom Metazoa; phylum Chordata; class Aves; order Galliformes; family Phasianidae; genus Centrocercus; species Centrocercus urophasianus. Next base: position 30,737,490 of record NW_024884364.1, on the reverse strand, counting down.
ACAGAGTTCACAAGATGTGGATATATCAGAGTTACAAATACTATCTCATATTCAGAGTTATTTTCAGTGTTATTATTATTCAAATTCTATAAAGCATAATTAATTTTCCAAAAATATCCAACCTACAGAGGTTGGGGGGAGTACAGATAAGGAGAAACAAGTTCTACCAAAACTTCTTTGGGCTATGTTATTCCAGTATGTTTTATGTTCTGCTCAGTTACTCACAGATAATAAAGTATGAGTACAAACAAAACACTAGTTTATTTGTCCTGCAAAATTATTGAGGAATCCTTCAGCTCTACCAACGCAATGACCAAATAAGCTGTTAACTTATCCAGACCCCCTACAACGCTTAAAGCCATGTAAGAGCTACTGTGTGCACCTACTGGCAAAAGTTACCTGCACGCTCCCATTGGGACTAGAGCAGTAGGTTGTCCAAAACATTCCTGTTGATCTATTTCATAGTCAGATATTCCGCCTTCATTAATTTCAATTTTAAAGAACAATGAATGTTTATTTCCACCGATGACTGTGGGGTAACAGGAGAACTAAGTAACAGCAGCAATCTAGACACATGATCAAAGGACCCCTACATGGCCTTTGGGCAGACTAAACTCTAAACTTCAAAGCTGACCAAAACTCAAAAATGCACCAATTTCGAAATTCCAAATGACAGCGCTTTTAATTGTGTTTTCTGATTTTGCGGCAACGGGAGGGAATACCGCTCCGGAGAAAGAACCCCCTATACACCAGAGAAGGTCTCCAACACCTCCAGCAGCACAAAGCTCCATTCCTACCCGGCTGCAGCCAGCTGCTGACACCCCGCAGGTCCCCGCGCGCCGCTCAGCCGCCGCTCCCCGCGCTCCCCAGCGCTCCCCAGCGCAGCCCGATGACAGCGGCCTCCCGCAGGCGCTCCCGCCCCGGCCCCAACTCCCCCCGATCCCCGCAGAAGGTGCGGGCAGGGCCACCACAACAGGTGCCCGCCGCTCCAACGGCCCCGCTCCCACCACCCTCCTCTCCCCGCTCCCAGGCCGGGCCGAAACCCCGCTCCCGCCCACCGCAGGGCGTTGCGCATCAGGGCGAAAGGAACCGGGCGAACTCCCTTCCTTCATCACCGCTCCCGGGGCCCGGCTCGCTCGCAGCCCGGCAGCCTCTCCCGGACACCGACGCGAAAAGGGCCGCAGAGGCCGCAACCGCTGCCCAGGCCTGTCCCATTAGGGGGCGGCGGAGGGGAGGGCGGGGAGGAAGGGCAGCCCCGAAGCCCGCAGCGGTTCCTCGCCCCGCCAGCGCCGGGCAGCGGCCCGCCGGGCCCCGCGCTCTCCCCGCCGCCTCTCTCTAAGATGGCAGCGGCGCTGCCCCCTGCGCTGCGCCCCCTTCGACCGCGCCGGGCCGGGAGGTGGCACCCGCTGGTCCCGCTGCGCAGCCCCCCGCCGCCGGCTCACTCACCGCTCGAGCCCCGCGCTCCGGCCCGGCTCCTCCCGGCGGCGGCCTCTCCTCTCCTTTCCTCTCCTGCCGGCGCGGCGGGGAGAGCGAGGAGCGAGCGCTTCTTCTTCTTCCCCCGGCCTCGGCCCGGGGCCCCGGCGCGGCGGCGCCTCCCTCTTGCGCGCTCCGCAGTCCGTCCGGCCGCTCCGCCACGCTCGGGCCCGCACGGCCGGCGGCGGTGCCGGTGCCGATCGCAGGGTCTGCCCGCTGCGCGCCTTCTTCTCCGGGCGGCGGGGAGAAGGGGGGGGGCCCGGCCCGGCCCGGCGGGCGGATCCGCGGCGCTTCCTGGCCGGGCTGGATTTTCTATCGCTCACAAAATGGCGCGCGTTCCAAACCTGCGCAGCGCCCGGCGGCGGCAACGGCGAGGCCCGGCCTCGCCTCGGCTCGGTGAGGTGCGGCGGTCGACGGCGGCCTGAGCCCCGGCCTGGCAGCGCGGGGACAGCGGCGGGCGGGCGGCGAGAGGGGGAGGGGGAAGAGGAGGAGGAGGAGGAGGTGGTGGTGGAGAAGGAGGGGGTGGGGGGGAAGCGCAGCGCTGTACCGAGCCCCCGGGAACTCCTCGCTCCCTCCCTCCCCTGCTTGCCAGCCAGCCTGCCTCTACCTCCTCCCACCCCGCCCGCTCCTCCTTCTCCTCCCTCCCGGAGCGGCTCTGCGCCGGCACCGCTCCCTCACAGCGCGCCGCAGCGCGGGGTGAACCTCCGGCGGACCCTCGGGGACGAATTATTGCCCTTTTTGGATATACATGTATATATATATGTATATATTATTTTTTTTTTCATGAGGATGTTCTTCGTATTTCTCGACCTTCCGAGGGAAAGCGGGAAAGGGGAAAAATAAAAAAATAAATGAAAATAAATTAAAAGAAAACCACCACCACGGCTCGGGCGGGAAAGGGTTTTGGTTTTTTCTGATTTTTTTTTTTTTTCGGGGGTGGG
>NW_024884364.1:30709570-30734039 GCF_019232065.1 Centrocercus urophasianus | reverse complement strand
GGGAGAGGTGGTGGTCGGCTGAGGAGACGCAGCCCGCCACAATGGTGGCGCCTCCCCAGCCTGCAGGGGCCGCCGGCAGCGCGGAGGGGGCGCGGGTTGTGGCGCCCCCCGGCGGGTCGGGTTGGTAGGGCTCGGGCAGGCAGAGCTCGTTCCCGCTTAAAAAAATACCTGTTCCTCTCACATGAAAGGCGCTGAGGAGCTGGCTCTGCCGTGCGCTTTGTGAAGGGAGTCACGGGTTCCTGAGGGAAGGCTGCTTTACAGAATCACAGAATGGCCAGGTTAGGAGGGACCTCCAGGATCAGGAGCAAGGATCATGAATCTCCAACCCCCCTGCCACATGCAGGGCCACTAACCTCCCCATTTCGTGCTTCCGTATGGGCTGTTGCACACAGCCGCCCTAAACATGCGCTGGGGTTTGGTTTGTTGGTTTTTCATTTGTTTCTGGAGTGCTCACAAAGATCAGAAAGTAAAGGATGGCCTATACATTTTAGTTCTAACCTGTGACAGTTTTGGTTTTTTTTAGCTTCCAGACAGCCTCCTTGAGAAAATGAGGGCACGTTGCTGATACCTGTTCCCTTAGCTTTTATTACTACCTTAAAGTTTTTTCTTGCAGCAGAGAAGGTGGCAATAAATGGCCAGAGATAGGCAGATAGGTATAGCAGCAGCCAAGTATTACATCACCAAAATACCTCATGGCTTTACAAATGCAGTTTGTAGAATGACAGAATACCCTAAGCTAGAAGAGAAAGGCTGGTGTTTCACTGTCACACTTTAAAACAGGATTTTGCGTTATGTTTCTTAAGAATAAGATGATGGGCTCATAAGGAATACCTGGTTGGATTTCTCTTCCCAAAAGACAAACTGCACCAGAAAGCTCAATATTTGAGGTTGAAAAGAACTACAATAAATAAAACACGTAGAGAACAGGGAGGAATAAGATTTGAGAGAGAAAATAATTTACAACATACATGACAAACAGAATAGATGTAGAAGAAAGCACAGCAATATAAAAGTTTTCTTAGTTCAGTAGGTGAACTAAGTGAACACAGTGTGCAACATCCAAAATGCTGAATTACAGTATCCTAATGGGACAGAAATGTACCTTAGAGTCAAATATAGTGACTATTCCACCTCTCCTTCTGCCTGTCTTTCAACATGCTGAGAAATACAATCCTTCCTCTCTTCCTCTGTTTTGCTGGCATGCACTTGCATCTATGCTGCCAACAGAGAAGACTGAGGACCAGTGCAGAAATGGTTGCAAGTGGAACTCAGAGGATACAAAAGTTCCTGTAGGTGCAGGACTGTCACAGAAAGTATGCTGTAGCAATGAGGGTTTGCCAGACTGATGACTTATTGCTACTAGGGAGAAAAAAATGCATACATTATCATCCAAAGAAAGAACCATATGATATGGCACAAACATGAATGTAAAGTCACAAATAAATATTCATGTTTCTATTTACTCTCCCTTTTATCAAGGAAATAGAAGGGAGATCAGTGAATTGGTGAAAATTACATTTTTCTCATGCTTTGAAGCTTGTACTTAGTAAAGTTTAGTAAAGATCTGTTAGGTCTACTTGTTTTATAGTTGTTTCTGGTAGTTGACACTATTATTTAGGAAACAGTACTAAAGTGGTGGACTAACATGAACTGGCTGGAGAACTGTGATTCTTTAATGATTTTGAAAGTCAAGTGACACGTACTGTTAATGGATGGACTACATGGAGCTCTCTCTAGCCACCAGTTCTGCTTTTTTATTTGTTACTTCATTTGTTTGCCTCTGCTTATGGGTACAGTCTACTAGTCTACATGCAATGCCAGATTTGCCTATCTTGATTCACAAAAGTTGGAAGCAACAAGTGATTTCAAAACCTTCCTCACTTTGTATGGATTACCAGGGCTTCATTACCCTACTCAAACAACTAGTATATTAAGATTGCGTTTTAGTTATTCAACCAAGCATTCCGCCATAGGCTTAAAGCAGTATAGCTATGTCAGCAGACATCTATGTGGACTTCTGAACAACCATTGTATCAGTAAGACTATTTCTATTGTTTCTGGGGTGAAAAAGTTTTCCTAGTTAGGGAGCTGAGTACTTCCCAAGTCTATAGAAGTTGCTTGGTATATTAATGGCCTGGTTCCATATCTTTCTCCTGCTTTGGACTATGGATGTGCTTTGTTTTTAGTTTGTTTTTTAACCACATAGTGGTTCCTGATAGTGGAATATGATTATGGGTAATATGTCCAACTTTTTCTCTTTTCAGTCTTGATTCATTGAGGGGTCCATTTTCCTCTCCAACCTAGTCTCTGGAAGTCTTCATTCCCTAATCCAAAACTTAAAGAGCCCTCACACCATGCAGTTTTTCATTTGGAATGCATGCATTTCTGTTAGAACTCCAGGCTTCCTTCATATCAGTCATGGGAACTCCGACTTCTGCAGGGTTTATTATTTGTACTTTGAATATGTACTTCAATCTAGAAGATGTTTTGTGCCAGCAGCAACTCAAGTAATCCTTGGTATCCTACACATCTTCTGCAAGAGTGTCTTAGCCCAGCCGACCGCGCTTAGAAGATCTTCAGAAAGAATTTCTTCAGAATGTGGGAAAAAGATTGTCAGCTGTTCTGTTAACTTGTGTTTCTCAGGCAAAGCCACCATATAGCTCAGTCCCTTTAGGCCGCAGTCTGAAGTTGAGTCCCAAAAGAAGATCTTCTCTCTGGGTTACATCATTAGCACTTCAGAGAACTCCACAGCAGCGCTCAGACAGACTTAATTCTAAATCAAACCATCATCTGGAATGAGCAGCTTGTGTTTCGCCTGTCAAAAAGGTGCTGCTAAGTAACTAATGTGGTCCATCTCTTTTTAGGCCAGAGAGGTTGCCATAGTAACTTATCTGAATGCAGATAGATATGCTTTTGAGTCATCACCAGAGCCTGGCTTTGATAGCACAGGGTTTGGATTGACAGTGAGTACTGCATGTTGTGTAGGTTGGCACGCCTCTGGACCAGAAGGTCCTGGAATTGCTGCTGTTGCTGCAGGATGAGGCTTGCTGAAAAAAAAAAAAAAAGAAAAAAAAAACACATTGTGTAGCTCCTTGAATTTTCTCTGATATTCTCTTGAATGGTTGTTAGGTATTCCTTGCTTTTCTCACTCTGTAAAGAGGCAGGCTGGAGATCTCTTTTCTAAATATGGTAAGTTCTCACTCCAGTTTCAAAGTTCTTCCCCAAGACAATGGAATCTTGGGGTAAAAGCCTCTAGGAAAGAGGCTGTGTTACTGCAGAGAAAAAGTGTAATTTAAAGTTGTACCATATAACTTCTCTTGAAACCACTTTCCATGATGCATAAATTTGTATGAGTGCAGGAGAGTTTTCCATCAAAATCAGGAAATTTGAAGAACTGTGATTCTTTAATAATTTTGAAAGTCAAGTGACACAGTCTCAAGTATGTCCCATCTAGGAATTCCTCTGCATCTTCAATTTCCAGCTTCTAGAGGAATGTGTTTTCCCTGTGTTTGGAAACACACAAAAGACATTCAGTTAATTTAATCATAACACTTCACTCACATCTAAATGACCCCAAAGCTTCAGCATGTGACCCTTTTGAGCAAAGGTGACTGTGAACTAGGATTTATTCAGAGTTTATGGGTGTAGTTTGGCCAGTTGGCACACCAACCTGGAGCATTAACAATTAAGACTGTGGTTCAGCTTTTCTGATAGTGAAAAATTATTAACTCACTGACCAGGATCAATCATCTCACCAAATACTAACTTTGTGTTTCTCTTATGTGAGATCTCTGCCAGAAGAGTCATCTGTGAATCTGTGATCTTACTAGGAGTTAAAAAATTATGATGAGGGATGGGCTAAGGGACCGATCAAGAAGTTAACTCAGCCTTATAAAACCAGAATGAAATGAATTTGTTCTTTTTACTATGCGTGTAAAATAACTCAGCTGTGTATACATTATTTTCCTATAACATATGTTTCAGAATCAGTTCCTTGTCTAGCCACACTCTTTTGGCCCTGGAGCATATTCTGTGGCATCACAAATGTAGGCTAATTGCTACGTGGGCCAACACTCCTATTTTTTTTCTTTTTTTTGTAGGGCATGCTTTTTAGGGGCCTGCAGTTTCACCTCAGCAAGTTATTCCAGGGAAACTGGCAAGACAAGCAGGATTGATGTTGACCTTATGCTGTGAATGCTCTGGCCCACCTCATGATCACTACTGCATGCCAGTAGTGAGGCCAACCAGGCCTGTGGTGTCAAGTCCCACAGAGACAGTCCTGCCAGAATGGAGTTACTAAAATAGCGGATCGGCTGCTGGGCAGGGTTTTTCTGCTGCTATGAGGATATCCCATAAGTATTCCTTCTGAAAGTTCCGCAGGCTGGCTGTGACAGTCTGGTGAGGGCGGAATGTCACAAGCATCTGTGGGGGAAACACGCATGGGGGCACTAATCTGAGACTGGCATGGGAAGAATAACATCATGCAAACAATCCTGTGCAAGCAGGTCAGCCAGTCTGCTCTCCATGTAGACAAGTCAGGTCTCAGTTCTCTCTGAAGGTACAAGAGTGAGGGGATGAGTCCACAAGTTCACCAGATGGTTTGCAGTAAGGTATGCTGATATGAGAAGCCTCAGGGGCTCCCTTCACTCACTTGAAAGGAGGTTGTAGTGAGGTGGAGGTCAGCCTCTTCACCCAGTGATAGGATGGGAAGGAATAGTTACAAGTTGTGCAAGGGGAGGTTCTGGTGAATATTAGGAACCATTTCTTCTCAGCAAGAACGGTGCTGCAGTGGCACAGGCTGCCCAGGGAGGTGGTGCAGTCACCGTCCCTGAGGTGTTCAGGAGCCGTGTGGATGTGGCACTGAGGGACGTGGGCAGTGGGCGTGGGGGGGGTGGGCTGGTGGTTGGACTGGGGGATCTTTGAGGTCTTTTCCAGCCTTAACGATTCTATGGTTCTATTATTCTCTATGACTGTTCTCTAGAGAGTTTTCCATCCCTACTCTTCTTAAAATGGCTACGGGATTGTCTGTCCTCGTGTCAATTTTAGTGACTTCCATCCTAAATTTCCTTGTGCTGGGACTGTGATGTGCAGTTACCAGCCAGTTGTACTTCCAGTATGAGAAGAGGAAAAAAAAGTTGAACAAATGATTGCTTTCAGTCTCAGGAAATGACAAAAACCTGCAAGGACTGCAGCCCACCAGAAACAAACCTGGGCTGATGCATGTTCTTTCCTCATCACCTGAAGTCAAGAGGTCTGATGGTTCATTTATTTAGTACAGATGTGTTTGAGAAAAAAACTTTCGCAAAAAGTTGTTAGAGTATTATGGTTAGATTGCAATTGGACTTGATGTGAGGTCTTTTCCAACCTGAGCAATTCTATGATTCTATGAAAAAGTGGCTTGAATTGCATTCAAATCAGCATGAGAAAACCTGAGATCAACCAGATTTTGACAATATATTCTGGCTAAAAATTGGCCCATGAGCATTACAGAACAGATACCTGGGCAGAAGTTTTTCCTCTGCAGGATCACATGTTTTTTTATTAAGGTCAGTTCCAGGCTTTGCATATTGAGTAGGTCTCTGACAACACAATATGTATGACTAGAAGGCTAGCATTCTCCAGCTATTTGGAACTCGTGTAGTCACATGGATTTGTTTAGGATATGTTTACACACCAACAAAGTCGTAGCTACTGATTGCCTAAAAATGGTAAAGTGTTATTAGCATCAACATGTTTGGAGTACATTGCTGCATAAAATCTTAGCTTTACTTTAAATATCTGTCCAACGCTGCATGTTGGCATCTAGCCCATCTTAGCCCCTCTACTGTTACTTCTGTCACACGTGTGAATAGTACTGATCCTGTTCAGCTCACCTTTATCTGAAGAGGCGCTCCCTTCTCTCTTACTATGACACTGATTGCACAAAACTACATCTCTGCTTCTGCATTCTGTGTTAAGTGCACTGCTCATAAATTCTTTCCCTTCTGGAGAATAAAATTAGCATAAATCCAGATATCTTTATGCGTAAGGCCTATCAAGTTTATGAATGCACAGAATATCATGCTTATGAGTGCACACATCATCAAGTTTATAAGCTTTAGCACATAACAGTTATGCTTGTAGCACATAAACTTTATCTCTTGATATATAAAATTCAGTCATGAAAAACAAAAGCTAAAAAAACTACCTCAGATCCATTTTTTCACCCTTCCAACCTACGTGTCATAGAACAGTTTGTCACAGTAAGCCTCAACCAAGTTTTGCATATAATCGACAGTGGGTTGTTGGTTTTTTTTGTAAGATATTACAAAGTTATGTGAGACTGGACTTCTGTAGCAAAATTTCAGGCAGAACATAATTTAATTGAAATTTAATTCAAATTTAGAAATTATAATAAAGATAAATGGAAAGCACATAGAAAATTCAGTGTCTAAACTAACTTGTGAAAGGTTACTTCAAAATCCCACTGCAGAAGAACTCACAAAGACATTTATTTAAAAGTTGGGTTTTTTTACACAACTTTATCTTGCATTAATCAAGATGAGTCTGCAGTAATATAATATAAATACAATTAATATATATATATCTATATAAATCAATGTAAAAGATAATGTAACTCATTTTTTAAGTTTATTCTAGGTACACCACTATTCAATGTAAAACCCATATTTGACACTTAGAAGTCTGAATACTTCTTCTGAAGAACTAGAATATGTAGGTTGCTCCAGAAGTAATGCCTCCTACTTATTTCCATGGAAACTGCAGCAGATACAAAGAGCACAATACTATTGTTTGATAGAGCAGATTCCCAGCTATAGAATACTATTTTTTCTGCCTAGCTTTACATTTTTGCCAGTGTTGAACAAGAGCCTGTATGCCATGCTTGTGAAAATCTGCACCAGCAGAAGTGACCTACTGTCACTGTCAGCACTGCTGAAGCATACCACCCACCCCTCACTGTGCTCATATCACTGTTTGATCTCCATAAACGTTCAGCAGGTGTTGATGAATATCACCGAGTTCCATCTTCTCCACATGAAGACATTCTAGCAAACATCTTTGATTCATACACACTTCCATGTTTGACACCGTTTAGACAGATTGCCCCTCTGCTGCCTCTGTCACATGGAAACTAAATGTAATGGAATATTGGTGGGAAGGTTCAACCTCTACTGCCTCACCACCAACATGCTCCTCTGACATCATGGGCCAACATAATAAAATAGGAGGCATTAGTTTCAGAGCAGCCTTCATATATTCACAGTCATTTAATAAAATGTTAATTACACAGAGCCAATTGTGAGAGACACACAAAACCAGTGCTTAGATACACCAGTACTTTATATCCAGAATGGGCAGAGTGTGCTCTTTTATTTTGTACATGAAAAGGAGCACAGACTACCATGTTACTTAGGTCTTCTATTTTATAATTGTTAACTCTTCCTTCCTAGTACTTAGCTGTTCTAAATGCTACTCTTAATTGCTGGGTTAATGGTTGTGGCCACCAAATAGAACAACATGCACCTCACAGCTGCACCAAAAAGCTGGCTAACCTGGTCAAATGCTCAAGCAGACAAAATAAGATGTCACACTTGAGCTGTGCTGTGGGAAGTGGCCCAGCGTGCTATTAGCACAACATCTGTTGATCTTGGCTCAACAGACAGCCCTAAAAAGGCAGGTACCTCCCTACCTCTGATTGTCTCTACCTGAAGTGAAGGCATGATTAGGCCTTGCTTTCCGTGTGGGAGCTCATACGAGAGAAGCCACTAGAAGCTTGTGGCCTTTGCCATAGTTAACTTGCTGTTTTATACCAGCCCACATAGTCATTTTGAACAGTATACTTCTGGGTCTGACTCAGAATTGAGAATTATATGCTCGTTATTAAATTAGGCAGAGTCCTAATAGTGCAAAATACCATAGACTGTATCTAAGATGTAAAAGCAAGGACTGATAGAAGTAATCCGGCAAGCATAGCAAGAGCAGCAAGAGGCTCGAGGCTAATCTCACTATTACTTCTTTTGCTGAAACTCCTGTATCATCTGGCCTACACTCCAGAGATATTTCTTCTCCTATTTGTACCTATCCTCTTGCCCAAAGTAACCCTACTTCTTATCCTTCCATGTTCAACCTAATATATTTCACAGCAGCAGAAATGCTAAAGAGACAAAAGAAATGTTCTCCCTGTAGATGCGCAGAGTTTAGATGCCACCAAATGCTGGAACAAGTAATGCCAGTTAGCCCACTGCCTTATTATTTGGAGAAGGAAGTTGGGAATTTATCAGTGTAAAGTTCCTACAGTGCACAGACAACCATGATTCTTCAGGCTTTCATCATTTCGACCACAGGAGGATAATAGGAAGGGTTGAGTCTCCTTAAGCCCTGGCACGAGAACCGAGTCCCTGTTTCCCATGGGTTCAATAAGCCTGACACTGAATGTAATCGATTTGTGTACGTCATGTAATCACTGAGACCAAACTCTGTGTGTGTGCTACAGAGCCATCGTCTGCACATGTGCATTACGTCACATGTCTTGGGCACGCTGTACTTGTGTGCATGGTGTTCAGAGCCTTGAGCACCCGTGATGGGAAAGGAACAGAACAATTCTCTCACATCAGGGCAGCACCTATATTAAGAGCTGTTTTCAGTGTTTTCAGTTAATAGACTTAGGATTTTACAGAAATTTAAAATAATATACATATGTCCTTCTAACTTCATCATGAGAAAGGGCTGAAACCTTTCTGGCATTTTTTTTTTCTTTCTCTCCAGAACATTCAGGCTGAGGCAAACAACCAGCTAATCCTTGTTTGTTTGTTTGTTTTCCATTGTTTGTAGTTTTGCCAACCTTCAACGGCTTGGAAGAAATTTTGGATTCCGGGTGTTCCTTCAGGCTTGATTTTTTGTTTGTTTGTTTTCCCATTTTTGAGAGGGAGAGGAAAGGAATCGGGAGAGGTTGGGGTTAGTTTGGGAAAGGTAATATTTCAGTTTTGGACACTTACAAGCAACTGCAGACAAAATGCCAGTTTAAAGAGTTGAGAACTGCAAAATTATTCCAATCCTAGTTTTTCACAAGCAGGAACTTTTTGTTGTCCTTTTCATGTGGCTTTTTAGAGCAATAAGATCAGTGTATAATAAATTACGGTAAATAACCCAGCTCAGTGTTGTTAATTCTTGCCCAAATCCCAGATAGCTCTAGGCCTCATCTACTGCTTAGCCAAAGAGACAGTACACAGTTTTGTTACACCCAACACACAAGTGTCACTGTACACGTCTACAGAAGAAAAGAAAAAAAGCATGAAAGTTTCTTCAGAACTAGGGAAAGTTTCCAGGCATTTGTAGTTCTTTTTCCCAACAGAGTATCACAAACTGTAGAAAACAGGGCTTTCAGCAACAGCTTACCACTGTATCACAAAATTGTGTAGTGACTGAGCCACACTTAGTTTGGAGAGAACACGTGAGAAGTCTCTGCTCCTTCAGAACCAACAGAAGCAACTTGTAGTTCTGATATGATGCACAAAATACCCCTTCTTTTAAATGTTTCCTGTTATGGCTAATAGAATTACTTAATAGAATTACATTACTTCAAATAAAATTATTTGTAAATTAGCCATATTCCTATTCAAGTGTCAAGATCTGTTGTCTGATATAGAGTTTATATATGTGTGGTAACGGATCACAGTTTAGCAGCCTAATCTAAATACAGTCACCTTTCCAGTCCCCTCTTGGATAGAATTCTGGAGTTACCACCTCCAAAATGGCACAGCACTTGCAACAGAAATGTCAATTATAGTTTTAACAGTTAAAACCAAAAGTTCTTTAAGGCCATTGCTAAGCTGTGTGAGGGAACTTCGCAGTGAGAGCCATCAGTATTGTAGCAGCTCAGTGCTCATATAGCTCTACAAACAATTTTTGCTATATGTCACCTGGAGTGAATAGTGGTTTTTTTCTGCGTCAATATGGATATTTCAATTTTAAATACTTGCACCACCAAAATACTAAATTTATTTATTTTTTTCAGACTTAGATTCCAAATTTATTATTTTGCATTATGTTTGTGTGACATTTGAGTCAGAGGCTCGTGGAAATATATTTTCCTACATGTTATGTAAGTAAAAAATGTTTTCCCTTAAGATTCTCAGTAACTTTTGAGTTGAAACAAAATACACAAAGCTTTACTGTGAAAAGATTTTTAAGTGATGAAAAAAGAAGATAAAGAAGAACATTCAACTACAACTTTAGCTAATACAGTTCAAAGCAGCAAGCATTAGAATCTGGAGAATGTGCAAACAGCGGAGGTAAGATGAACATTTCCTGTACAGTCAGCCTTCAAGCCACCTTCATGCAGCTGAATAGAAAGGCTTAAATTTAGGCTGAATCATAATATTCTACCATATTCTACCATACATCTAAAAGAAGTTCTGTGTATGCAAATACAAAGGGAGGAAATTACATCTCCTTTCTCTTAGTCATGCAACATTCATGCACCCTCTTGCATTTTTGCCTCCCACAGTTGCACTCCTGTCTTTTCTGTTTCTCATAATGGCAGTGCCCACCTGAATAATACAATGTTTTGAACAATCCATGGAGATCTTCCATTTCTCTCTGGAGAAGGATGTTGAAGTGGCCTCCTGTCCTACAAAGTGATAGCCTTTCTTCTGCCATGTATTCTTTCTTTCTTATTCTTGCCTTCAAAGTTAATTCTCTTCCCCTGCAGAGTGGCACGACTTTGGAGCCAACAACTGTCCCAGAGATGACCAGCAGAACCCACAGACACCAGAGTTCCTTTCCTGCAAAGACACAGTGTTAGTTATTACACGTGGGTGGCTGACTTTAACTGCTTAACTGCTTTTGACACTATTTTTTTCTGCTCTATGGATTAAGATTCTTTTCTTCCAGAAGCTATCAGTGTTTCTCCTAATCCTTCATGACTCTGAATCGTTTCATAATGGTAAATCTTGTGGTGTCTGAATCTTTTCTGTGGTATGTGCATGACGAACTGCTATACTGTGAACTTTAAACTCATCTAGTTTACTATCTGGTTTCCAGCAACAGCAATAGAGCATATCTAGCGTAAGAGTAAGGTACATGTGTTGTCCCCAAGCACTCCAGTGTCCACTGATTTGTGGTTTGGAGGCTTCTGCAGTGTGAATAATGTTTCTTCCTTACATTTAGTGGAATTTTCTTCTGTTAATTTGTTGGGTTTTAACTCCTACACCTTTAACATCTTGCAACATCTTATAGTATTTTTCAGCAAAGAATTCCGCAGCTTAATATCCTGTGAAGAATTCTTCTTTTTTGTTTTGAGCATATTTCCTAACAATTCCATTAATATCCTTTGAACTTGTTTTGGAAAAACAGTAACAGTGTCTCCACATTCATCCTTTCTCTATGACTGGTGATTTTATAGACCTCTGTCATGTCTCTCCTCAGTCATCTGTCTTTCAGACTGAAGAGCCTTTAGGTATGTCTCATGCAGAACCATTATGTTTCTTCAGTTGTCCTTATCAAACCTTTTCTGAATCATTCCCAGCTCTATTATGCCCTTTTTGAGATGTAAGGAAAGGGACTGAACATACTACTCAATGCACGGTGTACTATGGATTGATACGGAGGTGGATGTATTACAGTGTTCTCTGTTCCACTCTTAATTATTTCAGCTATTTGATTTACTTTCTCTGCACACAGGGGAACACTGAGTAGATACTTTCAGAGAAATATTCATCAGAACCCAAAGATCTCTTTTGTGAGTGGAGAATCAGCTTATAGTCCACAACTGTATATATAATTTTTTTTCCCATGTGCACTACTTTGCATTTAACTATGTCACATTTTATCTGTCGTTTTATTATCCAGTCACTCAGTCTTGTAAAGTCTTTCTATAGCTCTTCAGTTCTTCACAGCCACTTTAACTTCATCACAATTTGTCCTCTAACTTTCCTTTACCTGAATAGCTTAATATCGTTAGCAATCTATGATACCTCACTGCTCACTCTCTTTTTCCAGATCATTTATGAATACATTAAGTACCACAAGTCACAGCACAGGTCCCTGCAGACTCCTCTTGTGATCTTCCTCTTCTGTGAAAGCTAACCTTTATTTCTGTTTTAATTCTGCTTCCTGTCTTCTAGCCATTTTTTTATCCATTCCCTTTTCTTCTTATTGCATAAAGGCTTTTTTTTTTTTTTTTTCCTTTGCTTTTCTCTTTTTTTTAATGAAGCTTTGTCTAGGGATCTCATTGCCATTGCCACTGGGAATCCTATAGCCCTTAAACAGGAGCTCTCCTTGTCCACACATGTTAACTCTACCAAAGAATTATAGATCTGCAACATGTGAGGTAATGTAACAAAAGCTGTGCTGTGTCTTCCTCAATATGTTCTATTTATATGTGCGTCCATTGATTCTGTTAAGGACAGATAATACTTATAATACAGATAATACTTAGCAGGACAAGGGGAAATGGTTTTAAGTTGAGGGAGGGAAGATTTAGGTTGGATGTCGGGGGAAGTTCTTTACAGAAAGAGTGGTGATGTGCTGGAACAGGCTGCCCAGAGAGGTTGTGGATGCCCCATCTCTGGAGGTGCTCAAAGCCAGGTTGGATGGGGCCCTGAGCAACCTGGTCTGGTATTAAATGGGGAGGTTGGTGGCCCTGCATGTGGCAGGGGCATTGGAGATTCATGATCCTTGAAGTCCCTTCCAACCCTGGCCATTCTGTGATTCTGTGATTATTTGTCCAGACAGACAGCACACCAAACTTACTTCTATATAGCTGCTTGCAACTTCACTGGAGTCATTTCTGAAATTGGCTGGCACATTCCCTACTGAGTTACCAGGGAAAGGAGTTTTAAAACAGAGCCACTCACTTCAGTACTTCAACTCTCAGATGCCTCATTCCTCTTAGAGCTCTAGCATGGGAGGCCATCTGGTCCCCACAGTGTCTCACTTATTTGTTTTTTCCCTAACATCTTCTGCCCCACATTTAAATTTGAGGTAAATCTGCTGAATTCCTCATAATGAAAAGTGCTGGCATGAGTTTGTCTAAGCCCTTGCACTGTGAAAACAGATGCAAAAACACGAATGTAGTTCATGGTCTACAGGCCCTGTGGAAAGCTTCAGACACCTGATGGGAGAGGGCTTGGGTTTTCTGTGTTGTGTTTAGTTTCCTCACGGCCTTGCAAATCATTCTGCAAGCTCATTTTTTAAATTTCCTTTGTGCTACTGATGTAACAGAAGCTATGAACCCATCTGTACTTTAAGAAGTATAGTTTCTGTGCTGTCCATTACCCCATTTTAAAATTACTGCCATCCAAACACTAAGAAAAATATGCCATTAAAAAGGCATGCCATTGCTCAACATTTTGCAATGATATCTCATTGCCTTTGTAGCTATAACACATGAAAGGAAAAAGCCATTTCAGGGAACAAGTTCCGTAGTGTTATTTTTAATTTACAAGAAGAAAGCTAAAAAAAAATCTATTTATTATCTTAGGTAGTTCCACAGTCCACCAATAGAGTATGAGAAGAGTAAAAGAGTATGGCTGTGAATATCCAGTCACTGGCATTGAGTTTATGTAATCCTTTCCAATTGCAGAAGGAAAGATAACTGAATAAAAACAAACCCATAAACATGATTTTACATTTGAAGTTTAAAAAACTAAATCACAGTAAAAATGTTAACAGTCAAGGTTATTGATATCAGTTACTGATACCGATTTCTGTTACTTTTTCTAGTGTCACACCAAGTTTTCTTAAAAAATGAAAAAGTTCTGTGACATACAAGTCTCCTTTGAGGCCACTACAAAACGTAACTATGCAAAAGTTGTTGATTATAAAAGCTGATGTAAAATGTGAGGTTTATACTGGATTATTAGCAAGAACACGTGCTTGTTTCCTGGGAAAATGATGGTAATCTGATCAAAGCAGTGGGCTTAATAAACAAAATTACAAAGCCAGATCAAACTAATGAGTTGATTGATCCAAAATCCTGTTATCTCCATGAAACTTGTTGGAAAACACATCACAGAGAGTTAGGGAATATCCAGCTCCCAGGTATACACTGAGCAACAACTTTACAATGTTTAGTGATCGTGGATGAGAGTTGTAGAGTTGTAGAATATCCTGAGTTGGAAGGGACCCATGAGGATCATTGAGTCCAACTTCTGGCTCCACACAGGACAAATCCTCCAAAAAAAATGTGTGCAAAGGAAATAATGAAAAGAATCTGGGTGAATGTCAGAGCTGCTACTTTTATAATTAATAACTGTCAACTTAAAAATCAGGAAAAAAACAATATCTCTTTTATTCTGAGATAAAAACATTGCATCACTGTACAGAATTTCTCAAAACCCATTATTAATGTTTTGCACTACAAGATATATATATAATTTATTTCTAAAGCTTGCTATCTTATTCTATATTATAAAGTCTTATTGCCTGACACTATTTACTTTACCTACGAGACTCTTTCAAAAACAACAAAAAAAAAGCAATTGAATGTCTCAGTCAGACATAAAAACTTGTTTCGATTTATGCACTGTTGGTTGTCTGTTTGCCGCCCCCCCCCCCAATGTTCCATAATGTCATTTTCTGTGTTTCCTAACACTTTTGAGAGAAGTGTAAAGCTTGGTGCAATCTTCACTCAGTTCTAGCCCTTTTTTTTAAACAAGCTAATCGCATTTAATCTGTGGCAATTCTGTTAAAAATGATGCATTTTGGTGGAAAAAATGTTACTTGGTTCTTAAAAGCCTTCAGGATTCATAACCAAATATTATCCTGTTTATGGAATTAACTGTGTTTAACTATTTCCTGTTTTTTCAACAGCTCAGCTTCCAGCACTGCTTTGCCTCCTGACACAACAAGTACCCCCACATTTCCTGTGACCAATCAGTGTGCAATGTTTTTACCCCTTGTAGAGGAGTTCTCATCATGCTGCCAACTGCAGTTCTCACAAAATTGCTCTGAAGATTTCAACAGCACAGAATCTCATGTTTTTTGCTTCCTAATAGCTGAGTAAGGCCCTCGAACTGATAAGTACAATGTATGTACACATACCTCCTTCAACTTTATGGCTATTGTTTGCTAGTCTATGAGCACTTTTTTTTTTCTTACTTTTTTTTTTGTCTTTATGTATTATCTGGCTTTCTTTAGTATCTTCTATACGGACTCTTCTTCAACTAAGTTTCATTGACTAGCCTTCTCCAACCTTTCCTTGTCTATATCCCGCACGGTTCTTCTAAGCCTGATAAATCTTAAAGGATAATTTTAAAAGAAAAATAACTTTCTGTGCAGTGAGAAGCATTTCTGAAAATGTGGTTCAGATATAATGTGTATTTAATGCTCCTATGTGGGATAGAGATTTTTCTTTTTCATTATCTTCCTTGTTTCTGAAGCATTCAAGAGCCCTACCAAACACTTATGTGATGCGATGAGGGGCTTTGGCATGATTTCTGCACCAAAGATAATGAATTTAAATATGCTCCATGTTGTTTAGTGGATCAGGTACAGCACTTTTGTGTTACTTAGAATGTCTTTTCCACTCCTGAGGTCTCATTTCTTTTTGGCTTGTCAAGCATATGCTTCCATAAAGCAATTAAAAATTATTCAATGAATGAATATTTATAATAACTCTTTTATTACCCTTAATAATCTCCCTCAGCAGTGTGTGTTCTATATTCTTGTGATGACAAGTAGTGAACTTTCAGATATGATTTCATATTACCTGCACAACTTCTTCCACTGAATTCCTTAAGTAAATTGCTGTTCTCTAGGCAAAGGCAGTTATATTTTGCTTATTTCAAGTTACAAATGCAGTAATGTGATACATATTAATGCGTAAATTTCAGCCTTGTGTTGAGACAAAAAAAGAAATCTGACTATTCTGAACAATTTAAACATATTTCTTAAAATAATATTTTAAGGTAAATTAAAATAAATGCATGTGCCATTCTACTGAATTTAATGTATTTTTTCATTTATTTTCAGTTTAGGTTCAACTTGTACAAGAGATCTCCTAGTTCATTCCCTGTTCAGGGTCAACAAAATTTAAAAACAGTGACAGAAGTTCAAACTCAAGTTTGCATTTGGCTCATTCTGCAAGTACAATTATATCCAATATGAATTAAAGCAAAATATGTACCCTAGTTCTTTGTGGGGGGAAAAAAAAAGCAAAAAAAAAACAGGAATAAACAATAAAAATAAATATTTAATCTTATTCTTGTAGCTGAATGCAGCATTGCATGAACCAACATCAGTAACAATGGTATGAATTAAGTAATAAAGAGCTGTCTTGTGACAGTATCCTCTACATTCCTAAATCAAATCCTATCTCCTAAATATAACTATGTATAAAAAAATAGTGGGAAGGGAAATAAAAGAGCTACTATGAGGAACAGAAATATTTAGTATGATTTTTTCATTGAAATGCATACACGGAGAGCACCTGAAGTCTGCAGAGTAACCTTAACTTTATTATGACCAAACCTATCATTCTTTCACTCTGAAGTCTTACTAGTACCTATGAATACTTAGAAACTGAGGGAAGCAACAAAAAACCCTCCCAGATTCTGCTACATGGAACAGCAGTGATTCCCACATTCATCCCTTGGACAAAAATGTCTTTATCCCCATCATGGACCACTGCTGCTTAAGTTGACTGTGGACAATACCAGCTGTCACCTTCATGTGGCAAGACCTGCCCTCAGGAGGGCACTTGCTTTGTGCCAGGCACCAGGAGTGCTGGCTGACACCCAAGGAATATTGAGAGGTGCCCTGGCCCAGAGCCTGTATGCTGCAATAATCCTTCACGTAGCCCACTACCCCTTACTCCCATTTCATCACTCCTGCACTTCCAGACTGGAGGTGGTTGGTGTGTATAAAGCTGCAATGCTATGAAGTACCTCCCATTGGCTGAACAAAGCCTAAAATTTTCAGTCTCATCATTTCTCCAAATTTGGAATGGATTTTTCAAGTGGACAGAAGAAGCATCCCCTGACAATGAGAAGACTCCCTGCCAAATTTCAAGCCTTTGCTCTAAAGCTTAAACTGTTTGTCATTTTGCTGAAATTTTCAAAATAATTCCCTATGAGGTAAATAATGTATTTGGTAGAGAAAATTTATGACTTTGATCAATCAGAAGAGATCAGTTCTTATGAATAAACATAGTTATGGCTGTAACTAGTAGCATGACAGAAACAAATAATGTAAGAAATGATCACCTGGGGACTCACAATCTTCCCCTTAAAGTGCTGGATTAGACTATGATGAACCCTTTTTTTTTTTCTAATCTGTGAATAAAACTGGTTAAAAGGAGAAAGGACAATTAAAAGCATTATATATATAAATAAAAACATTAAAAATTGATTTCATATTTTGGAAACGTGAATTGAGGAGATGAGGATGGTATTTGTCTCCAAACTGGCCAAAGCATCTCTAAATGTTCTAACTAGTATTAACTCAGTCCACACATTTAGAAACACTGATGACCGCATCTGCAGATCTATTTTAGCTACCAGCCTACTACTCCAACAGAATATATCTTGAATCAAAGACTGCAGTCAAGAAGAAGCTATCATCAACGCTGGCAAGAAGAACTGCACAAAGAAAGCTTGCTGAACTATTGATACAGAGACCGTATTTGGACACTGCTGCATTGGGAGCCAGGGTGCTCCAGACGGATTTGTTTGTGATGATCAGTGTTGCTAGGCAGGAGGGCAACTACAGCTTGTACCAACAGGAGCTTTTTCTGGACGTGAGACCTCAGTTCCTAGAAATAAGTAACTGAAGTCCCTTCAAGCGTTTCCTAAGGATAATAAATACTTGATTGTGAAAGCAATGGCAGAGAATCTACATACTCTGAAGACGACTGCACTATCTGGGCAAATACTCTTTTCAGTTCTTCTTTGTTGGGGTAAAAAATAAATAGAAAAAATAAGTTCCTTTATACCTGTTGCAAAGTGACTAGCAACAGGGACTAGCTATGAAGCACAGTACTAATCCTTTGTAACTAAATATTCCTTTCTCTTAGCACTTAGATTCTGTCTTTGAAACACTCTCTGCAGAATGTTTAATGGCAGCAGTCTCTGCTCTTTCTCCAGAACAAAAGATGCTGCTAATTATGACTGTGCACTGTTTTGTAGGGTTTTGTTTGTTTGTTTGGCCAAGCTTTCCATAAGTACTTAAGCAGCACAGATGGCATAGTGTTTTGGCGGTCTTCTTCCTTAATACAGCATCACTTTTAGCACTGAAGTGTGCACAGGAGTGAGAGGGGACAGGCTAGAATCATCTTCTTGGCTTCACATGGCTGAGAAAGCTAAAGACAGAACTTGGAGTTCTTCATGTCACTTGAGTGCTTCCCTCCTGCCATTTCTGGAGCCCATTCGTGCTCAGGAATGATCTCTGCATGCTGTTGCTAGGACATGGTACCTCCGGACTTGTATTTATTTTTTGAGCTATTTGAAGCTAAGAAAATGTATCTTCTAAATACCAATAACTAAAAAAGGACAAATATTTATACTAAGGCAATAAAATTAAAATAAAGATAACTCCAGAATTCTTGGAATGCTTATTCATTTTCAAATGCCACTCTCAAAAAATTATTTATCAATTTTCACTGCGAATAGCAATAAATAATACTAATTAGTAAGCTCAGGTGATGAAAACCAGCCCTAGCATTTAGACTTCAAGGATTCACAATATCACCAATGAAACAATTCCATGACTCTATTCCAGGCCACCTAAAGCCTTATTGGAAGACAAGACTGCAGACAAATGTCTTTACCTTCCACCTATGCACTACATCCATGTTATTCACTGTAAAGCCTGCTCACCATAGCTGCCTCCCCAGAGCAGTGGTCACAGCACTGAGCTGATGGAGTTGAGGGAGCATTTGGACACTCTCAGACATAGGGTTGGAATTTTAGGTGGTGCTGTGTGGAGCCAGGAGCTGGAATTGTGGACCCTTGTTGGTCCCTTCCAGCTCAGGATATTCTGTAAACATATGATCCCATCTCCCCTCCACCCCTGCCACCAACGAAATTGTTTAAGAGTGAATGAAAAAGGTCCCATCATGTAGGACGAGGAAAGAATGGTGTTGTGTCTCTGAGGCTGGTAAGGTCTGCATTTGCCACATCTCAGCTGAATGCTTTGGATTCACACTTTGTAGATTTGGACATAACATTGGTGGCTGAGTCCTGGACCCAGTGAAATTGCAAGAGTTAACCACCTGTGCTCCGTATCTGTGGGAGTTTTAATCATTTCCCTCAGAGCTGACACATGGCCACATGCATTAGAGGCATTGAACATCCTCAGTTGGAAGGGAACCATAAGGATCACCAAGTCCAGCTCTGGCCTCCACAAGGGACCACCCAAAATTCAAACCCTACTTCTGAGAGCATTGTCCAAACTTTCATTGAACTCCAGCAATCAGGGCTGTGCCCACCGCCCTGTGGTGCAGCCCCTTTCCCTGGCCCCCAGCTGCCCTCCCCTGACGCAGCTCCATGCCGTTCCCTCGGGCCCTGTCGCTGTCACACAGAGCAGAGCTCAGCGCTGCCCCTCCGCTCCCTGTGAGGAGCTGCAGCCGCCATCAGGCCTCCCCTCAGCTCCTCTGCTCTGCGCTGAGCACAGCGAGCGGCCTCAGCTACTCTTGGTACACTTTTCCCTCAGACCCTTCCCCATTTTTATAGCCCTCTTTGGATGCCCTCTAACAGCTTTATGGCCTGTTTGTACTGCGGTGCCAAGAACTGCACGCAGTACCCAAGGTGAGGCCGCACCAGTGCAAGGTGGAGGCAGACAAATCACTTCATTAGTTGAAGTGAATCCACCAGGTATTTTTCTACTTCAGATTTTTTGTCTTTGTTTTGACAGATTTTCTCACTTGATATTTTACAAGGCATTGCCTTACTTAAATTCATAAAACAAATTGCTGACAACTTTCAGAGCGCAGCCTGCACACATTATGAAATGCAATGTGCTGAGTCGTACGTGTAACTGTAACGGAGACAACTCCAGCCCTTTTGTATTTATTTACAAGCTCTTTATGTTTTCCTTAAGACTGTAATTCCCTTCGGCGTAATGCAGTTAAGCATTACGCTGAGCACTGACCTTCCTCTCTCCTCCCCCGCCCGGTTCCCGCCGAGGCGGGCAGCACAACGGCTGCGCACGGGAAAGCCCGCCCAGGCCGCGCCGAGCCCGACCGTTAGGGCCGCTCCCCGTGCCAGGAAGCGGGGGAGGGGCGGGGAGGGAAGCAGAATCACGAGCTGAGGGATGACGCTACGGAGCCCCGGATGTTGGCGGCGCCAGCTGCCTCAAGCGCCGCGGGCGGAAGCCAGTGACGGGAGTGGGTTTCCTCCCGCAGGGGCCGCTCCCGTCCCGTCAGGGCGCGATGGGCACGGCGCTGGACATCAAGATCAAGCGGGCCAACAAGGTGTACCGCTGCGGGGTGAGTGCTGTTGTTGGTACACTAATTTACACTAATGTAGTTGTTGTATGTGGTAAAGTGATTCTGTGTAGTTTAACTTTTGCAGCTACTTGAAAAATGCTGTGACTTTTGCAGTCTTTTTTTCATTCCCTTTGAGAGCAGTTGGCTTCACTCCTTTACAGCCACCTGAAAAGAGGACGTGCTGACGTGGGGTTGGCCTCTTCTGCCATGTAACAGCAATAGGACGAGAGGGAATGGCCTCAAGTTGTACCAGGGAGGTTTTGGTTGGGTATTAGGAAGAATTTCTCCTCAGCAAGAGCAGTGAGGCAGTGGCACAGGCTGCCCAGGGAGGTGGTGCAGTCACCGTCCCTGGAGGTGTCCCTGGAGGTGTTCAGAAGCCGTGTGGATGTGGCACTGAGGGACGTGGGCATGGAGAGGGTGGGCTGCACTCAGTGATCTTAGTGGTCTTTTCTAACCTTAGTGGTTCTGTGATAGCAGTTTGTCTCATACAGCATCTAACCATGTTTCTGCTTACTGAATGCTTTTAATGCTGGGAATCTGCTTTAAACAGTTTTGAATGGAAGGTTATGGAACATCTGCTCTGCAGTTGTCGAACCACTGAGACAGCAGCATCCATAAAGCTGAGCTGTCATTCTGTGAACAACACATCCCTTTGGGTGTGATGTTTTGGTGGTAAATGCTCTTCTCTGTTTCTCACCTTCTCATTATTTTGCTGATGCATGTTATTTTATTGCTGTGTTTCTTTTTAGTTTCCCTGCTAGGCTTGCTTTTGTATCATACCAAACAGGACTGATCTTAGTACAAGAAAAGGGATATTTCTTCTATCTTCAAGCTGAAATTAAGTAAGATTCTTACCATTAGTAGATCTGTGTGGAATGTTTACTGTCACTCAAACTCCATGTGAGGAGGTTTATAGTTTTAGTTCATTAATGACGTCTGGAATTCTGAGATTTGAATGATGTGAAATGGCAGTGAGCTGTGTGTTAGGAGTACAGTATGAATTTTTGATGGTAATTTCGTAGGCATTGGAAGGCATCACAAATCTCTCCTGAATTAGGCATGGAACACGTGCAGCTTTAGGGTTGTTTTTTTTTAGAAATGTACTGATTGTTGTATGCTTTGCTGACATCAGCTATGCTAATAATACCTTCAGTCTAGGACAACTTTCGTCTCAAAAAATGCTTTCATCAATGCTACTCGAAAATGAGGGGATTCCTGTGGTGAAAACCATAGCTCATCCCAATATAGATGTCTTGCTACTTATATGAGGGCAGTGGAGATACTGGGGCTTGAATTGAGATTTTGTTTTCCAAGCTCATTTAAAACTGCATTTGGATATGTAAGAAGATGGTAACAGAATCACAGTTTGTAGGCATTAGAAGGGACCTCTGGAGAGTATCAAATCCAGTGATGTTCACATTGTACAGTGGTTAGGCCTATTGGAAGATAATAGCACAAAGCTTTTGAAATCGTAATTTGCCTGAAACCATGATTATTACAGCATCACTTCACAGTGCAACTCTCTTTCACAGCCGTTCAGTGTCTGCTGCCTTTCTTGCAGTGATGGTGTTGCTTGGTGAGCCAGAGGAGGGCAATGGCTAGAATTTGGAAAGAGTGACTCTTAAATATATATAAGAACAAAATCTGTTGAATCGGATATCCCGTTTTTGTTTTCTTATGAATGGCTTCTCAAATAGAGTGTAACACGGTGTGTGTAACAATCAGTATCAGAATGGACTTGTGCTGGATGTGTAGGAAAAGGTGACAGCGAGACGCCCTAACTTTCAGTTCTGTGAAGTTTATGAGATAGCTCTGATTAAAGCATGAAAACGTTTGTCTGTGTAGGTAAATACTTTTGCACAATTAAGCAGATGGATAGTTAAGGGACCATTAATGTTCCTGGTGCTTGTTTTTGTGCGCATCATAAAATTGTTTGGTGAGTTTTTTTGGTGTTGTTTTTTTTTTTTTAGCGGACTGCTTTAAAGACAGCCTGCTTGCACTCCTAAGTAGGTATGAAATATTTGCTCTGAGAGCTGATATGTAGTATTCTGGTGTGTTTAATTTAATACATGTCTCTTGGTGATTTTATAACTTCTGAGGGTCATTTTGACTTTAACACCCATCTAAATGGTGTAGGCTTGTAATAGTGTAGTTACCTTTTCTATCATCTTCTCACTATATGGAAACTGTTGAATCACAGCCTGAACCTCTGATTGATCACCTGAGGCAAGCAATGAGTCAGCCCTGGGAGCACAATTTAGATGAAGGTAATTCACCTTTGCTGTTGAAAGGGGTGGAGCATGGCTGCACCTATCCTAGACCCATTTAAGAGCTGGCTACCAGTGGGGAAGGATCTCTTTTAGGAGATCACTCCTTTGGAGTTTCATAGCAAGCCCAGGACAAGGGTAAGCACTCCTATTTATTCTATTTTTGATATAATAACTGCTTAACCAAGCTCTCTTGTTTATTTCATAATTATAACATCTGAATATTCATTGATTATACACCTTACGTTGGTTATGATTTCAACACTAAGCCTTTGAAAGTATGTGACTTTCAAAGCAAGTCTGTGGGTTTTCCCTGATTTCACGCAATCGATGAAGTGATGCCTAATGAGATCTCTTTCTTATTTTAAGAAGCAGTGGGTGGCCTATAGAATGGAGTCTGCACAGAGTGGAACAGCTCCAAGAGAGCAGGAAACTGGACAAAACAGATAAAGTTGTGTGGATGAAGAGAAGCCTGAGGAATTTCAGCTTGTGCTTCTAGGTCCTCATAGACCAAAGAAGTGGCAATGGCTGCTGATTCTTCCATTTGAGCTCCAGTTTTCTGTTCTGTGACAATGCGTGAAATCTTTCTCATCTCTGGATCTGTTGAGTGTATGCCATTCAGCATCTCGGTCTCCTGAAAGAATTTGCTGTATTTCTGTGTTACCTCCAACGGGAAGCGGTGAGAGGAAACAGATATGAGAGAGACCCATATTTAACAAGTTCAGAGGTTCTCGTAGTAGTAAATTCCACGTTAATGAAGGCCCTGAGGGTGTGAGAGTTTACATAAAAAAAACTTCTAGAGGGAAATGCTTAAAGATAAATGTTTGTGAACTTTAATGTTATTGCACAACTCTTTTCTATTCTTGTTAGGTGAAAATATTGTTCAAAGTATATAAGAGAAGGCTGGTGAGAGAAGAATGTGTGTGTCTGAAATAAATGGTTGGCCAGGAAAATTAATAACATCTGAGTAACTTCTCATTTTTTGCTTTTTATAAGGTTAGAGTGGTACGTGTGGTTTTCTGTAGGCTTTCTCCATAAGGCCGAGACCTCTGCATTTCTCCTTAGTGCTGAAATAGCCGTATGGTTCAATCTTCAAATTACTGTTCCCTGCTGTCTTGGATTAGGTCAGGTTTCTTTTCATCCTGGTACAGTGACCTTGGTTATATTAAATCCAGTTGAGTCTGAGCATTTTTCATCATTACAAAACAGTCTTTCTTGCCAAGTTGAAATCTCTTCTCCTATTTTTTATTTATTTTTATTTTCTAGTGCAAGGCAGTATCTTGGCAATAACTGTTATTTTTAATTCTTCTTTTCTTCTATGTGAATTGTTTTTTTTTAACTGGGAGAAAGCAGACATAACATTTATAAAATAGTTGTGCATGGCAACAAATTGCTGCTTTAAAAACAAAAAACTTGCTGTGGTAATTGGTGAGCCGTTTCTATGTTCATTGTTTATGATCATCAGAAACTGGAGAAAATAAGCAAACAAAGACCTTTATTTTTTTCCAGAGTTCAATTTGAGTAAGCTTGGTTGAAACAAGTGCCTTAAACTGGAGGTAAAGAACAGCACATTCACCATTTCTTGGAGCAAAAAGAGTAATAGGATTGTTAGGGGGCAAGAGAGAAGTGGTTGGGGATTTAAGAACAAAAAGAAAATAGATCTTAATGGCCAGTTTTGTTATACCAAAATAAGGCTTACTGCAGCAACTAGGAACAGAAGATCAGTGTTCAGGAGACTTCCCCCTTTTCCCCCTCCTCTCCATCCCCCCCCCCC
>NW_024884364.1:30691847-30709470 GCF_019232065.1 Centrocercus urophasianus | reverse complement strand
AGTTAGCTCAAAATGGATAATTAAAAGAATTGCAGGCTGAAAAGGCTGAAAAAATGCAGTATACAAAGAAGAATGCCTTGATTAATGTCAGCAAAAGGCTTTTAATGACAAGTGACTCCAAAATATACTTAAGCTAGAATTTGCCTACACAGAAGCTTTTTATTGTTTCTGACAAAGCAAACTGCTTAGTAATACTGAACATTGAGGTTGAATGTCTGATGTCCTGTTAGTTGGATATAGCAGGGTTTTCCTATTAAATGCAGTACCTTTCTGTGTAAAGAATCAGAAGAATGTGAAGTTAAGATCTGCTGGTGGATCAGTTGGGTAGAATAATACATGTGGCAGAAAATGATGAAGAACATTTAGTAAACAGGACTTAAGTGAACTTAATAGGAAGTCTAAAACTGCCAAATTCATGCCCTTAGTCCTGAAATTAAAGGTCTGTGATGTGGAAAGAGGAACCCCAAGAGAAACTAAAGCATTTTGTTGGTAACCAACTGACCATGGACTCCCATTTTGCCAAACCAGTGACAAGCTTAATTCATAAAACTTGGAGCTATGAGATATGGTTTAGTGGCTTGTGGTAGCAAGGGTAATGGGTGGACGGTTGGACTAGATGATATTGTAGGTCCTTTCTAATCTTGTGATTCTGTGCTTCTATAAAGATATAGTTAAAATGAACTGGAGCTGGGTAATTGGTAAGCATTTCTGTATGTACTGGCATTCATTATGGTGTCTTCTGTTGCTGTCAACACTTGAAAATGCGTGGTGGCAGATTTCAGGTGGTCCTGAAAGCTTGCCTTATGGTTTGTTTGATTGATTTTTGGTGGTGATGTTTTTTCAAAAGTACCTCTCATTTGAAAATAAAATAGGCTGATGTTTCTTATCAGCAAATATTCTTATCTGTCAAATGACTGGCTCCAGTCTGAAAGTACATCATATCTAGCTGGAAGTTTTTTGTAGTGCCTTATTCAAGCAAGAAGACCTGACTGTAAGCAGTCAGGTTGGAATTGGTGTGTGTTTTAACACTAGAAGTAATTCTCAGCAAAAAATTAATGTGCTTTGATCCTTTGAATCTTTACATCATGTTTAAAGAATCCGATTGGCTGCCTGGGTTAGTCAGAAGTTGCAGCTTGTCTGAGGAGTTTAGAGATGAGGTTCTGTGATCTGTGTTACGCGCTATTGCTTCTTCCTGAACAAAGATCAGCCCTAATTGTCCTCAGCCAAACTCAGCTCTGCTCAACGGCTGTGGAAATAAGGGATGATGAGGTTGAATTAGGTGAAGCAGATGTTCGTTGTAGTTGAGACTTTTCTGTCAGTTACATGTGCCTGTTTGAGAGGTGAGGAACTGACAGTAGAAGAATAAAGAGCTTATTTGGGGATCGTTAACTTGGAGCAGTTTTCTCACAAGAATGTTTTGTTCCAGTGTAGCATATGCTGCTCTGTCAGCTTCACGGGATGCGATGTCCTTTCTGTGGGTAGTTACTCTCCTTAGGAGAACGATTCTTTGTAGAAGAGCATTAGCATTATTCCATTTTGTGAAGTTTTGTCATCGTGTGGGAAAGCCTTGAGGAGTTCCTGGAAAGTGTGAAGGTAGAAAGCGAGCAAAAGCAACTGATGATAAGTTACTCCACTGTAATAAGTGGGGCTTCATTTCACTGGTGACTTTCTCTATGCCTTTGTAGAATCCTTAAGGTTGGAAAAGACAACTGAGATCCCCCAGTCCAAACAGTCAGCCCACGTCCCTCAGTGCCACATCCACACGGCTCCTGAACACCTCCAGGGACGCTGACTGCACCACCTCCCTGGGCAGCCTGTGCCACTGCAGCACCACTCTTGCTGAGAAGAAATGTTTCCTAATACCCAACCTATACCTCCCCTGGTGCAACTTGAGGCCATTCCCTATCATAATTACTTGGGAGAAGAGGCTGACTCCATTTCACTACAACCTCCTTTCAGATAGTTGTAGAGAATGGTAGGGTATTAAAGATAAATGAATACCTTTTGGTACAAATTGAAGACAGTACTAATTAGTCTAGTGATGCCAAATAACTTTTTCAAATGTTATGTTTTCTTTTGCAAAACTAAGAAGCTTTCTCATAAATGGTGTGCTGACTGTAAGTATTTTACCATCTTGATATGTTTATGTTCTTTTGATTTGTACCTCTTGGAAGGACAAGTGTACTGAAAGTTTTGTGTTTAGGGAGAACATGAAAAAGTACAAAGTAGCTCTTCTTAAGAGAGGGAATAGTAGATTTTCGCACCCATTGTAAAATGGAGATAGAACCTGATGGCATATAAACAGTTCAGATAAAAATTAAAGCATCTCTTTTGTGATGCTACTCTCTCTCCTGACTAGTGACTTAAGTTGCTTGTTTAAAAAGTGACTTCAAGTTTTTTCTTTTAATCTCCTTTTATTTCTTAGGAGATACTTATTGTTTAAAGAAAGAAATCACATTTAATTTTAATCCATTCTTCTCCCTTCTGCCCTAAATGCGTACAACCTTCTTGTGTGAAGCTATGTAGGTGATAGCTAATAGGTTGTTGCTATATGATAGAAGTCTGTTCTCATTTACTGAAGCACTTCATACGTTCAGGGCTGTCCTTGCTTCTTATAGTTTAGCAGTATTCACTTTTCAAAGCAATAACCTAATTGCTGGTACTAATTAAAGCCTGTTTGCAAAGCAGTACAGTATTTAGGTCAGCTTTTCTTCACTGTCCTTTTGTGCTTGTGCCTTCTGTTCCTGGAGTTTCCCAGTTGCTGCAGGTCCTCTTTCGGATTTGTAGCATGGCAGCCTTCATTGTGATGCTTGATGCTCTGCTTTAAACTGCCTGACCCATTTTCTATATTGTTATGCTGTACCACTAGTAAAGACAAAAGGCTGGCAGCATTCAAGTGTACGGAGCTAGACTGGTTCTAACTGGTCGAGCGTGGAGTGGGCAGTCTGAGTTACTGTTTGAATCTGTGGTTTGGTGTGGAGGCTGAGAGCTTTGCTATCAACCAGGAGAGAGTTAGTCCTAAGAAATCTCCAAGTTCTCAAATCACTTGCTGCTGTTTCCAGACGTTTGAGTGTTTGGTGTGCAACACTGGATTGAAGTGGACTCTCTATTGTAGGAAAGGATAAATGATGGGGTATGTAAAATGAAATGTCTTGCTGTCCTGCAGTCAGTTCTTTTTCAGTGTTCAACCTGCTAAATTAGTAAGTAAAAGTTGCCATGTTCTTGTGCAAATACATTCTTAGTGGGATAAGTGACCTGTCTCTTGGTTCACACATCTTACCCTTAGATTCAGATACGCTTTGAAACTGTTTCCCACATAGTGGGGCACAGGTTTGTGTAGCAGAACATCTGTGGAGTGGTGGGGTTCTTGTTTGTTTTGTTGCTGGCTTTTGTTGTTATTAATTAATTTGCTCTGTACAGCTCTTCGGATTAACCTGGTCATCAGCACAGGCATCTCTTTCACAGCTATGCTCTCTCTCCCATTCCTTATGACTGACCATCCTGCTTTTGGTATTTAAATTTTTCCTGAGATTTGGAAATGAAACTTAACTGTTACCAACTGAACTGATGGCTGCTTATGAGGATGTTTTTCATTTGCCAGGAGAGGGAAACCTCAAAGTGTTGGAACGCAATTGAAACTTGGAATAAGTACTTTCAATAAGTACTTCTGTGAGAAGGAGAATGTTTTTAAAGAAAACAAACTGGAGTCTGTTCCTCACGTTATTTTGTTATCAGTATTTGTCTCTTCTAACAGGGTTAGACTGTACTTTGGGAACAGCTTTGTTGAGTTGTTGGAAAACGGAGTAGCATGTTGTCTGAGTAACAGCACTACCAGGAATTGCTTTAAACAATTGTTTAGATGTTGTCTTTTCTCCTACTAGGAAATTCTTTCTGGCGTCGTGGTCATAACAAGTAAGGACACAATCCAGCACCAAGGCATCTCATTGACAATGGAAGGATCTGTAAATCTGCAGCTTAGTGCCAAAAGTGTGGGTGTGTTTGAAGCTTTCTACAATTCTGTCAAGGTAAGAACCTGTGCAGGTTGATATCTTCAGCATGAAGCTTTTCTCAATTTTCTTAGATTTTTCTTTATTGGCTCTCAGGAAGTTACAGTACTTCATGGTATGCGAATGATACAAAGCAGAGAAATGCTTAACGTTCTTTCACCATTTTGGAGTGTTTTCTTTAGGGCAGAAATGCAGTAACATAAATACTAGGGTTACTGGAGGATGCATTGGAGACTCATTCTACGGTGACAAAGTTTAATTGGACTTCTGTCCAGGTCAGTTGTTACACTTAACAGTTTCTGCAGAGGCCATTGAGGTTGTTTGCTACTGAGTACCGTACAAGTTCCTCAGTGCAGTATGACACTGCAGTCCAGAAGCTTGCAGAATCCTGGAAGGCCTCTCTACTGCTCTCCAGGTTTGGAAGTGTGAAGACTGGAATCTAGCAGAACAAATTATCTTGGGCTGCACACAAATGTGGCTCTATTGATTGAGGGCAAGGTTGCCTATGTCTAGAGTCAGTGTAGCTGTATTTGTGGAACAGTTTGCCAAAGTGTAGGGTCTTTTAAAGTCTTAATTTGTATCATAGTTACTTTGTTTGCAGCATGAGTAATCTGTCTGTGATTGATTGAAAAACAGAAAAGCAGAAGAAGCAATAGAATTTTCTTGTTCCAACCTGCTAGAGGGAAAAATAAAACTGTAGAGTAGCGTAACCTTCAAGCAAAGCTGCAGTGATCATATTTCTTTATAGTTATCTTGTATCCTTTTCCTAGTGTACCCAGCATTCATTGATTAGCTTCCTTCTAATTGATTAATAAACAGTTCATTATGAGCTGGAGGAAAAAAAGTTCCCTTTATGATGTTCCCTACTAAGATGGGCTGAGATCATTTAATCTTTTCTCTTCATCCAGCACTGATTCTGCTGCTTTGTTTCTGTTCATTTGGGTTGATTCAATTTATTAGATTAGTAGATCAGGAGAGGGCAAGTTTATTTCTGATATGAGTTTAATTGATTTGAATTATCTTACTGATAGGTCAGATGAATGTCTAGTTTAGCACAAAAGAAAGTAATGCTACACGGAGGAGCAAGTTAGGCTGCTTCTTTTAGCACGAGTGAACAGTGAGCTTAGTTCAGTCATTCTTCTTTCTCATGTTAAAAACGCAGGTTGGAATAAACCTACATAGAGAAGGTTTAGCTTTATCTCATTAAATGTCAGCACAACGATCACTCTTTCAGTTCTTGCAACTGTGACAAATATGTGTAAGTAATGGAACAGTAAGATAATGAGGGATTGCATCTCTTATCAGATAGACACTGAAGCAACTTAAACTGCTTGCAAGAAACTGGAATCTTGAATGAAAATAAGATGCCAGTAGTAATGCTGTGCTGGATTTTCAGTCTACTTCCCTATTGGGCACTTTTGCTCTGTCCTGCTGCTTTTGCTCTGTTCCATTTGTGTGCATATTTCATGATTATGAGGCTTTCCCGGTCCAATGGTAAATTGTAGCTAACCATAATTTCAGAAATAAATCAAAAAGAAACCTTATAAGAAGAGAAACCTTTAGGGTGAGAAGTGGTGGATGAGCAGGCAGCAGGGTGGTGGGGAAGGGCTGCCTGCTGAACTGGCACATGTACTTGTTGATTTCTGCAACTCATGCTACAGGCCATCATTTGGAAAATGGCACTTTGCTTTCCCAGATGCTTCAGACTTCGCTGTTCAGTTCTCTAAATGCACGTAGTCGTTACTTTGCTACAACCATTAAATAGATCATACATCATTTTTCCAAATGAAACATTGTTAATATTTCCTTGTAAGACTGGAGAACTGCGTATGAGGAAAAAATAATCTGAATTTTTTGGAAAATTCTTGAAGCCTGTTTGACTTCAGTGATATTGTTGGTTCATTTGACATGATGTAACTGTCACTGTAGTTCAAACTGAACTTTCGTATTTATTTTTGCAGCCTATTCAAATTATTAACAGCACTATTGAAATGGTAAAACCAGGGAAGCTTCCCAGTGGCAAGACAGAAATTCCTTTTGAATTCCCACTGCATGTGAAGGGCAACAAAGTTCTGTATGAGACGTATCATGGTGTCTTTGTTAATATTCAGGTAAGGGAGTCCTACCTGTAAAGAAAATCTGAGCTTTTGTTACCTGTTGTATATCTTCTTCCATGGAAACAGAGGACAAAGCTTTCTGTCATAGTATCTTTAAGTATATATTTTTTTTGTCAGTTTGAAGGATAAGCAGGAACTTAAAGGTCCTTCTCTTTAAACAAAAACGTGGTGAGAAGAGTACAGAAATCACTCCTAGCTGGATGTCATTTGGGTGCTCAAGCCATACAAGAGTGTTACTGTGTCAGTGAATTAGTCCCTTGATCTCACTGGCTGTTATGTAACATGTGAGACCATTTGAAAATGGGATGGGCCTGTAAGCACAAAATAGCTTTCATTTGGGGCATCTGAAATCATATACCTTGTATCTCCTTCCCTTCCCACTGTATCATTGGTATATGCATTACCTACTAATCTGCTGTAAGCAGTGCCTTAAATATTAAAATCTGCATTCTGCATATACATATACACCCATACAAAGGACTGAAAGATAACAGATGGATGAAATCTTAAGTTCTTAAATAAGTCTTTCTTCTTTCTCTTTGTCATCCCATTCTTGCCAGTATACCCTGCGGTGTGATATGCGACGTTCTCTGCTGGCAAAAGACCTAACCAAGACTTGTGAATTCATTGTTCACTCAGTGGTAAGTGCAGTTTGTATTAACTACACAGTGGCTGGCTGTGTGTGTGCTTTGTTGGATCTGATTTGGTTTATTTTATTTTTCATTTTAAGTGAAGTTTAGAGGTAAGGTTAAAAGATTAAGTAAAACAATAAGTAGTTGTATCTGTGGTATGTGTGAGTAAAGGACATACATAACAACATAAATATCCAGAAGAGCTAACGTGTCAGTTTTTATTGATAAAACACCGTTGGTTTTGTTTTGCATTTAATGTAGAATTATAAATAGGATTTGCACTGCATTTATTCTGTTATTTCATTTTTAAAAGTGAAACAACAATGTAGGTAGAAGAACACATATTTATCTAAATGCTGTTTCAGATTATTTGAATGCTTCCTATCCAAAACTTCCAGGCACCCAAAAGCCTGCCCTAGAAAAGGGAGTTTGTTAGTTGAGAGACAGCACATAATTTCTGTCACTTAGGTGCCTAATTGTGACTTGGAGCCCCAGGCCAAAATATCAAAGTTAGGACTGCATCAAATTGGAAGGAAGAAACTTGTCAGCTTAATCACCTTTATTATATAAGCCCATGGTTGGCAGTATGCTAGATATCCAAGTTAACAAATAACCACACTCTCCAGTCAGTGACATGGAGACAGTCTTCTATATTGCTGTGGGCTGAGATTTGACTGTCTCACAATAAATGGTTTACTGCATGTTATTTGGAAATTCCTATATCAGATTTTTTTCCACATTTTAGTTTGTATTGCCTTACACACACATTCAGAGCACGTGCTGTCAGTACAGGTGTGCAGGCCTAGCTAAATACCTCTTCCTTTTCCACACAGAACTTACTAGAACATATTGTTTTGTATCATTCCCTTGAAGTTTTTAACAGAGCAATGAAAGTGTTAGATTCTTTCTTATATGGTGCAAATATGCTGTTTTCATTCTGTGCTACCACAGATTTAGCTAGGTGCTAAAAGGAGGTCTTCTGTTGGCAGGATTGTATTATTTTCCAAAATGTATTATACTACTTTTTATTAGTCCATCATTATATTATAAGTAAGCCACAGTTGTCAAAATAGGGAACAAATTATATTGTGCAGTTTCCTGATTTTATTTCATGTTCCTACTGTGGCACGTCTTAGAACACAAGTCAGTAAATCATGACAAATCTTCCAGTTGGGGTGAATTAATGAGGTTTTACTGAACATATAATTCTCTCTGTCAGTGCTCAATGTACCATTTCCCTTAACCTTATTCTTTGCCAGAATTTGTCATTTGTGGGAGAATACAGTCAATCTTTTTGCTATTATCTTCCATCTTGCAGCTGGGCAGCAGAAGCTGTTTTGAATTCTTAGGTAGTGAGAGTAAGTCCTAACTTAGAGTTCAAGTTAAGGCCACCGGTATAGCAGTGCTCTACCAACTCTCAGTCACATGCAATTGGATCTCTCCTGATTGATGCTGCTGTGCTGATCACTTGTTCTAAATATGTAGAATATGTAGGGAAAAGACAGTGTGTCTCTCTCTGAGATAAGGATGGGGAGAGAGCGTGGCGAATGGTCAATTACACTTGCCTTCCTGATTCAAAGCACAGACTGCATCACAGCTGAGCTTAGGGCCCAGCCAGCCATTTATGTGAAGACTAACTTCTTGGTTTTGTGACAAGTGATCTAAAGAAGTGAACAACTACAAGAATGTGCCCCTAGCCTAGAACTGTTTCTTCCAATGTGGGAAATTAATCTGGACCACATTTTGCTTATTTTACAGTTAAAGAAGCTGAGAGTCCACATCTGTTACATGAGTGCCAGATTAGATTCCCTCAACTGAGGATCTCTTTTTGATATGAGGATGGCTTAACAGGCCTGAGCTGATCCTGAAAGGGCAGCAGAAAGAGCTCAAAGTGCTCAGAGATAGCAAGAGAAGAGGGAAGGTTCTTTAAACATATAAATAATCTTGCTCCATTACTCCAATTTACCCTGCCCAAATTTACAAAGTAATGGTAATTTAAGGAAACATAAAGCATGACATACAAAATGTAATTATTTGTAAATACAGAAATGTGAATTTCTTTTCTATGGCATTCAGTATGTTTCAGAAGATTGGTAGTGTTCTTTTTTCCAGGGCATTTTGATTAGCCAAACACTTGGTTTATTTGTTTTTAAACTTAAAAATGGAGATTATGTTGTGGCTTATCGCAATGGCAAGTGCAAAATAATCAAAGTTTTGACAGTTTTGTTTCTATAATTCAGATTTGCAATATGCTGAGATCTGTCTAGACAATATCATAATATTACTTACTACCAAATGTAGGAAATTTCAGATCTCTTGTTACACAGATACTTCTTGTATGCAGACAATTCTGAAAATTAACACAGCCAATTGTTAATTGATGTTAGTATTCAGAGTGTGTGTTTGTGTGCTGTAAATCAGTTACAGCTTAACTGTTTCATTACTGTTTAGTCACAGAAAGGGAAACTGACGCCGAGCCCAGTAGACTTCACAATTACTCCTGAAACTTTGCAGAATGTTAAAGAGGTAAGTTGTTTGGGTTTTATTTATTTACTTTTAATTTACTATTTACTACTTGCATGATTCTGAACAAGAAAAGAATGAATAAATGCTTTGCTGCGCATCATTAGCTTTTTTCTTTTTTTTTTTTTTTCCTCTCCTCCCTCCTGTTTTTATTTTGTAAGGTGATGCTGCCTGTTCTCTTCTGATACAGATGATTAGTTATGTTTGTTTTCCCTCCATCTTCTTAGAGAGCATCACTTCCAAAATTTCTCATCAGAGGCCATCTCAGTTCTACAAACTGTGTCATTACGCAGCCACTAACAGGGGAGCTGGTAGTGGAGAGTGCAGAAGCTGCAGTCAAAAGTATTGAGCTGCAGTTAGTGCGTGTGGAAACCTGTGGTAAGTTTCCCAGTAGGTGGAACGTGTGTATGCTGCAGTAATTACCACTTAGATGTTCAATATGCAAGACTGTCAGAAATCATACAACTAAAAACACTGGCAAAAAATAATTCTGCATTTCGTGTGGAACAGTTGAAACATTACTTTAAATTCAATCCCTAAGACTTAGTTTTGAAGCACTCATGTGAAAACTCACAAATCAAAGGGCAAAGGCCATATCCCTGTTCCCTTCCCTTCTTGCTCCTACCCCCAGTGAATTCATATTTGAATTTTGGCCATTGCTTTGCTTTTCCTTCCCGCTCCCTCTGAATTTCTTTTGCTTTCACCAGGGTGTGCAGAAGGTTATGCCAGAGATGCCACAGAGATACAGAATATTCAGATTGCTGATGGGGATGTCTGCAGAGGCCTACCAGTTCCTATATACATGGTGTTTCCCAGGTTGTTCACTTGCCCTACCTTGGAAACAACAAACTTCAAAGTGGGTAAGTGGATAGGATCTTATGCTCTGTT
Organism: Centrocercus urophasianus; assembly: GCF_019232065.1. Taxonomy (NCBI): domain Eukaryota; kingdom Metazoa; phylum Chordata; class Aves; order Galliformes; family Phasianidae; genus Centrocercus; species Centrocercus urophasianus. Next base: position 30,699,303 of record NW_024884364.1, on the reverse strand, counting down.
TGCAGCTTCCATTAGAAATAAGCTGCTAGTTTCACTTCAGCTTCTGGCAGGTAATGAGATGAATCGCTGTGCAAGAAAGAACAAGGGTGACTATTTCCTTGTAGAGGTCCCATGAACAGGACTGTAGTATGCTGCATTTCATATAGACTGAGAAAGCAGAGACCAAGTGCTTCCAATCAGAAATAGTTAGGATACTGTTATGCAAGTTCTAAGAGAATTACATGACCAGAATAATCAATGAGTAACTTTTTTCTGCCAAAAAAATATGGTGTTATTCAACCCCTGAATAGTAGCCCGAGAATAAAATGGAAAGATTCCTTCTTTCTATCACTGCTGAGAACCCCTCCTTCCATAGCTTTTTTTTTTTTTTTTTTTTTTTTTTTTTTTTTTTGCTTCCCATTCTCCTGCTGCATAGATTCAGAAGTGAGGCAGATTGTACCTGACTCTACTTTCTTGATCTACACAGGCCACTTCCTCCTAACTGTATCCAAACTCTACCATCTTCATTAACAAACATCTAAAATTTAGGATAGTTCTCATTTGTTCAAATAAGTACATCAGAAATTCTCATTGCTGCCTGTGGTTGTTTGTTTGTTGCTTTTTTAAATTTAATTGCATCACATTGAGGCTGCTAGTACAGTAGTAGCTGTTACTACAGTCTGAGTCCCTACTTCCAAGATCTTCCCACCTGAAGCTCCTGTTACTTTTCTGCTGTGTATCTTGGACAAATATGCACAGGTAGCTTTTCAACTTTCATTACTTGGTTGTCTGTTCCCCCAAAAGCATTTCTGTACCTGATGTACTGTGATTTATTTATTTTTTTCCCTCCATTTTCCCCTAACACCCCCCCCAAAATACTATTCTGGTTTACTTTGGCCATTTCTTACTATTAAATAAGAAATGGCTGCTGTTAATGTCATATCTACTTATATAAATTTGAAGTCTTAATTGAAGTATGAAAGTGCCCAAAAAAGACAGCTATGTTCAGTGTAATCTCTGCCTTCCTTCATCTGGGAACTCTACTTGTCTTTATATTGTCTCCACTTAGAAGTCTTTACAGACCTGATCCTGATCCTATTTCTGACCAACACAATGTAATATTTGAAGAGTAGATTTTGAGACTTTTTCATCATTTACACGTATATGGTTTTTTGGTGTTTAACTTCACTTTCTGTAAGGCCTTAAAATCTTATGTTACATTCTGACAGTGTGGGCAGGAATTTGTTCCTTAACTTTTCAACATGATTCTAAAAAAAATACGCATATGCTTTGGGATGAGGTTTCTCACACCAAAGTCCATTTTAATCTGTAGTTGTTTGATCTTCTATGTCATCTTATGTTGATCACACAGTGGTCAACAGGCATCAATTTTCAGTCACAGGAAAGCAAATCCAGAAGAAACTCAGTTTGTAAGAAGCCAAGGGTCTCAGTGGCCCAAGGTCTCAGATGCCTCTAATTTGGTTCTGTCTGGAATACCTTTTCATCCCTGTATGACTTGGCCGTAGAAACAGCTTGGGAGAGTCCTGTGGTGTGATGCAGCTGAGAGTAGAAAGTGTCTGCTCTGTTTTTATTGTTACAGTTCAGTTGAATGGATTAATTAATGGAACTCTTTCTTTTCCTGTAGAGTTTGAAGTGAACATTGTTGTCCTCCTGCATGACGATCATCTCATCACAGAGAACTTCCCACTGAAGCTCTGCAGGATGTAAATAGCCAGAGGAAGAATCACTTAAGGAGCCACAGGAGAAGGATGAAATCATTCAGAGACAAAAGGAGATTTTATCTTATCTTGTTATTTGAAGTGAAAACTTATCACTTCCTTCCTCCTGATGGTGGTTCTTGGGCTCTCAGTTATCCCAAAGCCTTTGCCTGTCTTATGGTAGCCTACGTGGATTAACTATCTTGAGAGCTCTGTCAAGTATCTGATTTCAGCAGCCAGATTTTCTGTGTTTTTTTTCTCAAACAAATTGTGAATGTTTTTTTGCATATTTTCACAAGTTATAAAAACATGTGAAGCAAATTTTTCTGTTTAATTCATAATGTAACACTTGTTCCAAAGTCCTTCAAAGACCTCTTAAATGAAGTCAGTTCTGTTAATATGGTTTACTGTATATATATTTGAGGAGGGGACAGGACTGAATAGTGCGTGTGGAAGTATAATAAATGGTGCTACTACAATGCACAGTGTCATGAGATGAATAGTGCACGATGACTGAATTAAGAGATGTGAAATGGGTAATGAGGTGAAATAACATCAAAAGTATTTTGGTCAAATTAGGAATGAGTCTGCCTCGAAGGAGTGCTTAAAACTGAAGTTACTGCTTCACAGGTAACTTCTCCTTGGCTATTCCCTGGAATGCCCTTGCTTTACCTTTGCTGTTTGTGTAAAATAGTGCCAAGAAAGGTCAGAAGTTTGAAGCTAAAATCTGCACTTACTCTGGACACTTTAACATCTTTCCTCTTTACTAGACTTGTGCAGCTCAGCTCTGATGTGAAAAAGGAATGACTGACATGACAAACAGCAGCACTGCCTTGTTGCATAGCCCTCTGCTCAGAGTGTAGACGACACCAAGTACTGAAGAAAGTGGCCAAAAATACTTTTATGCTGTGACACCTTGTGCCTGTAGGAAACTATTCATGATGTGAGCAACTATTCCAAGGGAGATAGGCCATTTGCTGCTTAAACAGGTGGGTTAATATTGCCACTTACTAATATGAAAGTACAAATACAAGCACCTGAAAGGAAATTTATATAAATACTTTTGTGAAAGTAAATATACAAATTTACACTAAGAAATATGTTAAGTCTTTGTAATCATAAATCTTAAAAGTTCACAGAAACTGGCAGAGTAGGAACTAGATGGGGGAAAAAAAAATCCACTCCAGCAAGAAGCAACCTTCCTCAGATGAACAGGTAATGGATTTTGATGTTATTTGAAGTTAACAAAACAGCTGCAATTTTCTTCTAGTTGCTAATTTTCCACAAAATTTGCATGGGATGGAGGCAGGTTAAGTAGTATATAGGGCGTTACATCAACTATGATGTATAACAACCTAAAAGGAATTAAAGAGAACTGCCAAAACTTCCTGTAGCTTTTTCCAGGAGTATTGCTAAGCAAGAATATGTAGTTCTGAGTTTAGCAGTGGTTTGGTATCAGCTGTACTTCAGGAGTAAGCATTTGATATTATTTTAATGTCTTACATTTATTAAAAAAAAAAAAACAACAGAACACCTTTGTTCTCTATCCCCTCTCTTTCCTCTCCCCATTAACTAGAAATACACACTTTTTTTAAGATCAGGAACCAGTAAGTACAGCATGATTTCTGGAAAACAACAGCCCCTACTCCTAGTCTAGATGCCTTTAGACTGTTTCTAGTCTACAGGAGTGCCACCTGCTGCTCAAACCTAAAGCAGCAGCATCACTTCACACATTCCAAAGTTAAATGAAAAGAAGCACTGGCATTCATCCTGCCCCTGGCTATTGTATCCGCAGCAGAACTCCTTCAACTGCAGTCTACTAGGTTGCCCCTCTGCCTGTACCATGTTGTTCCTGGGGTACTGATGGTTGACGAATGGTTTGAGAATGGAGGAGAGACATCTGACAAAATCCGGCTTTCAAGTGCTTCTGTGGCTCTATGATTTTCTTGCTCTCTGAAAGGCAGCTCTGACTGGAAGCCAAGGATTAATGTGAGACTCTGCAATAAACTGCTGACAACTGAGAGCTGGATTAGAAACTGGACTCTTCTAGCAGATGGATACTTCTACTGTTATTGTGGAGCATGTACCCAACCTTTCCACATACAAAGAAAAAAAATCAACAGCATCCAAACACGACAGGAATAATCATTCAGCATTCAGTACAGCCATGAGTCAGGATTCCCAAACACAGAGCAAGTCTGCTTTACCTTGTCTCAGTCTGGAAATAAACTACCTCATGTGCACCTGGGTCAGACACCTCATCTCCTTCAAAACAATCTTACCTAAAACTAGACCTTGTTTTTGTCTGCTTTAAAAGGAGGCCTTAAAGCTGTGAATGGCCCACCTCTGGCTGTCAGTAAAACTTGTGGTTTTTAGGAGTTAAGAGAAAAGGAGCAAAGATTTTTAGAGGAAAACAAACACCACATCCACCTTACTAAGGAACCTGAGATCTTATGTGTGCTGTGAGGGACAAGATTAGCTGGTAGCAAGCAAGAACATAACATATGTAAATATCAATTCAATGCTAAGACCCCACATTAACAGCCAGTGCTGTCAAGCTGTGTTCTGGTTAAGAACACCATCACCTGTGGCATGTGTGGGGGCTGCTCTGCCTGTCCTCTCCTCACACACTGAGAAAAAACAAGCTGACAAGGATGCAAGCAGTGTAATGCAGAGCAGAACAGTACCTCATCCTGCAGGCAGCACAGCACCTCAGCTCTTTGGCAGATAGTACCTTATGCATCAAGAATTCACAATCAACAAACATATTACACAAGAAGAACCACCACAGAGGCTACAGAAGTAATTTTATTTTTGACCCAAGTTCCACTGAACATACTGACTTATCAAAGGATGCTTTGAAACTTCAACTGTATACTTACTGACGTGGAGAAACAAATGATCCGTTAAGCCATAACCTGAAATAGTTGAACACTGCTTGTGCCCAAACAATGGTCAGACTCAGCACATTCTGAGGGTGTTTACACCATGCGGCATACCTGGATCTCTGGCTGTCTGAAACAAATTTTACAAGGCAGAAGGCACTCAAGGCACACTCAGACTTCTCAAGCAGTAGGACAGCCACTCCTTCAGCTGGTTGTACCATGTACCTCACACTGCTGATAAACTGACATTTGTGCACAGAACACAACTGCATTATATTGCTTCACCAAGAATAAAAATCCTTTAGTGCCAATTTAAACAAATCAGCTCATCAAGGAGAGAAATTTAAGGTATTTTTACATTACAGAATTGAATCACAGTATTCTAAAATCGATGTATGAACAGAAGAATACTTAGAGAATATTTAGTGCTTCAAAGTATAGCTAAGAGTTATCATTTAAACAATTTGAATTATCAGTTCCAGATTTACATGGAGAAAAGACTTGCAATTACACAAATGATATTCATAATGATCTAAAGAAACTCAATTGGAATCCTGCAATTGTTTATACAGGGAAGGTGATGGCTTGGTTATTCCAAATTCTGCCAATCTACTGTTCGGCCCACCTTTATTTATTTTCAGTGTAGTATCAGCTCTAAAGAAAACCCCTTTTTAGAGGTACTGTGCACATACAGAAGCAGCCTTTGAGAAAAATAAATTAAGGACTGAAACTCCCCTAAGCAAGAACCCAACCAGCATGGTCCTGGCCTCAGAACTACATGAGGTACACACGCTGAAGGCAGCAACCAGGAGAAGCACTGATTTAAGGAGTACGCTGTCTTCATCCAGTAAGTGCCACAGCAATACTTGTCTTACAGCTCAGTGTTAAATACTGCATTAGAACAAATTCTGCTATCATTTCCACTAAAACCAGGGTTCCATCTCTTCTTAGGCATCATGTCTCCATGCCATGTTGGGATGGTTATTTATCTGCAGCCACTCCACATCTTACTGAGTGTCACAAAACAAGGTTTAGGCATGTTTGTTGCGTGCAGGGAGCTCAGGAAAGTCTTCAGGTAACAGAACGTGGATGCGACAGATAGGGCAGGTACTCGAATGTTCCTTAAGCCATTTTCTAATGCACTGCAAGAACAGGAAGATTACGCTGAGGAAACAGTCTCAGTACCCCCTTGCACAACTTGTTATGAAATTTGCAGTTAGAAAACTATTCTCCAGTTCTGATGTTCTGCTCACCAAACTATTCTGCAAGTGACAAAAGAGCAACAAATATGGAAATGGGAAAAAGTCATGGACAGAAGTATTGTGTTATTCCAGTATAATTTTTTGCCTCCTTAATACATGAAGTTACACCTGCAGCTCCTATCAGGTGGCAAAAGCAGCTTTATAGCAGTGGCCCCTTCTCTAAGGATGCTGCAAACAGAAATCCGTAATATGATTACCAAGACTGGATTATTCTGAATTCAAAGTAAGCTTAAATTCAGTCTGATGAATTACCATCTTAGTTAATATCTAAAACTGGAAACTTTTCAAAACATTAATACTGCATATAGCAAGTCTTGGTGCAAAAAGTACGGAAAGGAAAACAATGTCCTGCCAATCCTAATTTCAGATGCTGAAGGATAAAGGGGAGGGAGAAACTTTTAAAAAGTAAAAAAAACTGTATAATTGAACAGAGAGTCAACATTTGCATCTAAGCAATACTAAGGTAAGAAAAAAAATCCTTACTTCTCTGTGAAAATGATGCCCACATTCCAGTTCACATGAGTCTCTGCTTAACTCATCATGGCATATGATGCATGGATCATCACTGGAAGGCTATACATTTAAAAAAAAAATCATTTGAACAGAAAGTGATTAGTAAGTTAGCAACAATTTATCATCAAACTCTTTACTTCATTGTCCACAAAATGAAGAAGTCTGACTATTTTTTGTCTAGTAATACTTTGATTATTTCACATCTCATAAAAAAAGACCATGGTAATAATTTGAAATTCACAATGCAGTGGAGAACTTACTATATAGTCTAGTTTTTTCCATTTAGCTTTTGGTGTTGTTCCAGCATTCCCCCACGGCTGGAGATTTGGCTGAGATGGCAGCATGTTTTTACTTGAGGTGCTTTTGTGTGCAGGCCTTGCTTGGGGTGCACTGGAAACATTTCCTTCTGCAGCTGCTACTTGACTCTGAGTTCCCGTCTGTCCTGCAGAAGCAGATGATGTTGACTTCAGAGGTCTCCCTACAGAAGTTGATGCCTAGACAGGTATTGGATAAGAGTTCTGAGCAAGTTCATGGTTCAGAGCTTGACAGCAAGGAAAAATTTGTATTCTCTTTTAGACTGTGCTGCATTATTTCCACTGTCAGAGATACACAGTAGAAATAGCAGCAACTACAACAGACCTCATTTTGCTGGTCCAGAATGAGATCTGTCACTCTGCTTAGAATTTCAGTGGAGCTCAAACTTAATGTATTTCCACTTCTTCTTTGTACATCTTTTATGAACCTCGTAAACTCTGAACTGAAAGAAAAATAACATGATTACTGACGGGTAACACTACAGCTACTATAGGCATATTACAACACTGTAGTTTCCATGTTTGACTCATAGCAGAAGAGCCTGTAAAAGATCCTAACCTCTCAACAGAGCTGCAGCAAGCACCTATTTCTAACACCCCTCAGTAACTAGGATCTAGCTACTGTATTCATCAAAATAACACTACTTCTATTTGCTGGCAGCTCTCATTGAGAACATTAAGTCAACACTGTAGGTCAATTATGATAAGGAGTATCTCAGAAGACAAGGGAAAAAACTTGTGTGTGTGTGTGTGTGTGTGTGTGTGTGTGTGTGTGTGTGTGTGTG
>NW_024884364.1:30454969-30691837 GCF_019232065.1 Centrocercus urophasianus | reverse complement strand
GTGTGTGTGTGTGTGTGTGTGTGTGTGTGTGTGTGTGTGTGTGTGTGAAAAAGAAGTATTGAGTAAGAAATCAATTCTTTCTATTCTGTCTATCTCTGTTCTACTATCTTAACAAATGATAGTTTAGAATTTCAATTACCAAATAGAGCATTACTACACGCATTAAAAAATACCTGCTGTAGCCCGGAAATATAGTTTGTAGATGAGCAATAATATTTTCAAATGTGTTGTTTGAAGAGGGCTTCATCTGTGTAGCTGAATCGTCTTGGTGGGTTTGGTTTGGCTGTATGTTCTGAGTATTGATTCCTGAAAACTTTGACATAGAAGTTAGCGAAACTTTATCAGCATATGATCCCATCCAAGCTTTGGTGTTTGTTTTCACTGATCCATCACTTGCAGAGCAAACCTTAGAATTTGCATTTGCAGGCTTCACTCCAGCCTGGGTATTAAGTGAAGCAGTTGTTGGACCTTGATCTTCAGAGCTTGAAACTGCAGGAAGTAAATTAGAGTGTGCAGATGCAGAAGAGTACGGGACAAGGTCTGGATCACTGACAGCAGGTTTGCTTTGCTTTCTCTACAAAATAAACAGATTCCATAAGAAAAAACAATTGAAATAAACTGAGCAGAGCTCTTGAGCATTTGCAGCATGAACTGCACTACATTTTGGTCACGATGAGGAACTGAAGATCATATCTGAACTTTTCTGCCTAGGTGAAAATACCATATCAAAGTGCCCTTTATTTTGTACTGCACATAGACAACTGGCTTGAAGCAGGATTAAAAAGAGCAGCATTTATGCATTCAGTGCTACTTTACATATTCTGTATTTACTAAGGAGTGAATGCTGCTGGACAGCTGCGGTTTTTCAAGGATAGTTTGATGTTCGTGGGAGAAACCACTGCTTTAACACAAGTGCCATCAATTTGAAAATACATTTACTGCTTTTAATTGGCAATATAAACAATATATAACCAAGTGCAATATTTATGCACTTATTTACATTAAAAACAAACACATCAGCTAAAGGCACCATGTTGACAATCTTGGAGTTCACATGATCCAGGAAGACTTCTCTTTGAACTAACAATTGTGTTCCATAAATGGAGAGAACTAGTGAGAACTTTTGGTGATACATGGATGGTTGGACTGGATGATCTTGTAGGTCTTTTTCACCCTTGGTGATTCTATGACTACTACTGTTGTTTCAGAACTTGGCTGCTCCAAGAACTTGGCTGCCATCTAACATGCACAAGACCAGGTTGGATGGGGCCACAGGCAGCCTGATCTAGTGTCTGATTTAGTGGTAGGTGACCCTGCTTGTGGCAGGAGGTTGGAACTAGATGATCTTTGAGGTTCCTTCCAACCCCAGCCATTCTGTGATTCCTCAAAATGAGAAGAAACAAATGGGAGTACATTTTGGAACAAAGCAACAGTCTACAAAAAGGCTGATTGAATATTTGCTTGAGAATGTGCTATTTTTTTTTTCAATCTGCATATTACCGACCTCTAGCTTTGCCAACAGAGATGCATAGAGATAATCTGACACCTAAATCGCTACCCAGTTCAGCAGGCTAACTTGGACATCCATAAATTTTCACATTCTTTAGTACATGGCTTTAGATTTAGCTTTGTTGATTCTTATAGATTTGTTTATCAAGCTATGTTTCTTATACCTCTTTATTAAAAAATGGTAAGTATTACAGATGGAATTAAGCAGTCAATGACAGCGACCATTTCATCAAGCCTTTTTCATTTGGATTCAGTATTTGCCTCTTAAGGTCTCCCTGACGGTGAAAGAACCACAGATACATTTTCTAAGAAATACCTCCATCACTGCAGTAAAAGCAGGTGCCAAATGCATAACAAGTGGAACAGAAATCACTCTACTTCCAAACTTCTAAAATGATGGTAACCTAAAGAGGATAACTAAGAACATTTACAAATTCTTAAGAGATCTGTGCCAATAAGGAGAAAAGAAGAGACCTAAATCTTAGTGGGGAATAAAAGGTAGGCCAGAAAACATAAGAGTATGAGTCCAGAAAAACTGTAGTGACAACCACAGTATACTACAGTTTTGGAACAGAGCCTTGGGTCTAAATTACACCAAAAACAAAGGAAAGAAAAAAACATAACTTTATGCAGAGAATACATTTTAAAGAAAGTTTCTTTTGTGGCATCTGTGATGCGTTTGAGGATTTCATTTTTGCATGTGCCAGGAATGCATTTTACTTAGCACTTAATTCCCCCATTCTAAAGGATGACTGAACCCTTTTTGCTTTTCTCCAAACTATCCTAAGGTACAGTAACTCATGCATGCTATTTGCCTTCATGCCTGGGCATCAGCTCTGTGCCCAGGTTTCAATTTTGCTTCAGTGAATGGCAGCAGTCAGGCTGCTGGCATCATCTCTGCAGCTAGCTTGACTACTTCGGCATGGTCATGCATCTCCCCAAGCCATGCTGATAAGGAATTAAATGAGTACTGACTTACACTGACTTTGTCCTGGCACCAGAAACTATCACACATTGTCTGGAAGTAACTGACATGATTTGAGCAAAGTATTTGTGGAAGTGCTGACCTGTAAGAAAGTGCTTTTAATAACATTTATCTGGGATGTAGCCATTGCAGATTAATTTCCATGAAAGGCTATACTGCTTTGAATTCAAAGCTATCTATTCAAGTTCTCCATGTACATGTTCTGTAATGGACAGCCACGCTGACGCTAACTTACAGAATCTCTGAACATACTGCTATCACACGTAAGATACATACTAAGACACTGGGAAGAGATGAAAGATCCGCAGTTTCTATTTTGGTGAGGCAGTTTCGAACACCATTTTTCACCTTCTCAATTTTTTCTTCATACCCAACCTGAGGAAAGAAAACAAATTCCCCTCCAAATCAGCATTAAATAAAGCTCTTCCAGTAGTTCATACAGTAAAAGGCAGCAGGCCTTTCACGTGGCTACAATAAGGCTGCCATCTCCTACAGCAACATTAATCTCTATGGAAGCACATTAATGTCTGAAAACATTTGTGAAACATCTAGCTTTTAAAACTTAACCTAGATGTTCCATACAACTTCCCTTTTTAAAAGACAATTTTATCATTTTTTAAAAAGTTGCATGGACTTTAAAAGTTCAAAAAATACAAAAGAGCTGACAGACTGATCAACCCGGAATTCAGTAATCTTGAATTTTGCCTTTCCAAAACGGAAGATATTCATTGCAACTTAAGCACATTTTATCATCAGGCCTTATAATCAAAACTTTCTTTCATCATTAAAAGAAACGCAGATTGGCTTGTGGAGAAGCCATTGATATTTTAACAAAGGAATGCAAAATTAAGTTATATATTCTGTTTTAATTTCCAAAATTCAACTTATCCCTAGTTAAGAGAACTTAAGACTTACCTTTACTTTCTCCATTTGTTTCTTTATATTTGAAATAAATACTTCCCAATAATTAATCTGTGACTTTAAGTCAGGAAGTGATGAAGCTGAGCTGCTAAAATAATGAAAATTTTCAGTTAAACTCCAACATTCCCATTAATTTGTCTACTTTGCAGAAAAGAAGGCTGAGAGGCAACTGCGTTCCTCTCAGCAGCTTCCTGAGGACAGGATGCAGAGAGGGAAGTGCTAGGCTCTTCTCTTTGGTCACTGATGACAGGGAATACAGAATGGCACAAAGCTGCACCATGAGAGATTCAGAGTGGGCAGTAGGAAGAATGTCTTTACATGAGGGTGGTTGAACACAGGCACGGGGCACCAGTCACCTCTCTAGGAATCCTGTCCCAGTCAGTAATCAAGAGGCATTTGGACAATGCCTTCAATAACAAGTTTTAACTCTTGATTAACTCTGACAGCTCTTTGGTCCCCTCCAACCAAACTCAATTATTTTTATGACCATACTCTCACAACTTTAGTCACAGTTAAAGACTTATACCTATTTTAAGCTAACGTCACTTAAATTAACTGCACCTATATCCTATCCAATCTTAGAAGTAGACTCCTCAAATGTAAAATAATATTTTGGGGCAACCTAGACAGGGAGATGGAACAAGTAGTTTTTAAAATATTAATTCCTTGATTCTTGCCAAATGCCCAACTGTTTTGTTTCACCACTTCATTTACATTGCAGCCCTCTTCCAGTGCTACTGGATAGCAGTAACTGGAACATTCCCAGTAGCCTCATCTTCTAAGAGAGAATTAGAAGAGAAGTTTGCTGCTCACATGTTGGTAATTTAAGCCCAAAATAGAAAATCAGCTTCAGGAAAGTTGCATTTAATGACTGCGGATATTTCAGGATAGCATCGGTTTGTGAGCAAAACTGACTTGTCTAGTTAAAACGATCATGATTAAACATCCAGTAATTTCTTTAACAAGAAGTAGTACTGAAATTGCTAGTGTAAACTCTCCATACCTGCTTAGTGACTTCAACATCTTGAGATTTGCTTCTGCTTTGGAAACTATGCCATTCAGTTTGTATAATTCACTTTCTTTCCAGTTTTTGAGTACTGATACCTGTAACAAAATAACAGCTTTTAAAGAAGTGCAACAAAAGCATTGCAGACACCATAAATAAAGCCTGGATCCTCTTAAACAACAGTTTGATGATACAGTGTACAACATACACACTCACAACAGAACATCACATTAGAATCAAGGGCATTGGCAGGCCTCTGAGAGGTTAAGTGGGTTATATTCACTTCAACGGACTGCAGAATGCATGCAGAGACGTTCCTTCCATCTGCAACTTAAAAACGCATGTGTTTGTGTACATATATATATTTTAAGTGTTTAAGGCAGCCTTTTAAATGCTGTACTGTGGAAGACCAACGTGGATCAACAACCTAATCTTTGTATAAGATCTCACTGCAGGTACAACAGCCTTCAAACCTTTTCTCTGAAGAAAGAATTGTATGCCATACGGTGTATTAGAAGTCTTTCCCATCTTAAATGCTATTTTGGCAAAAGTACTGATGTTTATCAGTAAACTCCTCCTTTCAGTGAAATAACCAAACTGCATTCAGACTGTCAGATTATGAAGTAGCCACAGATTCCCTAAGTGTGACTTATCTTTGCAAAGGAAATCCTATCTTTCTATAATACTCGCCAATGTAATGTTTTCATAAGAGGGCTAAGTATGAAACTGAAATATTACTAAATGTTAAGGCAATACCAGAAGCCCCAAATTCTGTACAGTTATAATACTGGCCAATAATAACATACTGATGATCTGCAAAATTCTGCAGGATAACATAATGAACAGCAGTTGTCAATATTTGATTAAAACTTTTAATGTATTCTTATAAAATGTCTTAGGTGCTATTTAAAGGGAAATTCTTAAATAAGACTTCACCAGTCATCTTCCCCATCCATCAGTGCAAATGATCCAGACTGTAAAAGTGTTTCAGGTTTTTTTTTTTGTTTGTACCTCTGCTTTAACAGCTCTTTTCTCATGCTCCTTGAGGTCATCTTGACTCTTCTTAATAAGTTCTTCCAGTTTTACTTTCTTATTAGCAAATTTATTACTGCAAAACAAAAAAAGTTAAAAAAAAAAAAAAAATGAAGTAACACAGCAGTATCTAAAATTGATGACATTTTAGAGGTTTTCTATGGCTATTACTTCTCCCTTCCTCAGAACCATTAATCTGCACTTATGTTGTACATGTTGTACCTGGCACATTGTCACATTCTTGCAGCTATACTGCTGGCTCAATAGACATAACTTTGGGATTTCTCAACTAAATTTCACTGTGCAACATAATAAGTTTACAGGAGCTGACTACTACAGTCATGTAAGTTTTATTGTTCTGAATCTGTTCACATATATTAAAAATGTATCTATAAATTACACCTCGAATTCCAGCTACACGCAACTTTTATGAAGTGCTCAGATAACTATGTATACTTAGAACTACAAATTCAGATATGTAGTATGTACGTAGCGCACCCAAATTCTAAAGGGTTCTAAAATACAGGATCATATTATCAAGGGAAATATATGACAAGATTTTGCAAAGACAACTTTTAATTATTGTAAAGCCACCATTCCTGGAGGTGTTCAAGAAACATGGAGATATGACGAGAGACATGGTCAGTGGGCATGGTAGGGATGGGCTGACGGTTGGACAAGGTGACCTTAGAGGTCTTTTCTGACCTTAATAATTCTATGATTCTAAATATCTAAAAGAAAATAATATTTACTCATGGTAAATAGAAGTAAACTAGCTGAGAATAAGAGATATAAGCTGAAGTGCTTATTTTTTTTCTCATCTTTCACCCAGAGTGAAACAGACAACTCCAATAATGGAAAGTCAACAGAAAAACATAAATATTGCTGAGAGGTACAAGAGTTTTACCTGGTCTCAAGATATGTATTCAAACATGTGTTATACTGCTTCTCCTTCTCATCAATGGTCTTTGAATACCTAGAGTAATCAAACATTCATTAAGCTTGTTCTGAAAAATGTTTGCTAGCAAATACATGACCCTCTATAACCAGAGTGACAAATACGCAGCAGTGACAATCTGTACATCTTATATATCCATACTCTAAGTGCACTTAATGTACTCCTAATTAAGAAGCAAGTAACCAATGTAAGTGCCAGCTGATAATTATTCAAGAAAGATTTGGCCCAAGCTATTCATATTAAAGATAATAGTATTCTATGACAGAAATCTTCAAGTCTGTAAAACTGACAGAGACTATTAAAAACACAGACAGGATTGATAAACTTGCTAATTAAGTCAGCTTCATCAGTTATCTGGCAACTGCTGTAAATGCTTACTTGAATTAGCAAAAAAAAAAAACACCAAAAAAATTCCACCAAAACTAAAGCAGACATTCATATTTCACACACACTGTTACTGTGAAAAAGCTTCTAGCTGGCTATACAGCCAATAATAAAGTTACTTAAACACTTCTGCAGTGCTTAAAATGTTTTGGGAAAAGCTACATCAAATCCTACAGAATAAGGGCTGTTTAGCACTGGAATAGGATCCCCAGGGAGGTGGTTGAGTCACCATCTCTGGATATGCTTAGAAACCATTTGGATGTGGTGCTCAGGGACACGATGTAGTGGAGGGCTGTTAAGAGTTAGGGTAGTACAGCTGGGTTGTAGTTGGACCTAATGATCTTTACGGTCAGTTCCAACCTGAGCAAATTTATGATTCTATGTGATCTCTGAGATGTCTGGACTGTGGCTGAATGAAGCTGGTTCACATTCCTTCAGAGCCAGGAGAACTACTTGCCAGGACAATACCTGGGTTTGCTGCACACAGGACTGTGGTAAGATATTACTTATCTAAGTTCCATGGGAGGCTCTGCAGACTTCTGTTATAGGGTGAAGAACAGGTAAAAAACAGAAGAGATACATGCAGCTATGTGGTTCCTGCAGTTTTACTTCAAACTGAGAAAGAAACGATAAGCCTAGAAAGGAAGGAAATGTTCATCCCAAAATAACCTTCAGATATGCCAAGTGGCAGAACAGATAAAGAGAGCAAAGAAAGATGCAGATCAGAGTTTAGTCAGGTTGACTGAGGAGGAGGATCAAGACATGAAAACTGAAATGAATTGAAAATTTAAGACCAATCATACAGCAAAAGCAGAGCACAGTGAGGAAACAAAGTCATGAAGGAGAAAAGCAACAAAGCAGTGCAGATCTAAAGGAGGCTGGAAAACTGGAAGATTCTAAGTAGTGAAGAAGTAGTATTTATTAGGTTATTTAGTATTTACTAGGTTAAGTAACTATATTTATATCCAACTGACAGCACCTCTAATCCAAAAGTTGCATTTAAATTACTTTCAGAACTATATTATTAGAGCAAGAAGTTTGGAGTTTTCATTCTGCATACATCAAAGAATCAGTGGATATGAAATTTATCACAGTCTATTAGAAACAGCCACACGTACTGCTGCTTTTGGGAAAAAAAAAAAAATCAAGCAAAAGGACAATAATGTAATTCTGTGTTCAAAACTGGTACCTATCATTGGTATCCACATGCTTTTTGGCTGTGTTCCTCATTGCTTTTAAGTTCTCTTGACTTTCCTTTTTCTCCTGTTGCCATTTTTTTACTTTCATTTCTAAAGCTTGATGAAGCCACTCCACTTCTTTCTTAAATATCTAGAAGCGGAAAATAAGAAAACATTTCTGCAAATGGTATTCCATTAAAATGCAAGTTAGAGCAGATTGCCGACACATGATCAAAAGAAATGCCACTGAAATTTACACTGACACCTTCAATTAATTTACTTTTAGGTCACGTATTCAGCACAAGATTGTCTCCCTCTCCTTTGCCCTTATGAGGTCCCATGTGAAGTACTGCATCCAGGCCTGACGCCAGCTCAAGAAAGAGCTGGAGTGGGTTAAGAGCAGGACATGAAGATGATCAGAGGGCTGGAGCATCTCTCTTATGGAGAAAGGTTGAAGGCAGCTGTCTTGTGCAGCCTGGAGCAGAGAAGGCTCCAGGGAAATCTTACAACCTTTCAATATGCAGAGTGCTTATAACAAAGATGGACAGAGACTTTTTACCACGGCCGTAGTGTTAGGACTTAAATGGCTTTAAACTAAGAGACTGGAAATTTAGATTCAATATTAGGAAGAAATTCTTTCTTCAGAGGGCAGTGAAGTGCTGGCACAGCTGCCCAGAGAAGCTGTGGTGCCCCATCCCTGGAGGCACTTGAGGCCAGGTTGGATGGGGCCCTGGGCAGCTGAGCTGGTGAGGGGCAGCCCTGCCCACAGCAGGGGAGTGAAAATAGAAGATCTTTGAGGTCCCTTCCAACCCAAACCAGTCTGTGATTCTGTGAACGTTAAAGCAAGAATTCAGGAGATCCCAAGATGCAGTAAGAATTTGCTCCAAAAAAAAAATACACACACAAAAGGAAAATACATTAAAGGAATATTGTAGGATAGACCTCACCCCTCTTTATTAAAGAATAATGAGGGGAGATGGAAAAAATGGCTTTGGTCTAACCTGAGTTATTTATTTAAATGAAAAACTCCCTTCAAATGCAGACAAATGAACACTTTGTAGCACACTCAGCTTTAACTATAAAATCAATCCAGTCAAAGTGCAAACAAGCTGATGCTGATGTCTGGAAACTACTCTTACTCCCAGACATTTTCAAAGAAACAAGTCTGTTAGACTTCCCAACAAATAAAACACTGACCACTGGAAGTCCTTCTCCTCAAGAAGAGGGAAAGTGTCAGTAACACAGAGCTTTTTTTATTCTTTAGAATAAGAACCAGTACCTATCCACTAGACGGATGCAACCAGTTTTCTATTTTCACTTAAGTGTGTTCTTAAGACAATACACAAAGATTTTCAGATCTGCTGAGTAAGACTTCAAAGCTATGAGGACCATCATTCAAGTTTCAAAAAACAGTGTTGACCCATTAGAACCAATACTGTCAGCCACTGCAGTTTATCTTTGCTAACCCCACTGTTGCACAAGTAAAAATGTTACCCCTCTCTCTTGAACAGTCTTCTTTATCAGCTCTTCTAAAACACTGATTTCTTCTGAGCTCCGGTTTTGTAATTGTTCGTATTTTTCCTGTGCTTCTTTAAGTTGTTCTTTTAATACTTGATGCTCTTTTTCCATACGCAGAATATCTCCCTGAAAATAAATTAGTTACAGAAAGTAATTCAGAATCTACGCACAGAGCAGCAAACACTCATGACAGTCAGTTAGCTGATATTCAAGACTGTGAGGATTTTTTGGTGTGCTTTTGTTGTTGTTTTGTTTGGGAGTTTTGTGGTGGTTTTGCTTTTGTTTCTTTAGGACAGAGAAATCTGTGTAACAGAAATGAACATCCGTGTCTGAAAAGACTGGAATATGAAGAACCTGTAGATCATATTTTTTAATTCTGACAGACACGTAAAGTTGCCATTATCATCAGCCTGAGATGTCTCAGTCTAAATCTTCCAATTTAAATCAAACTTCAAGATTTTTTTGAGAGGAAATTTCCCTAGAATATAGTCCAACATCTGATGGCTACAGTACAAAGCTCCAAAGCCTCCTTTTTGTGGGCCTAGGTGAAGTTTGTGAGGACATTACAGATCGCAGCCCAACACAAGCAAAAGAAAATAACCCTGAATCAAAAATAAGTTTTAGAACATTGCATTTCCAGAAAACCTTTATCTTCATGCTACCATTGGACACTCCTTTAAACTTCTTCATGAGAAATATGTAGAAATAAATATACAGGTAACTTACTTGTTGCTTCTCAAATGGATGAAAAGGCAAAGTATTAGTTTCCCTATCAGTTACTTCATTATTCACCTAGAACACAAAGAATCATTAACTGATTAGAAAAATCTCCTGTTTACACGTGCAACTGTTATGCCAGCTCTGTTCTGGAGCTTTTATATCTACCCAACAACTCTACGCATCTGACTACATTATGAAATAGGTTTACCTACAATGCAGCAGGAAACTCTGCATATATTCCCAAAATGGACTTGAGGCTATAATGAAAACACTTTTTTTCCCTAATGTTTCCCCAATTTCAATTGACCGAAGCATTATACTGGGGACAATTCTGACAGTCTTCAAACACAGCTGTGCTCCATCTAGGCACGTTCACTCTATTTGCATTCTTAAGACTGGCGAATCCAGTGTCGGATTGCTGACGGCTCACAGAGCAGCTGTGTTTTGTTGCTCATGATCTACGACACAAATGCATCTCCTCAGAAGCAACTAAACTCAACGACCTTTGGAATTGGTGCTTGTTTTCTTCCAGCGTTGCTCATTAAGGACTTACTGAAAGAACTGAAGTTTAAAATTTAATCATGCAATATACTGAAGATTCAGTTTATGTTACAATATTAATATGCTATTAAAATCATAGCCAAATGATGGCAAATGCTTTGCCACACCGCACTTCCACAAACATATCTGTTGCATTCTGACCTTTCAAACTCTGCTAACCAGAATTCACTGAATTGAAAACTGTTGCTGTCTTCTGCTCACAGTTTGTTAAATGTGCTCAAAAACTAAAAAGAACTTCCAACTTAAAAGCCCTGTTAGCCAAGTAACTGAATTCATTTGCCAAGTCAGCAACTGCTCGGGAAAGATTTCAAGTAAGTAAGTGCAAACAAAACAAGTCTGGGAAAAAAAAAATAAGGGTAACAATGAAACACGTTAACACTTTCATAATTTAGAAAGCAAAAACAAAAAGATGACTGTCTCACAGTTATAAGAAGTTTTCTCCTTAGTAATGAGAAACAAATTAAGATGAGGAACTTCTCTACAATCACTCTTCTAGCATGTTGGATAAGCTACCATAGGAACGGATGTAAGAAACTGCCGTACCTGTAACACTGGAAACCTGTCACAAAGTGCACACAAAGTGCATTCTGTAACAAAAAATAAGTACTAGAGAACACTAAATACTATTATACAATACTCCTTTTATTTGGGTAGCTTGAAGTATTATTGCTCTTGAAACACACAACTGACCCTTCAGGAAGTTATAAAGAAATCATCCCAAAAGGAGCTGCACCTTCCACAGCTGCAGAAACATAATGCAAGATTTCAACACCATCTTTTGTTACTTACACTCCTTTTAAAGGAGTGTTCCATTTTAATCTCTTACCTGAACAGCTACCATCCTTGTATGTGGGCTGTTTTTCATTACAGGTATACCTCTGCTTTCTTTTTCCTTCTTAATCACCTGTATATCACGTTCAGTTTCATTTGTACTATTTGCAACAGCAAAACTGTCTTCATAAAATGTGCTATCGGAGTTTTCCACCAGGCACGGAGGGTCTCTGAATGTTTCTATTTCAGCTGGTATAAAGCTGCTGCTGACATATTTTCTGTCTGAAGTTGCTAATTCATCATTATCCTGATGAGTAACACCATCAGCATAAATATACCCAGGTTGCTTGGCAACATTTGACAGGAGAGGCACTGGAGAAGTCACTGGCGATGTTCTTTCACACTGATAACCCCAGGAAGTCTGTGGCAAAAGTCTGCTTTGATTCTGAAAGTCTCGATAAAATAAAACTTTTGAAAAATAAGGCATATTTTCAACAGGATCAATATCCTGACTAAGCACTGATTGCCACGAAGTAGGCAAAGAATAGGGCAAATATTGTGGAGTCTCACAGCTTTCTAATGGTATGTCAGTAGATGCTGATATATGAGGTTGCTCAGGATAAGACAGTGGTTTGAATTCCTCAGCAGCTGGATTTAACTGTATCTTGTTCTGGAAAGAATTTTCTTGCGCATCACAGACGATATAATTTCCTTCTTCATCATTTTCAGTCTCATCTCTGTTTTTATTTTCTTTAATAAGAATATCATGCCTTAAGCTAATAAAATCATCCACCATAACGAAACGATGGGATTTCAGAAGAAAAGATTTCAAACCACCCTCATCTTCTACAATCTTTCGAGCTTCTTCAGGGAAATGTTCATATTCCCCAACTAGCAACTTATTATTTAATTCCATCGGGCCATGCTCTTCCAATATCTGAGAGAAATAGCTTTAAAAAAAAAAAAAAAAAAGAGTTGTAATTGTTTGTTAACAATTTCTCATACAATTCTCAAGCCCTATTTCACATAGAAAGCAATAAGTCTTCAGCACTACTGAAGAATGACCATTTGGAAGATGGTGTTCTATCTAAGCATAAAAATTGTCTGTAACACTGGTGCTTCTTCACATCATACTCAGCCACCTGCAGCCCCCTGAGAGCATAGGACATATCTCTATGTACCATCAGGACTCAATTGTGGCCTTTATCCAATTATGTTATTTAATAGGATGTTGCACCTAATACTGCTGCCTCCAAAAGCCCTGTTATTTAGGCAAGACGTTATTGCATGAAATCTACATACCAGTTAAATGAGAACCGAAAGGAACAAAGAAAGTGACAGTCTAAGGAAAATATGTTTGTTGCCATCAGATGACAGACACATATAAAATATGCTGTTAGTAAATTGTATCAAGATATACTTTCTATGTTGTTATATGCCATAATTTTCTCATTTAGAAATGACTATGAGTATCAATGAAACAAACAGCTGAATTCCACCTTCAGGTGTTAGAACTGTTGTCCTGCTCACTGGTTCAAAACTAAACTGCAGCCTGTCATTTGACAGACTTCCTTTATTCCTTACAAGCAGATTCACAAGTTGGAGCCTCAATTTTTCTGCACTCATCCAAAATTATGGAGTTTTCGTGCTTGTAATCATCAATCAGTTCTACAGTAGGCACCAAAGATACTTAATTCCAATTGCTTCCATCACTTCTTTCTTGGAATACTGTAACATTAATTCTCTAACATAAAGGTACAGAATTAATATGCATTTAAGCTGAAACAGTAAAACTTTTAAACTGCTAACCACAGAAATGCATACGTACCCATATAAACTTTCACAGGTTAGATTTAGATTAGCATCCAGTCTCTGACAGTTGTTACTGTTTGAAATGTCATATACAGCTTCAAATTCCTCCAGTTCCCCCCGAAGATATTCTGGGATTATACATGGTTCATAATATGTAAAACCTCTACAGAGTTCAAAAACAAAAACAAAACAAACAAACAACTCAATGTCTCTGAAAATAATGACATTCTTCACATACACTGGGAAGAGCATTAGCATATGGCAGCTACACAGATGCTAAGAAATATCCCAGTAGCAAACGTTTTCTAACAAGTAGGTAACAAATGGAACATGCACTATTTCCAAAATCATGAACTGGTAAATTTCTTACATTGAGAATAACCAGTAACTAAGAGTAACTAATGGTAATAAAGCTTAGCTGTGTCCTAGCAGCTGCTCTTCATCTGACAAATTTATCAACTACTTTCTTTCTACAGTAAAGTGGAACAGAAAGAAGATAAGTTACATGAAAGAACAGCTTTTTGGCCTAGCAGCCTTACTGGGATGGAACCTGCTCATTATTTGATTACCTCTTAGATAACATCTAACTAACATCTTAAAAACTCTAGTATCCATCATACCTGTCCCAGAAGCAGAAAAGTAATGATCTCTGGAAGCTCAAAGGAAGGTCATTTCAAGAAATACTGAGATATGAACCCAGACTTTCTAAGGTGTTTCTAAGCCTGTCTTCTCCGGTACCTGCAAAGTACTTTGGAGCTCGGGCAACAAAAGTAAAGGTGCGTGATGATACTTACAATGCATTTTCTTCCATAAACGTATTTTCTTCTTGTGGTGCTGTACTAACTCCACTGGATAATACTAAAACAGACTAATTAAAAACAGATCATTACTTTTCATCTCAGAAAATGATCCAATGTAAAGAGTATGAGTAACTTGCTTACACAGAACCTCCTTCCGTAATTTTATTGTGCTCAGATGTGAGATGCTGAACCCCAAAACACTCAACTACAATTACCTGCATTAAGCCACACTGAAAAACGTCTTTATTTTAAATTATTAGCTTCTTCAGAGCTTTCTTTAGAACATATAATACTGCAATATTCCAGCCCAACCTATCTTTTTTAATTTTTATTTACAGATTTTATCTAAATCCTAGGCGTGCTTGATTTTTTGATGAGTTCTAGTAAGACACACAGCTTCCTTCTATGGCAGAGTTTTGCCTACTGCAAAAAAAAGAAAGCACACAAATTGAATTTTTAGGGATCTCATCCTAGAAAAAACAATTTTTTATCATAATTTTTGTCGTGAAATTTGGGCAAAATTATAAAATGTTGGGGACACAGAGGAAATCAAGATGACTGCAATAAAGCAAGATTCTAGAAAAGCAGGACAAGAGATGCTATGTTTGGGATTCCATCTTATTGCTAGCAAAATCTATAAAATACTGAATGGCGTTTTATCTTAGCACTAAGCACCTGCAGCTTCAGTCAGGGTCCACAAAAATGCTCAGAAAGGCAGACAGAAACAAAATGTCAGGTTTATCTCATGAGGACTGGTAAATAGTTCTTGGTCACATTTGCTATTTATCCCTGGCAAACAAAATGGAGCTGAAATATCAATTATGTAGGTGCAGTCTGTGATTTGTATTCACTGATTATTTTTTATTTTCTCCTGTGGGAAGATCAAAGTGTGAGGACAGTGGACAGACTGAAGTTAGTAGCACACAGTTAGAACCCAACATCTTCATAAATAACTTCTTTTTTAAGTGCAGAATCATCTTTTACATTGCCCAATTCAACCTGTAACAAAATAACTAGAACAGCATTAACTGAGTCTTAATATATTTCCACTAGAGGAAAAAAAAAACACTTCAAGAAGGAGCTTCCATGAGATATTTACAGAAACCACCTCTATAGATCTGATCTCCAGTAACTCTGAAAGAAAACCATTTATAGTAAGCAGCTATAAAGTTACTGACCCGTGAGTCCTTATAGTTCTTCTTTCTGCTTTTGTTTTTACCTTTGATACCATTTGTCTGAAACAGAAATAAATAAAATTATGTAAAGCAATAATAATAAAATGATGCATTTCCAAAATCAGTCCATAAATTTAAAAGTCTCGTATTAAAATTCTGATTCTGGTTTGAGCAGGAAGGCTTCCAATGTTAAGCATGCATGCCATCTTGTTCCTCCCTCCTATGTTCTCATCTGAACAACACAAAAAGGAACACAGCTTTGCAAAACCTTATTGTTTTGTTCCTTTTCATCATTTTGCTCCTTGAACACTGAACACAATATAGACAGAACAGTGTACTTAGTAGTTTGGATGCTTACTCACTACTTGTATCTGAAATTGCGTATTTAGGCAGCTGTGAATCTGTGGCAACACAGATTTTTGTAAGGGACAAAAACAAATAGAGCTGCCAGAAGTTTCTGTCACTTCAAATTCCTATTAGGATAAGGAAGAACTAAAATGCCTCTTCAGTTTTTAATAAGACTTCATTACATATAAACATAACTTTACTAATCATAATTTAATTACAGTATTAGAAATCATTTTAGGACATAAATAGGAATATGAAGTAGAATATAATGTAGCAGGTTTTATTTAATTCTTGAATTTCTAATTCATCCAATGAAAGAGCAAGGGATTTCACACCTCATTATCATTTATATTAATTAATAACTCGCAAAGTTTATTCTGTATCAAAAGCAAATCTTGGTTTTGTAGAGATAAATTTATCTGCAGGCTAGAATAGTTCTAATTGGAAGTGCTTCAAATACGTAATTGACTGAAGTGACATATTCCTGCCAGTTAGGAATGCAACTAACATACCAACCAAAAAGTGATTCAGAACAATACACAGTTTAAGAGTTCTGGGTTTAATCTGAAAAGCATCAGTAGAAACTACAAGTGCTAAGTATATCTCACTTCAAATTTACTACGCTTATCAGCAGAATGATCTTCTAATTCCATCCTTACGATTTAATGACATTTGAAAGCAAAGCTGGGTTACATTACCCTCTCATGTGTTGCTTTGGATGTTAAAATACACAGCACAGCTAGCACTTGAAATTCTTCATGTCCTAATTAAGCACTCCCAAGGAAAAATGATGCCTCATGTCAGTCATGGTAAATACATAGACAGACAAGTCAGTAAGACTCTCTGCCTGTAAACTGGGCACACCTTCTTTTTCCTCCCAATTCCTCTACAGTTCTTCTAGAGAGACCTTTTCAACCTAACACCAAACTGCTGTGAACACCACTCCCACACACAGTATCTGCCCTATCCAAAAGGGGCAGTGTAGCACATTACTGTAGACTCGCTCGCTATCACTGTAACTCCCTCATCTCCATCCCTGAAATGTACACACTCTAAGAGCTCTCCTGTTGGTTTAATCAAAGAGAAAATCCCATACAAATACTTACTCACAGAAGAAAAAGAGTATGCAGTGCACTACTAAAGGACAGAAGCTGTTTTAAAAAGCCTCAAAGCGTAAGTCTCTAATCAGGTCTCAAGGATGATGTTAACAAACAAAAAAGTGAAGAAAGCAAGAGTCTCATTCATTTTTGCACGTTTTTCTCAACACCAAACACTTTTGTTTCTGAGCTTATATCAGAACCCATACTTAGGTTAACTTACCAATATATCTTCATTTCCCTGCTTCTTTAATATGATGGTAGGGTTGTCTGTAAAAGGATAATAAAATCACACGCATAAACCGGAATATTACTATTTAGTGTAATTCACAACTGTGAGCTATGTGATCACAGTAATAATTATTATACTCCATCAAACACCACTGAAGCATCACATCTCAAAGATTTGTTACAGAATCTTTATGCTTAAAATTAAATACTAATTCTGTATGGATTGCCTATACCCATAGACTTGTGTGCTGGCACATGATACAAACAGCAGAATGTAGCTTACAACAAAATGCCTTGGTTCTTTAAGACCATATAGTATTTTAAGCACTGAACACACAAGTTCATATATACAAGGTTAGAAATTAAAGACAATTCAGCTTTTACAGAGTATATCAACTGAGGTGTAAAAAGCAGACAAGATTCAATGCTTGTAAGAATGGAGACCTTTGCATACTTACCTGTTTTATTAAAGAATTCATCTAAAGCTTGATGAAGAGATGGAAAATTTTCTCTGTTGTCTTCTAATAGCCATATAAAACAACGAACTTTTTCTAGAGGTGGTTTTAAAAAATAGTCAAGAATTTCTTTGCTTTCAGAACTATTTGACACATAGTCAAATTTACTACCATACTTCTCATTCCAGAGTGCAGATAAAATAGAAAAGTCAAGTTGTTTTAAAAACTGTCCATACTGAAGGATAAAGTTCACTGTAGCTGTAAACCCTAGAAGAGCAGAAAAAAGCCATTGTTTCATTTCAGCCTCAGAGTTTGTTTTGTTTCTAAGTGGGATATTCTTGAAAGAGGAACAGTTTGTTCCTAAAATTAAATATATGGTAGATGAAATGGATTATGTAAAACCTTTTTAATCTTGCAAATGAAAGCTAACACAACAAATTAACTTCATATTGATTATACTCTCTGTCAACAATGAGTGCAATACATCTGAACAAATTCTTTGAAGGACATGGACACACTGGAATACTGAATCCTTATTGAAGTTTTTGGCATCTTAAGTCCATTCTACAAGTAAACAGCAGCTTTTATCTCCATCCAAGTATAAATTCAACAGCAAACTACACAGCAAGGCAATACCAAAGAATATGAAAATAAATTCCTTCCAAGTTAAGCAATCAGATAAAGTCAAATGACCAAAAAAAAAAAAAAAAAAAAAATCACCATGATACACTTTCCAGATTAAATATATAAATATTCTCATTTAAGCCTATTCAGGAGTTTTAGGATGTAAGAAAAAAATATCCATCTATATTGTTTCTTTCTCTCAAAGCCTCGCATCATTAAAATGCTTTACTTCTTCTGAAAAGTTCATCTCTGCAGAGATAAGAGGCTGCTGCTCTCACCAACAGCCATATCTACTTCTCCAGAAATCCTGCTAATGATCAAGTAACAGAACAAGAAGAAAGTTTTACTTCACCCTTCAGAGTTAAGAAAGCCAAACTGGGAAACAGGGAGGTTATTTTTCCATCTGTAGATTGAACAATAATGACCAGGTAAATTCTTGTGCTACTACATCAACACACAGCTTACCCAAATCATTAAGGTGTTTCATCCACCTCTGTAATTTGGGATCCACTTCCTCCAGCTCACTCAGGACACGGATAAAACCCCTTGTTTTCACTCTGTTTTCTTCCTGAATCAAGTAACTGATGAGCTGTTCCACCACAACATGTGACTTGCTGCTAGTTTTGCAATATGATGCGTAAGCCTCTTCACTGATTACAAACCAGGAAAGTAATTCCTTTAACAGTTTGGAGGCATCACGAACAGCTGTTTTTATCTGCTCTGCATTTTGAATGATACGCTGCAGGACTTGATCACCAGCATAACCTGCATAGTCTACAATGGGATTAAAAAAACAACAAAAAGGTTTCATGTTTGTTTTTTTTTTTAAACAGTTGAAAACATCAATTCTAAAGTACAGATAATTTGGACTAAGTGGCTTTTAAGTATTAGCTTTTTTACCACACTCAAAATAACACAATATTTAACTTTTTATATAAGCTTACTTTATCATTATAAATGTGACAGTATCTGGTTTTAAATTCAGGAAATGGAACAAAGTAATCCTTAGCACCTCAACTAGATTGCAGAGAGAAAAATATTTTTCACTTGCCAATAACAGGAAGTTCAAGCAATTGCCTGCACAAATTTATCTGCGCAGACAGCATGCCAGCCCTGGCACAGGGACAGAACTGCCCTGAGCACCAGTTCCCAGAGCAAAAGCCCATTTCTGAACATCCAAGCATACATTCAATAGTAAACCTTTACCCTGAGCCTGCCTCTTGTTCTCTGTAGAACAACAGTGGAGACACTGTGCTCGTATCAAACTACACCTTCATTATCCTTCAAGACCACACATCTACTGAATGTCACTTTGAGAGCTTAATTAATAGTACCCAGCTTTAAAAGATGTAGGCCTGAAAAGATTTTTACAAAAAAAACCAAAACCTTTAAAAACCAAGGCACTACATATTACATTTAGAATAATTGATCATTCTAACAAGGATATAATTTCAAGCATAATAAGCACATTTCTTCATATTCAAATTTACTGTCTTTCATAGAATCATTGAATTCTTTGAGCTGGAAGAGACCCTTAAAGTCTGTCTGATTCACTGCCCCTGCAATGAGCAGGGACACTCACAGCTCCATCAGGTGCTCAGAGCCCCATCCAGCCTGACCTTGAGTGTCTCCAGGGATGGGGCATCCACTGCCTCTCCTCCACTGCCTCAGCACTCATATTGTAAAAATCACCTTCCTTATATCCAATCTAAATCTCTCCTCTTTTCATTTGAGAACATTTCTCCTTCTTCTATCACAACAGACCCTGCTAAAAAGCCTGCCTCTTCCTTTCTTACAGCCTTCCTTTAGATACTGAAAAGCCACACTCAGTTCTCCCCATAGCCTTCTCCTCTCCAAGCTGAACACACCCAGCTCTCTCAGCCTGTCCTCATAGGAGAGGTGTTCCATCCCCTGGATCACTTTTGCAGCCCTCCTCTGAATGCACTCCAACAGCTCCATGTCTCTCCTGTGCTGAGAACTCCCCATCGGACGCAGTTCTCCAGCTGAGGTCTCACCAGTGCAGAGCAGAAGGGCAGGATCAGCAGCATCACCTCCCTCACCCTGCTGGCCACGCTTCTTTGGATACAGCTCAGGATGCGGTTGGCTTTCTGGGCAGTGAGGGCACATTGCTGGCTCGCGTCCAGCTTGCCATTCACCAACACTCCCAAGCAGTTTTCATCAGGGCTGTGCCCTATCCTTACATCCTCCATTTTACTGATAAGCAGGGGCTGCCATGACCCATGGGCAAGACCTTGCACTTAGATTTGTTGAACCTCATGAGATTCTCCTGGGCCCACTGCTTGAGTCTGCCTAGGTCTCTCTAGATGGCGTCCTGTTCCTCAGGCACATCCACTGCACCACACAGCTTGGTGTCATCCACAAACTTGCTGAGGATGCACTCAATCCCACTATCAGTGACACTGATGAAGATGTTAAAGAGCATCAGTCCCATTACCGACTCCAGAGGGACGCCACTTTTCACTGATCTCCACCCAGGCATTGAGCCACGGACCACCACTCTGGGTACAGTCTCCTAAACAGCTCCTTGTCCATTGCACAGTCCATCCGCTGAACCCACATCTCTCCTATCTGGAGAGCAGGATATTACGGGTGACCTTGTCAAAGGCCTTACTAAAGTCCACATAAATGATATCGCTGGTTTTTCCTTTGTCCACTGCTGCAGTTATGCCATCATAAAAAAACCACAAGTCTGGTCATGCAGCATCTGCCCTTGGTGAAGCCATGCTACTTATCCCATGTCACCTTTCTCTCTCTCTCAGGTGCCTCAGCTTAGCTTCCAGGAGGATCTGCTCCTTGGTCTTGCCCAGAACTGAGGTGAGGTTGACAAGGTCGATAGCTCCCCTGGGCTATAATTTCTACCCTTGTTAAAGACAGGTGTGATATCTCATTCTTTTTTCCAGTCACCAGGGAGTTCTACCTTTAGTACAAGTACTGTGTTCTTAGAAGTTTTAAGATCACTGAGGTCAAACCATAAACACCCAACTGAATGCTATGCAGTAGATCCAAGGATTAAAAATAAAGATATGCCATAAGAAAGTAGGTATCTAAGCTTTAAAAAACAAAAGAAAACCCACCAGTGATTTGAACATAATTTTAGAAAACTAGAGGAAACAAAAATAGTAATCTACACTGCTAATGGAAGGGCCACTCTCAAGCAAAACAGTTAAAGATGAAAAAAACTAACAAGACAGCAAGTGAGAGGTTTATATGGAGAAAGTGCCAGGATATGAGCCAGCAGCACCTCTGTGATATGCCACTTAACAGGCAGCAGGGCTCTGGAGAACTCTGAGTCTGGTTGAGTACGGGACTAACATGTATCCTCTGAGAACCTGATGAGATTCCACAAGTTCTTACAGCCTTAACTGCTGCAGAAACAAGAATAAAAATTCTCTAAGAGGACCTAAAATGACCATACAACAACAACTTCCAGTTACTTAGAAATTAAAACCAAATCTGAAATAAAAGTAATCTTAAGTGGAAATTCAAGTCCCTAAGGGAAGATTATGCAGGTCTTCAAGGGTGGTGGTGGGAGAAGTATGCTCAATATTAATAATCTGTTCTTCTGCTATCGTTTGATTTAGGACACCCAGAACACTACCTATGGTACCTTCTGCTATCTTAACACAGCAATCTGTACTTCCACATACCACTGCGATTACGGTACTGAGGCTGTTCATTTCGCATCTGATTTTCTTCTATTTTCTGTTTAGAAGAATTCAGTGCATCTTCCCGTGCACGTTTTCTTCGTATTTTTTTTTTCTTCTTTCCTTTTTAACTTCCTGAAACTGATAAAAACAATTAAACAGTGAATCTGGTGTTACTTGAGATAAAGGTGCCTAACTCCTTTGGTGAGTACATTTTTTCCATGTCTTACAACAGTTATGCACTTCCATTCTACTGCAAAATATGATTTGGAAGAGTATAAATATAGTCAAGCTACCTTTTGTTTAAGTTAGTAAGAGATCACAAACATTCATGAGTCAGATATGCAATCCTCAAAATTCCTGAAGAAATTTTTACTCTTGTTAATAACATCTGAATTAGGATTAAGTACCTGAAATAAACTTTTTTTTTTCCTTAATTTTTACTCAATATTTTGCACCAAACATGAGCTTTTGGATTTCCTTGTCAGCTTTATGCCTTGGGCTTGTTAATTATAATTCTACTTGAACAAAAAGCATAAAGACAGTTACTTTAAAGGCATATGCATCAACCTTATTAAATAGCTTTATTATATGCAGTTTTCATTTAGACTTTCTAAGCAACCAGATAAAGTTTGCCAGACAGATTTCTCTCCCACACAGTTAAATTCTTGCTGAGTTCTTCCCTTTAGCAACAAAAGGATAGAACACCTGTAACCTCAGACTGAAAATGAAGGTGGTATTCTAATCCAGCTGCACTCAACTTGAAACACTGTTTTTAATCAGAACAGGCAGTCCACTATGAGGAGTAACAAACACCCACTCTTTCAGCATTCCAATTGTTGAGCATCTTACAAATGAAGGACAAACGCAGAGAGCCTACAAATCACACTCTTCCCAAACAACGTGTTATTTCACCACCCACAGATTTCACAATGAGATGAGGTTTGAGCGAGACAGACTTGAAGATGATTACAGCCATTTATGCTCAAAAGCTATTGGCTGAAATAGCTGGGAAGTCAGTGGTGCAACGGGCAACGTATCCCTCAGTACAGACCTGTGGCAAATCAGTTTTGTATTAACTCCTATCTCACATGTTTGAAAAGAGTCTCCTGTGACCAAAATAAATACATTGTTTTTAAAATCTAAGACCACTGGAGAGTTACCAATAATTTCTTCAGCCATACCAATCAATTCTTTCCTGTGATCTCACTGTAAAACGAACGCAGAGAGCTACAGGTTTATAAGTTAATTTAAATAATTTTATGATTGGACTGTTCGGTACTTCTACTCACCCTTTCAGATGATTTAATTTTATATTAAAACAAAATCAGTTCATTCAAATACATGTTTTCAGAGGCAAAGGACAAGAACAGCTTTCCAAAGTATTTGTGGTGTTCTAGCAATTCTTTAAAAGCCATGAAGCTCAGTCCTAGAGAAAACTTCTCCTCAAATTGATTCAACCTACTCTTAAATGTTAGAGAGCTTACCTTGAACATTTCTGTTTAATGATGGCTCTTGGTAGTTCCTTGGGTTTAGTGATCTTTTGTTCAAACTACAAAAAAAGTGACATCATATTAATTAAATTTGGGTTACAATGCAGCACTGATTTTTCCTGAAACCCAACAAAATTTGATGCTTTGAAAGCAATAAAAAAAATAATACTACCACAGTGACTATGCAGACTTGAAAGCTACTTATGCTTCATGAAGGTCTACATGAAAATATCTTCAAACATTACAACTCAGCACACACCAATAGAATCATAGAATCACCAAGGTTGGAAAAGACCTAAAAGATCACCCAGTCCAACCGTTCACCTTTTCCCAATAGCTCCCACTAAACCATGTCCCTCAACACAACATCCAGCCTTTCCTTGAACACCCCCAGGCTCGGTGACTCCACCACCTCCCTGGGCAGTCCGTTCCAGTGCCTGACCACCCTTTCTGAAAAGTAATACTTCCTCATGTCCAACCTGAATCTCCCCTGCCATAGCTTAAAACCATTCCCTCTGGTCCTAATACCCAATAGGTTTTTACAGGCAAAAAAGGCAGGTGGAAAGGTAGCACAAGAAACATTGGATGCTGTTTATCTGTACTAGCGGACAAGAAGAAAATACAAAATTAGAACCTCTCTTCTTGCTTCTCATACACCAGTGCTGGTCAAGGAAGAACCAACCCATCTCACCAGACACTGCAGGAGATAAGCACATCATCCCAATAGTATTTCATTTAGTAATACTAGCACTAAGCCAAACTAATGGAGTTCCTTCCATGCTTTCCAGATAAATATAAAACACAGCTCCTCAATGACAGCTGCAACCAAAACAGTAAGGTAATGCCCATTGCAGCACGTGAAGAAGAGAACAGGCAGTTTAAGCTCCCAGCAATGCTCAGAGTCTGTAGTGAAGATAACACTTACGAGTTTGCATATTACTTGTGAGTTACGTTATCATCTTCACTTTACCTCCTTTACCAGAGTAAATATTTTAAAGGTTTAATATTTTAAAGGTTTTCATATTTTATATAAACTTTTACTTACTTCACATTTCACCAAACCAGAAGAACTGAAAATAACTATTTTTGAAATAAGGCCTGTACAGTCAGGAGTGAAACATAATTCTTGAAGAAAATCCTGCAGGAGAAAAAGATAAAACACAAAAACATGCAAATTCATGCAAATTCTATATTCTCATACAGATTAGAGCTTCTTTATTTGAGGTGAGTGAGGTAATTAAAGCTAGCATAGGCTTAGACTCCTACTGGATGAAGAAAGCAAATCACTCTCTCTCAGCTGTCTAGAAAGGAATTCCAACCAAAAGGGCTCTAGACCTGTGGCAAATACCTGCTATTCACAAAGCAAAGGCCCACCTCCAGCTTCAGTTTCAGGAGTCAACTTTAAGGCCATTACTTTATGTACTCATACCCTCCCAGAATTTCCTTTTATTTCAGATTGATTGCCAATATAATCTTCCATAAAATTACTTCAGATACAATAGATGTCAAATTGCTTCTTCAACAACAAGACCTTAGAAGGAATAAATTTTCTCATGGAAGGACGTAAATAACGCCAGAAAAAAACAGGCTAACCACATCCAGGCCTCTCTTCTGTAAATGAAAGCAAGCTTTGCATATTAGGCCATTCAGCAAGAGAATCCTCTTTCCTCTCTTCCTGTCATATGAGTAGAGTATGTAGCTGTAGCACCTCACTTATCACAAACAAAAAGAATGTTGTAATACTGACTGGACAAAGAAGAAATAAAATGCTTCTAGTCTAACACAGCTCTTACCTTGTCATTCTTATCACTGTAGTTTGCAGTTTTCAACTTCTTCCAACAGCTGGTATGAAACTCCACTCTACACCGCTGGCAACAAGTAATACGTATAAAACCCTAGCAGTGGAAAATAGTACAAGTTTAGCATCTTCAAAAACACAGAACAGTGCACAACTTAACTGAAGACATGATAAAATGTTGTGTTCATAGCTCTCTAATATGGAAAAGGACTTGAACTAAGATGTACCTTGAAGTCTGGATCTGTAAAAAATATTTGGATTTTGGAGTTGCCACGGCAATGCTGATAGCGACAAACTGCATCTGGTTCTGGAGGGAACTTGCATTCCTCAATGCAATTCTTTAAGAACAACTGAAAAACACAAAGTGATAGAAGAGAAATTGCACAGACACCAACAGAAGATCAATTGTTTTCTTCTAAGGAACTTCGCAGTGAAACAGACACCTTTTTTTGAACAGCAGGCAACTAATAGCAAAAGAACAACTCTCTCATAGTGAAAGCCATGCAAGATTGTCCTTGTACACCAAAATACTAAAGTTCATTTGAACTGCTATCAACTGAGTATACTTCCCTGCATGCAGGTTTATACAAGCTTAACAATTCCAATAGCATGTGAATACTTATATATTCAATTAGCAAAAATGATAACCCAGACAACCCCAACATAACATGATGAAAATTGACTGCTTGCTCCTGCCATTTCATACCACCTCTGGGATCTGGGTTATAACATTAAGTACATTCCCAGGAACAGCTCAGACCTGGCTCTGCAATGGAGCTAATGAGGTCTCCCTCAGCAGTGTGCGAGGTACATTACAGTGGCTTTGTGCAAAGTATGTACAAGTTCCATGGCTTTGGAACTGGCCTCAAATTAATAAAACACTATTAGAAATAAATCAATGCCCAATCACAGCCTTCAGATATTTGTATGACACTCTCCAAGAGTCTCTATAATAATAATCATCAGCAATAATCATAGAAGGAATTTTAAAGCTTTTCAATGCAACACAGTAGTTTTTAATCCTATAACCACAGTTTTTTACTCAAACAAGGAATTTTACCATACAGCCCCCAATACAATCAGTTACCAAGAACTACAGAAAGCCTCATTTTTGGAATACATATCACACAGTTTTGCTAATTCTAACTTCTAATTTGTTCTCTCTAGCTTTACTCTCATACAGCCTTTATATCTACCCAAAACAAAGTTTAATAATATGCAACCCGTGAATAACTTGAAGCAGATCAGAACTACATTATTACATAAAAATACCCAAGCACAGACTCTTAAACAGAGTTTATGATTTAAATAGCATGCTTTCTAAGAGCCACCGTAAACAGAGCTCTTCTCTACGAACACCAGCCTTTGAGTTGACAGTGCTCAAGAAAAGAAGTGCTGCACTGGCTTCCCCATGTTGAATCTCTCCCCGCTTCTGTTCACTGCTTTCTTTGGCCTTGACAATGTGAGGTGAGGAACAAAGTAAAGATGACACTCTAGAAGTCACACTACAAAGCTCTGTGTAATACATCCTTTTTGCTTTTTTTCTGGAAAGACCATTTGAGAGAACAGCACTGTTATTTTTGTTTTTAAACATACCTGTAAATTCTCTGTTCGTGTTTCTTCAATCACCTGAGATGTCGTGGGCCAAGTTAATACTCCAGGTACAATCTTACGATTAATCATGGTTTGTGATTTCATAAACTGATTGAGCGCATCTGAAAATCTGAAATTTAAAACAGGTAAAATGTTCAGATTACCTGGTGTAGGGAACCTGCTTTGGCAGGGGGGTTGTCTCGATGATCTCTAGAGGTCCCTTCCAACCCCTACAATTCTGTGATTCTGTGATCATATATCAATGCCTCTTACATGGCTCATAATTCTTTCATAATTCATTCTATGATTCAAGAAAGAAGCAATAACGATGAGCGCACATAGAATGTAAGAGCATTAAGTTACCTGGGAAAAAAGGCTATTCTGTATAAAAGAGTCATGGCCTGAGGCCGTGGCTGAATAGAGAGTCCCAGAGCCCATCCATGGCTATTAGGCAGACTGAGAGCCTGCACTAATGTTCAAGAGACCCACGAAGATGGATGTGCTCAACAATCTGGAGAGTGAGGTCATACGAATTTTCACTAGTGACCTTTGATCTCTATCTGCCAGAGAGGAAGCAGAGGACACTGCTCTCTGTATTACAGTTTTACCTGCCTTCAGACACTGTTACATGGTTGGTACTCTGTGGTAGCCTCTTGGGCAGTTGTGATAACGTCTGCACCTCTTCAAAAAAAAAAAAAGCAGCCTCCCTGCCAGCCAAAACTGCAACAGGAAGGAGCAGTCACATCCACAGGACTTGACACAGTCACCTCCTGTGCCTTGCAGAGAACTTGGATACACTGCAGCAGCAGGAAGGAAGAATCCTCTCACAGAGTCCAGCACGTCCTGACCAGGTTCATGCAGATATTCCACAAGAGGGCTGAATGTTTGATGTTAAACTTACTTATTTGATAAATTTGGCATTGTATTGTGTTTACATAGCAATGACTGGGGCTTTGTCTGGCAGGAAGTGTGTGCAGTGGCATCCAATGTCAATCTGCCATAGGCAATTCATGAGATCTTGATTTAGTGGAGCAATATACTGAAATCATGACACAAGTGTAACACAGTAACCGCAATATGCATTTGAATCATGTGCAATCATGGTTCCCATTACTAGACTCTCTGTGCTCACTGTCACAATGCCAGGCATTTCCAGTTTCCAGGAAGGAATATGTAGGCTGATGCCAGTTCAAGCCTGCTGCTCTCTTCAAAGCTGGTTAATTGTCCAGTTTTCACACGCTGGATCAGGTTGAGCCATGTATACACTCTTCCCTCTACCTAACTCAGGAATCTCTTTGTTATTTATCTCAGGGAACTTAATGACTCACTGGTACAGCTGTCTTGGCTAAAACCAAGGCTACTCTTCATCCTCCCTGATCACGCAGTAAGTTCAGCTTTCTCTCCAATGCCTGCATCCCAAGCTCATCATTTTCTTTGCCTAAGAGGCTCATCTCCACTGTGGAGGCGTGCTGGTCAGTCACATCCCCACAGCATGGAGACTGCTGGATTCAATTGCTTCTATTACATTTTATTTTCTATTACATGATAACATCAACAAAACTGAAGTTGTAACAAATCACCCTGATGTTTGAATCTGCTGATTAACAAAGACTAATTACAAAAAAACCCAAAACAAAAATAAACAACTCACACATGCATTTCTCAAATGAAAAGAGCTTTTGTATCCAATACTGAAGTTTTATTTTACACTGACCGGTTTTGTCTGAGGTATACTTTTCCAATTCCATAGTATGCCAGACAATCAAATCTTTCTTCCTGGTAATGTACAATTATTCTTTTAAACTGGTCTTCAGCCTTCATCAATGCCTTGGAAATAAATTTAAGACAAACATGAGATATTTAGACAGCAACTTTGTTTTTTCCTCTTATTTTTCCTGCAGTATGCCCTATTGTTTGTTTTGTCCTAAGGGTAAAAAAAGAAATTAAGCAACTTTAGGTTCATGCATAAAGGACTTTAAAAACAAGGGATCTAAAAAGTGACGAGCTCATTAAGCTACAAATGACCAGTTAGTTTTTCAACTCACTGAAAGACACTGAATATTTGTAAACAGCACTGTAGGTAAGGGAACTACTTTCTGTTTTGGTGTTTTCAAGAATCAAAAGCATCGTCTCCATCTTTTTTTTTTTTTTTTTTTTTAAATAAAGAATACTACGTAACTACATTATAACAAAGATAAAGAAAAATAACTGACCACTTAACTGATACTTAAGAATCTCACTTGAAACTTTAAAAAGAAATTTTCTTATTTGGTAGTTTAATTTGTCCACAACTATTGAAGACCCAATCCTACAAAACATGACTTTACAACCCATGATAAAAGCTTTCCTTCCCAACTCATCTTATGTCTGTTAAGAGCTAAGACAAAAATGGATGACCAACCATCTGAACTAGAACTTCAAATAAAAAGCAAGATAGTGGCTTAATGTCATACCTCGGGCTGTCCTATTCCAAGAAGAGAAGTGGCATGTCCATAGATGATTACAACATAATTAATAATACGAAGATTCAATTGCTGCAAATAGAGTCAGATTATAGAAATAGCACAAAAACACTTGGCTAGTAAAGAGTACATTACTGACTACTGCGAATTGAAGATCTACAGCAGGCGTAGAAAACTATCATAGCTTTCAAGCACATTAATGTTGCATTTGACATGAAGAGCAAAGGCTAACTACACCTTTATCTCAGCCATTTGGCAGCCTTAATTATTTCAAAATGATACATCCTGAAGTGTCTGCTTTTAGAAATACTACAGCCTAGTATGTTGACTACATGTAGCACAACGTACCTTGGCTAGATGTCATGTTTAGAATTGTTTCTTTTCATTTGAAAAACAAAAACAGAGGAAAAAAACCCACAAACACCTTATCTCAGACTTCCTAATAAACTAGGTCACAATTCCAGATGGATTGGTGCATTATTTGCCTGGTAATGCAGTTAGTGCAGTCTTGCTCTTGGCACTATGATACAGCCAGCTTGCAGTACACATGCAGAGAGATGGTCACATAAAACCTAGCACTACACATCAGGTTGTTTTTTTTTTTTTATTGCTTGTTTGATGCTGTCTTTTAAGAAATCCAGGATGACAAATGGCTCAGGGGCAGAACGGCTAGACACACGCACTCAGAAATTCTAATACTTGCATCAAGGAATCACCTGACAAGAACAACATAAATGCTTTTCACTCTATAACACAATCAGTAGAGGTTAAGCTATCAGGGCAATCGTTGCATATTCAACATTTTGACAGATACTTTTAAAATTTCATCTAGAAATGCACACGTACACTGAGCATTACAAAGATGCATCATATGATCCCATAATTACCCTGTTCTCTATTTCTCTCACTTTTAAGCTCCTTGACACACATACTGCAACGTATAACACGTAGTCAGTGTGATGGGCAACAATTCAATAATAATGATTTATTTTGGTGGAGGGAAAGAATGACAGATGACAAATTCACATACAACGAAGTATTGAAAGCATAAAGCTCAATTACCTCAATATATGAATTAATTCCTTTCAATTTACCTTTAATTCTGAAGGATCAATAATATTCAACAATTGTGAGAACATCTGTTCAGCACTGTGACACCTCTGGTCCATCAAGGCTGTATAACCATCATGAATGAGGGATTTAACCACTTCAAGCAACATAGTTGAATCCACCTATAATGTTTAAGAAAGCAGCTACTCAAAATGAAAACAGCATCTTTTCTCCCCTCTTCTTCTTTAGAAACATCAAATTCAAATAAAGCATTATCTTATCACTTTGTACAGCAAAATGCAGATATGCTTTCCCCCCACTTGTACATTCCTTGTGCAGAAATGTATTTCCAAAGAGCTGAGAATTACTTTTCCCACTTTGCTGTTTCTCCATTTAGGTTACAAGTTAATGCTTGAAGGCTTCATATTGCATTAGGTTATCAAAATTTCATTACAGCTCCCTACTTAAGTCTGGGGAAGCTGCCAGCAGTAAGACTTTATATTAATACAAACAATTGAAGAATTAGAAACTTCTGTTCCCTTCATCTACCTAAACACAAAACATAATGCTAGCTTCGGAAAGCAGATTATCGTGCTAACGTACAAATTCTTCTGATCATTTAAGAAGCTTCTCTAGCACAAGCAAAACCAAACAAGAAAAAGTGATCTGGTTAACGATTACAATAACTTTGTAATTCCTGTATTCCTGTGAACTGAATTAACATTTTGGCATGCTAAAACTAATGGATGTCCAGAATGTACTTCATGGATCATCCATGATACTTGATCATGTTTTGTTTTCATCGTGATACCGAGCTACAAACACAAGGGCTGCTCTGAAAGCAGTGTCTTCTATTATGTTGGCTCACAACATCAGAGACGAATGTTGGTGGTAAGAGCAGCAGAGGGTGAACTTTCCCATCAATATTCCATTAAATTTTGTTGCCATGTGATAGATGGCAGCAAAGGGGTGCTCTGACAAGATGGCATCTGACATGGAAATGTGTACGAAACAAAGGGGTGTTACTGAACAACTGCATGTAGAAAAAAAATGGCACCCACTGACATTCACTGATGCTTGCTGAACACTGGAGACCAAAAAGTGGATGTGAGCACAGTGAGGCACTGGGTGGTGTTCCAGCAGTGGCAAGAGAAACAGTGGGTCACCTGCACTGGGACAGATTTTTTTTTATAAGCACAGCATGGAGGCTCCTGTTCATCAGTGGCAAAAACAAATAGTTACTGGCGGTGAGTGTGTTGACATAGCATTTTTGTAGCTGAGAATTTGCTCTATCAAGCAGCATTACTGTGCTCTTTGTTGTAGTTTTCATGGAAATAAATGAAGCATTACTTTTGAAGCAACCTATATACAAAAACATCATCTCCACAACAGTTTTTGCCTCCTCTTCACAGAATCACAGCATGGCCAGGGTTGGAAGGGATCCTCAAGGATCATGAATCTCCAACCCCCAAATTTGAATAAAATAACACTGCTGTCATGTGCAAGCATGAACACCAGAGAACACCTCCATTCATATTCCATTTTAACTAAATTTTTCTGTAACAGATTTCAGATTAAGTTCTTTCAGTTGGATGAAAAAAGTTTGATCTAAAAATGAACTAATTGTCCAAATAAACTATGCACTGTAAGTACAGAGTATTTGGTGGTTATCAGATAGATGGATGCATAAACCCCCAATGATCTCAACATTAAAAACATGCATTTGAAACATAACTAGTAAGGTTATAAGTATTTAGGCATTAAGTAGTTCTGAGAGAAGTTATGAAACCACAGAGACTTCTCCTGATGCCAAATAAAAATAATCTTGTTGCATTTTCTTCAGGGTCACACACACAGAAGTTTTCTTTTTCCTAACTAGACAATATTTTGCACAGAGTATTTTAGCATGGACCATGACTAAGACAGCTGCCTTTTCACCAAATTAAGGCTAGATAGTGGTGGAAAGGGAAAAGGAGAAGTAAAAAGGGCTACCAGCAATGAAACAGCATAAATCAGTGCTATCATATGATCCTTGTTCCCTGATAAAAATCAGGCTAAATGTGAAATGCTAGGTTTTTGAGTGAACTAGGATTCTGGACATTACTAAAAGGAAACAAATCATTTACAGTTAATGTCATATGCTAAGTAATTCCCCAAGTTACCTGGTGCACAGTACAGAAGAGTTTATCTTGGATGGTTTTAGACTCTATCTTCAAATCAAGGTGATCCCTACAAACAACAGGACAAGGGTATTATGAGTTTGTAGATGTACTTTACATGTACCTAAACTCTCGAGAAACAGAAGTGCCTGTACTTTTATCACCAACATCACACACTAGCCTATATGACAGAGGTTATCACAGCACACTCTGCCACAACAGCAATAAGAAGTACTGGAATTTTACAAAGGATTATAACACTATTCAACCTTATGGCCTGGGATTCACTAGGGCTTCAGGGAAGTAGAGGCCTTCTCCATGATTTTAGTCATTTTATTTGATCTTCTCTACCTCACTGAACTGTTTTCACGAAGGCACTATCCAGGTGACTTTCCAACATCAAAGGTTAAAGAACACTTTAGGCCTCTTCCCCTTTTTCTGAGTACAAGATCCTTCATTTAATTACAACATCTACTTAATATCAATTCCACATGGCAGTTTGGCAGAGTGCAGGCAAGGAAAACACAGAAGAAAAAGAAAGGAGTTCTTTCCAGCTATTTGTTTTCTCCTGCTGGAGCACAAAGTCAACACACAACTGATCAACAGAGAAAGCATAATTCAGAGGCAGAGTACTGCTTGAAACTCTAAATCAAATCCCCAGTGCTAACATTGCAACTCAGTCCTCAATGTTACTATATTGTCCAATATACATTTAGCTCTGTCCCACATTCAAAGGCATCACTCATCTCCTGGGAAAAATGCTTCAGAGTGTCAAAGGATCCTCAATTATTTTTGAAGCCAAGCAACTTGCTAATTACAAAAGTGGAGATTTGACTGTAACTGACCACACACCTCCCTTGTTAGGAAATACTGTATTTTCCCAAGTCTGAAGCTTTACTGTGAGAGAAGCAATTTTGTAGATGGTTCTATTACTTTAAAGAGAACTTGTTCCCATAGTGACTTCTAAAGTTCAAGGCTTATTTCCCCACTAAACTGAAAGAAACAACTCAGAGGCAACCAAGTTAAATGGAATAAAGGACCTCTGCCACATGAAGGTTTCAAATGCTCCAGCTGTGTGGTATTCAAGAGTAACAGAGGGGGAAAAAAAAGAATTATACAAACAAAAGAACACGAAAGAATATAAAAATGCAGATTATAAGATGATAGGTTTCATGGTGACACTTTAACTTGGACTACAGGTAATCCAGTTCAGGTCCTTGGTTTCCTAAAGGTTTGCCCCCTCTTCAAGGTAAGAAATCCACACTTCGACAAACAACACTTAATGGAAGCTCAACTTTTCTATGTCAATGTAAACAACTTCTTTTGCTGTATCCCCTATGCAAACACAAACTGAAAATATTAGCTCAAGAAGCTCATAACCAAGAACGTAGTTAGAGCACAATTAGTCTCATCCCACATTTTTCACACTCTTAAATTTTAGAATGTATGGAAGCACGTGTTTTGCACATAAAATCTATAGTGCTGTTCACATCAATTGATTTAATACTGGCTCCAAACCATTAAACATATTGATTAACATTCAAGAAAGGTATCCACATTCTAAAGATTAGGCAGCAATGTACTTCATGCCAAGATGCAAGTTTTGTGAAAGTACTACAGAACTTCTTTAAGTACAACTTCTTTTCTACTAGCAAACAAACTGACTTACAATGCTCTCTTCATGGTCAAATCTCTTATTTTGACTAAGTGCAGGAAGAATGAAAAAGGTTTCAAAGATGATTTGGCACACAGAACAAACAGTACAAAGAGACCTCGAAAACAAGATATTGCCTGAGTTATGCTGTGACAAAAGTTTGAATGTAACAGTAAGAACAAGATTGCTATTATCTTCTGCTGCAAAGGAAACACATTGTATTGGTAAGCTATGTCACGTTTTGCTTATGGGAAACTTTTTAAAAAGAAAAACAGTAGCAGAGATTAAGTTTACGCCTTCCTTTTCTGAAGTTCAACTGAGATTCATTAAATATTTAGTTTTCAAAGAAGAATTCAATTTCTGCATGAAGTTGGAATATTGGGAACTTCAATGTGCTGTCTTAATCTGAATTATATTCTGAAGAAGATATAAACAATATAAATACACAATAGTGTATACTAGGTTTTAATTAAGGATTGTTTTATCAGTTTTCAGCTATACTTTATTCAGTTGTCTTCTTTTCATACCAATCCTTTATTACAAAGGTAAGTTGAACTACCAGCTTTAATCACTTTGTCTGACATTCTACTGGACACAGATTTTCAGTATGCAGGCACCACACAGCATTTCTAGAAGTGGAAAAAAACAGCACCCACTGACACTCACTGACACTTGCTGAACATTGATGGAGACCAAACAGTAGATGTGAGCACAGTAGGGCAGCACGTGGTGCATTTCAGCAGTGGCAACGGCAGCACGAAGGACTAGCCACATTCTGGATGGGCCATGCATAGCTGCCACACCACAAAATGAAAAGCATCTCAGTCAGCTCATCTGTGCAAATGGGCAGATTACAACCAGGGAACTGTCTAAGGAAGTGAAAGTCAACTGCACTGCACTGGGAACACTGGTGGTGACACGGGAATATCACAGTTTGCACCAGGTGAGACCCATGAATGCTCACATGGGAACGGGAAGAACACTGCATGCACATTTTTCAGGATCTACTGAACCTATGAGGCTGAAGGTAACAATTTCCTGAATCATATCATTACTGGTGATGAGATGTGTGTCACCAGTATGAGCTGGAGCCAGAACGACAGTCCACTGAGTGGTGACATGTGAATTCCCCACTGAAGAAAAAGTTCAAGATGCAGCCCTCAACAGGTAAAGTGATGTGCCATGTCTTTTGGGATAGGCAAGAGGTGATCTTTCTGGATTTCCTGGAACCCACACAAACCATCAACTCTGACCACTACACTGCAATGACAACTAGGCTGAAGACTTCAACTTCCAGAGTCAGACCAGAGAAGAAAATAACCTTTCTCTTGCAATACAATAATGCTAGGGGCCCCATACCTGTTTGAAGACAGTGGAGCATGTGGCCAGTAGGACTGTCCTACTACACCTACAACATGGATTTGGTGCCTTCTGACTTTCATCTGCTTCAGACAATAAAGATAGGCAACATTTTCCCTAGCAATAACCCTGTCAGAGCAGCTGTGAAGCAGAGTCACTTTCAGTGGTGAAGATTTTTACGAGCACAGAATGCAGGCTCTCACTCATCACTGATGAGAATGAGTAGCTAATGATAGTGACTTTGCTGAAAATAAGAGTTCTGTAGCTGAGAATTTTCTCTATCAAATAGTGTTATCATGTTCTTTGCATCCGTTGCAATTTCCATGGAAACAAATAGGAGGTATTTCTTTTAGAGCAACCTACATATTCACTATAATTTATTTCTACACTAGACATAAGAGGTAAAATTTGTTCTTATCCAAGAAAAAGAAAAAAGCAAAGAACAAGCAGCAAGTTAAAGCTTCTGTAGCCCTTTGATTGCTTCGTGACTCAATGATAAAAAATAAATAATTTTAGTTCTACTAAATAACTTTAAAAATTCTTACTGTTTCTTCTCAGGTTCACCAGGTTTGTTCTTCGACCTTGCTTTGTATTGGTGACTTTGTCCTGCAATGGGAAAAAAGTAGTATTTCAAACACAATGATCATCATATAAAAAAATAAAAGATAAATCTAAAACTCGTATTTTGCTTTATAAATAACAGATCTAAAATATTACAATATTCAGAGCTAGTAGAATTGAGAAGTTCTTTAAAAAGCCAGAGTGTTACAACATAAGTTTCATATTATTTTTATTACATAGTAAGTATAGAATTTTACTAACTCTACAGAAGGAAATGGATATTTCAAATGAACAGAATAATCTTGAGATTGTCTAATGTATGATCTGATTCCAATACTGTAACAGCTACTGATGCAGACTGCAAGCCAAAGAAATCATGTATGTTACACAAAGCCAACACTGATATTTTGAACTACTAGATGATAACTACAACTTATAAAAGGTAATAATGGATCGCTTTGGCTGCAAAGTGTCTTCATCCAAGCTTAAGTACATAAATTTTACAGAAAGCCTTCTACTTCAATAAAACATTTCTAGAGAAGCCCAGTACAAGCCACTTTAACACCAGAATTCCTAACATACGAGTCACATTGAGATAAACATCCCTGATTGTAACTTACAAATGTTTGACTATGTGAAACCGCTGGGCTACAACAAGAATGAATCTATCATGGTACTGGTTAGTTTCCAGCTCTGAAAC
Organism: Centrocercus urophasianus; assembly: GCF_019232065.1. Lineage (NCBI taxonomy): Eukaryota > Metazoa > Chordata > Aves > Galliformes > Phasianidae > Centrocercus > Centrocercus urophasianus. The sequence goes on along the minus strand of NW_024884364.1, from coordinate 30,655,258 downwards.
TGCATCAAGGACTATGCAAAACTCTCACTTACTCTAGAATTTCCAGTATCTGTAGTTAATTAGTTACCCTGCTCTACAAAGTAAACAAGTCGCTAGGAACAAGGAACAAAAAAAAAAAAAAAAGTTCTAACGCTTAAATGCAATTGGTCAAAACCAGGAAGTAAATCAACTGTTTTCTATGGAATTACAAAATAATGTAAGACACTTGAATGTGCATATGCATGCTTGTAACAAAGCCATGAAGCGTTTAATTTTCAACACTTTCCAGTTAGAACTTTACAAGGCTTTAACAACTCAACAGCAACAGTGAAAAAATCCAGTTATGTGAAGAGCTCCCTTCTGATAAACAAGCAATTCACAAGCAAGGCAAAAAGTAGGATTTCTGCACCGGCAACCAACAAGCAACTGACAAATTCAGCTACAGAACTGTAGAGCATCACACATTACATGAGTTCCAAATTATTTACATTAAGATGAAGAGGGCAGGTTTTTTTGCAAGTTAAACCTAATTCATTTTATAAGACGTAAAAGCAACCCTTTCTCTATCCCACCTATGTGTTGGAAGAGAAGACTGTTCCAGCTATGCTCTTCTAGTCATCTCCTGATGACTGTGGTTTCCTAGCACTGGACTGCTTCACACCAACAACACACATTCCAGAACCTGGATTTAAGCTATTAGAGCACTTGAACCCAAAAATAAAGTACGGCTACCAAATAAATCGAGCAATTGTTCAATTACCACAAAGTTCAAGATGAAAGAGGAGTTAATTTCATATATGAAGCTTCAATAATCACCTAGTCTTTAAAATGTTTATGTTACTCAGAAAAGTCTTCTATGCACTTGCATTTTAAATTTATATAGCATATATGTATTTTAAAATATTAAAATACATTGATCATAGAAAAACAGAGATCTATCCATTTGACTAATCTCATTCAGGACAGCAGAATGTTCAACACGCTTATAGCATTGATTTTTCTCTGAAAACTACTTCATTACAGAAAATATGAATTAATCCAAACAAAATTCAGATGTCACAAAGACTGAATATGTTCAGAACTATTTAACAAACCATTTATTGAAAGTGACACAGGAGTATGAACAGGTGTCTGCTGAAACTGTTCACACACATTCAAAACTCCAAAGTAACACTAATAGTCATTATGAATTCTAAAGACATTAAATTTAAAGACGATTAAATGATGGAAAACAATATTTTCAGAGTCAGACATTTCAAGCATATAATCAGTTAACCATTTGGAGGTAAGTATCTATTCCCTTCTCTTCATTAAATAAGTTTCTGTCCGTTAAGGAATTGATATATCATCCAAAACAAAATCTTAATGAAGATAAAGCAATAAAAACCTTTCCTTGCACAAAATAATTAATCAACCTAATTACTTCATACTAAATGAACTTAACATTAAAAACCAATAAGTAAAAATGATTTTAGGGAAAAATTTCCTGCACAAATGATCACTCTTACAGGAGTGATCGCAAACAAATTAAGATCATCCCTGAACTATTTTCATTATAATTGAGCATGATTTACTCACTACTTTCATTTCTGAAGACACTACTTTTAGATTTTAAAAAGTACTTTTAATTCAATAGCAAGCATAATTCACTTACCCCACCAACATTTTAAAGTATCACTACAGGTAGCACTGCTTTTCATAGAGATTCTCATTAGGGACAAACAAATATATTTAACAGAACTATACACATGCTCAAAAAAATAGTACATGCAAACAAAAACCGTAACGAAAAAGGACAGTACTGTTAAAATGAGATACAGTGGCATAAAGTTCCTTTACATGAAACCTCCTGCAAGTCACAAGCCTTTCTGCAAACAAAGAATACGAAAAAGAAAGTTGTTCTTCCCCACCCACACTAAACATGTATCAGCTAGTCATTCAATGCATAACTCCTCCTTTCACACCGAAGCCAAATCAAATATTTCCTTCTACATCAGTACTGACATAATGAGTATCAGGGGGGAGGAGGAAGCAAGAATAGAAAGAATAAGTAGGGAATCATTCACGGGTGTTTTTTTTTCCCCCCCCGACGACTTCAACACATTTCATAATCCTACAATCTCTTCAGCTTGGAAGAACTTGCAGTTCTCTCCCTGCATTCACTCTTTCATTATCCCTCTTTCTTCCTTAACCTCTCTAAAATGAGTTATTCTTCTCGTTCACAAAGAAATGAACCCAGGCATTTTACTTGTCAGTTGCTTCAGACTTGTTCAAAAATCCTTGTGGCCACAGTACATCTCATATTTTTCTTGTTAACACTGATACCTGGAAATAAATTCAAGGCCTTCAGCAATTAATCCAAGCTCCTCAGCAAACTGACATTGTTTTTTTCCTCCCTAGATAAATGGGACATCTGGAGCCTAACAGCAGATTCTCAACATTCCACAAGCCTCGAGGAGGTACGCTGTATTATCAACTGAAAGTTGATAGTACAGGCACCCTAACAAGGTTGAACTGCTAATCAGAAACCTAGTTAACAGACGTGTTTTTTTGTAAATAAGTTCCTGACCATCTATGGGATCTGGCCTAGCACACAATCTTTTGCCTGGATAACTCCTCCCCATGCAACCTCAGGACCACCAAAGACCCCCTCACCAAAAATCCATACTAACACAGTACGTTTGAAGCATTAATCATAGAATTGCTCAGATTGGAAAAGACCTTGAAGATCACCGAGTCCAACCACGACCTAACCATCCTACCCTAACTCTAACAGCCCTCCCCTAAATCATGTCCCTGAGCACCACATCCAAATGGTTTTTAAACACATCCAGGAATGGTGACTCAACCACCTCCCTGGGGAGCCTGTTCCAGTGCTTTACAACCCCTTCTGTAAAGAAGTTTTTCCTGATATCCAACCTAAACTTACCCTGGCACAACTTGAGGCCATTTCTCCTCATCCTGTCACCTTAGATTTTAATATGTACAGCAATTCTAGGAACAGGTGGGCACCTCATGGAAACTGTATGAATATTCACCTGTTACAATGTATAAAATCTGTGTGCTTTAGATCTTGGGAATGTACGCTATTCTCTCCTTTAATAATCCCACCCACATTATGTTAGATATTTAGAAACTTTCAAATGGGAAAATACAGGTAATGGACATAATCTTCTCTAGGAAAACAGGGGGTACTGTCTGTGCTTAAACAACACAAACAGAGGATCTTCTGATTCTACTACAGCAAAATGTCTTAGCCAGCGATGTTATCTGATTAATCAAGGACAATTGGCTCCACTTGGAGAATTGCGAATTGGAAAACTTTTCACCTTGTTCCTACATGACCAGATCAGAATAAAAAAAAGAGGAACATTCCCCAAACGGCCATCAGGGTTGCTGAATACCCACAAAATAACCCCACAGAAGCACAGACAGCCAGGAAAGTAGCCATGACAGAGTATGGATTGTTTAACCATTGTTTGACAGATGACAGAGTATGGATTGTTTAACCATTGTTTGACAGATGACAGAGTATGGATTGTTTAACCTTATGAAGGTAATAGGTTTTTCTTCTGTATTAGATATGTATTTGGGAATTCAATTCATAAATGCAGTGCTTGATTTGTGAAAACTTCCAGCAGTGCCCAATCCCCAATAAAAAAGCAGCATCTCCCCTGAGCATGTGTGGATAGGCTCATTGCACACCAGCTAATAAATCCACTTTCCTGACACTACCACTTAACAACCTTTCAACAAATTAGCCTTGACTTTTTCTTTGAAATCTTTCTACGTTTTCTATTTCATTATAAATTAACTAGTACTTCAAGATATTTGCATACATCCAAAGTCTATAAATCAGGATTATTTTTTCCTACTACTGGTTTTTAAATAATATTTTGTAATATATCTCTATTTGTTTCCTAAGATCAATTTTTGAGATGCTTCATACTTTGGCATCTGTTCAGCTAAGTACTCAAGCATGTGAGGTCTACAGAAGAGCACAACTGAGCACTTCATCAACCTGCAGACTTCTCCCTGGTCAGAACTATAGAAGGACCCACTGCAACAGAGGTCAATGGAGGGAATACAACACAGACACGCACCTGGGTCCAGTAAGACAGAAAAAATATTCCACATAAACCTTATAACTAACAATAATTTCTGGATGTCAGACAAGTCTCTTAGGCATTTTCAATTCAAATAGGTTTACCAGATGATAAAAGCAGACAAAGCTCAGGAGAATTCACTTTGAAGATGAGAACTGCTCCTGCTTAAAACGAACACACTCACCATGGGAAGGTAATTTCAGGACTGTGGTATATTTGGGGTTAGGATGTCCTTCTACAAAAGTGTTCTTTTAATTTAAAGAAACACACAAACAATAAAACATACCAGCTTCCTCCTCTTGAAGCTCATAGAAAAACATTCTGTCAAATAGTTTGTAATATCCTCTCTCTCTAACTGCAAGATTATTTTCTTGAAGACGACATGGAGCTTTTAGTAATCATAAACAAATTATGAATACTAAAATAATAACACATCTTTCTCTTAATTTTAATTCCTTTTAGATCCAAAAACAATCTTAAAACAAGGAAAGTTATTTCCAGCCTCTGACTCAGCATTTTACTTCTCAGTTCCACTTTAAATTCCCAGATCATCTATATAAATCAGACTGAAACCACAAAAGAGGAAAGGAAGTCAGACACAGAAATAGGAGTAACTAAGTCAATGCACCTAACAGGAAAATAAAACCAACACAATAGCTTATTGTTGTGAAAATGGCACTATATAAACTTGCTTATTAATAACAACAGCAGTGAAGGAAGAACTGACCCAGACTTGATAAACAATAAAGCAAACTCACTTGGTGGAAAGTCCAGAGAACACACTTTGTTTTCTGTCCTGGGCATGTTGGTCACCTAATGCCAAATACAGTAGTTTGGTTTCACAGAGAAAATAATAATTATTCAAGCTTCATAGTCATCTCACTGCATATTAACAGAAACAATCTTTAAATCTAAAAACTGATTTGCTCATTTCAGTACTCTGTGGAAATTACAATTTCATTACGAATTACAATTTCAACAATGAAATCACAATTATATCATATACTACATCCCCTAAGAAAATTTCAATTAATCAAACCATACTCACACTTTTCCCTAGTTTCATAACAATTTACATTATCTAAAAATGCCAGCTTTTTTGAAGTAACATTCTTAAAGATAAATTCATACAGACCTACATTATGAAGATTCACATGCACAAAGGCAGATTCAAGCTCTCAGAAGACAGTCAAAAACTTTAAGCACTGCTTGTACGTTCTGGAGCTCACTGTTCTTTCCAACAAGTTATTCCAACTTACATTTCCTTCCTTTTGCCTTTGTACCTTAGTTTCAGTTTCCTAACTGTCACGTCATCTGCACTCACTGTCCCACCCTCCTATAAAAACTGAGAAGGTTATTTGCTGAGTTTAATCCACAACAACACAGAAAACTTTTGCACTTTAACAGTAAAGTAATATTCTAAAAGGCAGAGTTACAGGCTTTTGTCAGTAGATTCCTTTGGCCATCCTTCTCTACTGAGTATCTTTGTTTGTATCCTGAACAAAACTCAAACTTTGTTCTCTGATCAGGGTTAAGTCTCATTTTATCCTTTGTGTCTTCATTACCAAATAGTAAAAATAATCTAGTAGAACAATTCTGCTTGTAAACAGTTATTTAAATTTTAAGAATTAACTTGGACCCAATGATCCTTACGGGTCCCTTCCAATTTGGGACATCTATGACTCTGAGTTCTGACAGTATATTACGCTTGTTTCAAACACACAAGCCAAAACACATGACTGAGAACCACAAAATCCTAGTTTTAAATATAAATCACAGAATCATAGAACAGTCTGGGTTAAAAGGACCACAACGATCATCTGTTTCAACCCCCTGCTGTGTGCAGGGTCACCAACCAGCAGACCAGGCTGCCCAGAGCCACATCCAGCCTGGCCTTGAATGCCTCCAGGGATGGGGCATCCACAGCCTCCTTGGGCAACCTGTTCCAGTGCCTCACCACCCTCTGAGTGAAAAACTTCCTCCTAATACCTAACCTAAACCTCCCCATCTCAGTTAAAAACCATCTCCCCTCATTCTATCACTATCCATCCTTGTAAACAGGAGGGGGAACAGCTGTTTATAGGCTCCCTTCAAGTATTGGAAGGCCACAATGAGGTCTCCCAAGAGCCTTCTAGGAGTACTATTGAAACAACATTGTTTTCTGGAGAGAAAGAATTGCTTCACAGAACAACAAAACAGTGGCCTGTAACTATGCAAATACCTTAGCATTGCAACATCAGTACAAAATGTTCCTCTTTAGGAAAAACCCTGTCTATGATTTAAGTTTTGCAAAAGCATCTTCTACTGAACTCTATTACACCATGAGACACTAACAGAATCCTCTTGAATTGAGAACACTCTCAATCTAAGGGCACTCCTCTTGCACTTAGCTGAGAAAGTAAACAATTATTAATATACTACTGGAGCAAAATTTCAGCCACACATTAAATGGCATATTCCAGAATGGAGAAAATTAACATACTGATAGTCTTGGAATTCCATCTGTAGTATATCTTATGGTGGTATCATGTTTTTGATGATAATGGTCACCTTCATTATCGAACTGCATTTCTTTTCTGTCCTTCTCTATTTCTTTGTGCTCTTGAGAAATGATCAAATGAGATCCTGAAGAACTGCTGTCCCTGAAAAGTAAGAGAAAATCCTAATTTTTCCAATATTAACGTTTAAGATGTATCACATATATTTGCTGTGAATAAAATAAATAAAAGCCTACCCTCACAGAAGCTCTCATGCCACAAACATACTTAAAGCATTTGATCAAACGTATTTTTTTTTAAGCCTTCAAGGTACACAGTATTAGCTTAAGCAAAGATCTCTAACAAAAAAAAAAGTGAGACAAGAAAAAAAAAAAAACACACAATTTTCTGCATCACCAAAAGTAGATCAGCAGAAACCAAAACAGTCTTTCGTAGGCATTTAATGCAAGAGTTAAGGATTATGCTGTAACACAGTTGAATGTACGAATATGGAAACCCTTTTAACTCTTTTGCTTTCCCTGGAGAGTTTAAAACAAAAATGACAAAAAAAATCAAGCTCCTATTAATTAAGATTCACGTTATTTTTTTTAACCATTGCCACAGTGCATTTGCTAGCATTCAGTTCCTCTCCTATTGAGGATTTGAATCAGTTTAATCTCCTCATGAAAATTATACAATGAAGTCAACACAAAACAGAGATGTGATTACAGAAACATTTTCAACAGTGTACGTGAAACAGCATGGGCAAAAGATACACAACTCTGTTTCCTGTTATTTCCAACATGACTAGAATTTCATATACTGAAGGAGACTACTTGGCGGTAGAAAACATTAGAAGATAGCTTATTTAGGAACCTAGAAGTCCTCTTTACTACTAGGCCACATTCTGGCTGCAGTTCTGATAGTCTTATTTCTTTCATATTTTTTCCTTAAACTGTAATAAATTAGTAAACATCTATGACATATTACCTAAATCTTATACTAAACATTGTTAATTAGAAAAAAAAAATAACGAGTTTAGCAGTTGCTTACTTTTTCTCAAGAAGAAAATCCTTTGGTTTCTGCTTATATTCTTTAGTACCTACAGAAAGTTTTATAGGAAGGAAAAAAAAAATTAGCTGTTTTCAAAGGAAAGCTACCAATAAATGAGATTTCTTCTTTTCAAGGCAAATCTTGAAATCAGAAAAGGTTACCTTTGATTTCTTCTAATGTCTTCTTTAACTTGTCATTTTGTTGAATAAGATCCTTAAGTCCATCAAGAATATTCTTGCACAGTTCCTGAGCTCTCTCATTAGCTTCTAAAGCCAGCTCATGCTCCCCCAGTAATGACAGTGCCTTACAGAAGTGATAATGACCCTGTGTGGATATCAGTAAGTGTTCATTCAAATAAGAATATACTTTATATTTCAAACAGTTGAAGCACACTGGACAGTACAAAGTAAAAAATACTGCACACACTAAAAAAAAAAATCTATTGCACCCCTGAATGACCAATAACCCATCAGAATGAGTACCTACCCTCTGGCTTCAGACAACAGCAATTTTGTTTTTTCCTTCCAACTTCAACTACTGATTTGCAATTCTGTAACTATCCCTTCTTTAATCTTTTTTAGTCCAAGAATACAAGGAAATACATTTTGCCTATTAAACAGAGTTTTCATTACTCTATGGACGACATGTACTCTCTCTAAAGCACTGATAACATAGCAATGCGTTGTGAAGAAATAAGTGTTTTTTTTTTCTTTACACATGCAGAACATCATGTAAGTAAGTGCACCAAAATAACATTTTTAACATAAATATGCAAGAAAGCTACGTGCTTGCCTGAATGATGCAAAATTCCCACTCTATTCATTCTACTGTCAGCAAAGCTAAATGCAAATATCACACAGGTAGATAGGAAGTGTTCATATCTGTAATTCAGACTCTGGGATCCTATGTTTGGTTTACAATACTAGCAAAAGACAATTCTGAAACACGTATGAAACTAACCTTTGGCCAATTAGGCTTCAAAATAGTGGCCCTTTTTCCATCAGCAAGGGCTTTCCTTAGAGAAAAGGAAGCAAAAAGAATAGAGATTTATTATTCAGACTTCAGGAAAATCTACAGACCAGGACTTCAATGTACACAGCACTATAAAAATTTAAGATAAATAAAAGAACAGTTCACCTGCAAAAAGGCAGAGAGAATAGACATAACTGGGAACGCTCAAGGAAGATGACTGAGATTATCTGAGAAGACTACTTCAAGTTAAACAGAAACAAATAAAGCCAGTGGTTTGGCCTGGAGACCTCGTTGCCATTAGCAACTCACCAATGTTCAGTTAAAGACATGCCAGATGCAGACAAATAGGACTTTAAGAATAACGAATAGAAAGTACCTAATATCCACTAGAAGTACCATGTATAATAAAAAAATCAAATGTTATGTGCAGAGAGTTCAGCACAGCACCAGGAAAATAGGCAGAAACTATGAACTGTATGGATGTCAATTTTTAATTCCATTGTTATTTCTTTTTCTTGCAACAATTAGGTCAGGATTAATAATAATCAGACCTTTGTGATTTCAGTTTTACTACAACAAAACCTTTATATAAAAAAAATATATACATCCACCTTGGTCACAAACAAGATTTTTACCTTAACAACTGGCTTCATGAACGATAATCCCAGAAATACACTCTTCTCTAAAATGTTTCATAAATCACAGCCCTCACTGGTACTAAGGGTTTTTTTTCCCCCCCATTCATATAACCTCCCCTCTGTTCCAAACTTTAAATAGCATTAGATACTACCAGTGAATACAACTAACATTACTCTTTTCTCTTAATATCAGTTTCCTGAGGTAGAGACATCACAATTACTATATATACACTTCAGTTTTTTAAGTACTTTCTTTGTTCAGTGTTTAATTTGCAGGAGATTTCAGATTATAAACAAGGGTTACTTACTGGTACTGCTTCGTGAGAATTAAACAAAGAGCTCGGTTTCCATACAGAAGATGGTTTGTAGGACTTAAGAAAAAAAACCAAAAAGTTTGTATTATATATTACTTTGGGAAACTTTAAGGAAAAGTTCTCCCAATAACTGTCTGCAAACACCATAGCATAAACACCGCAAAAAATTACATACAAGTTTCCTTCAATAGTCTCAGCAATTTACAAGTCATTAACATTACTGTTTTAATTATGTAGCAATTTGTAAGATTATTGAGGTGAAAAGAATAAAAGATAGATAGATTTAGATTCTGCCCCCAATACTTTGCTGTGACAGATACATCAAAAGACAACTCAAGCCATCCAAAGACACAGCTAGTACACTCCCTCCCATCTCAGCTTTGCTTGGGGAAAAACAAAAAAAAGAAATTGGTGGAGTCATGGAAAAGCTAGCTTGACTGTCACATACATCCCAGTTTGTTTTGCTCTGCAATCCTTAACCTCCAATTAAGTCAAACATTCCACAAACACTTTTGGATCACTGCTTCCAGAACTTTGTTTCATAACCATCTGTCTGACTGGGCCAGTCAAAGAGCTGTTCCAAAGAATTAAAGCACTGCTCCCAAAGTACCTACAGAAGAGTGGGTGGGAGGGGGAAACCTGCATATGTAATCCACCAACCACTTGAAACAAAGGAAAAGGATGCAGCTAGCTGGGGAAGAAGTGTGATGATGAAGCAGATGAAAATCAGCTCCGCAAGAGAAGGAGGAGAAAGAAAACAAAGTCCAGGAAGGTTGAAATCAGTTTGAATTTGGGTTGCGATATGACACTATGTACTATGAGACAAAATCTGAACAAAGACAACAGCAAAATGCTAATCCTATCAACCACACACTTACAACACTATGGACAAAATTAAAAAATATATCAGATTTTTATGGAATTCAGATTTACTCTACTTATTATTTAGTCATCTAAACCCAACAGAAACTCTTGGAAAGAAAAAGTGCAAACAACCACTAGCAAGAAGAAATAGGAAAAGTTGTGTAACACTTTTTTTTTTAGTTAGACATCATTTGATTTCTAGAGTGGCTCATGCAAAACTAAACAAAATCTTAATAAATCCCAATAAGCTGAGAGCATATGACACAACACAATCTAGTTAACCAGTTGAGTTCTTACCAAAACTCTATGGCTTTAGTATATGATATTATAGCATGATCAAATTTTCCTTGGGAGAACTCCTCATTTCCCTTCTGTTTCATAGATTCACTCTTCTGTGAAATTAAAAAACAATTCAGAAGCCACTGTAATTAAACTCAGTTGCAATGTGAAGTAAAGAAAACAGCTGGCAATAGACTCCAGTGCTCCAATACCTCCAATGTACAATGGCAGCATAAACAACCAACGTTCTGTTTATTAAGTCAGGATCTCACAAGGAAATAATTTATGCCTAGATAATTACTCATTTAAGCTTTTGAAACATGAGTCTTTGATCATTTGGCAATTTTTTTTTATGGCCAAAAAAACCCACAACACATGAAAGTGACAAATACCCTGATACAGTCTCTTACCTTCCTACAGTTTTCACAGGTGACAGCTTTAAATTCTTCAACTAAATTACAATCTTCCAAAGCAACTTTAGTAATATAATGTTTGCCTGTAGACAAAAAAAAAAAAAAAAAAAAAATCAGAAAACCGCAATGAATGAAAAAGTAATCAAGACAAAAAGTAGAGTTTGTTTTCTGCTAAGAACTGTGCTCCCTTGTATGTTTGGAAGCAAAATTTACATACCAAATAAATAACAGAAACAAACGACATGACAAATGTTTGAAACTAAAGTATCACTTATTATTGGGTAAGCCCAAAAAATGTTGTTGCAAGCAGTAAAACCTTTAAGGATTCGCCCTCTTTCAAGCAATCAACTGAAATTTTGCTTTATTTTGAAAGAAGTTGGGATTTTAAAGATCTGTAAAGATTCCCGTTAAAAAGAATTCATACCCTGGTACTTAACTATAAAAAGATTTTCTGCTTACATCCAAGTCCAGTTCCCACCACTCACTTATTTACTGTAATAGCTGAATTAGAATGTACATACGCAAAGATTAAGAGCAGAACACAAGCTGCTCAACAGGCAAGAAGAATAGTAGGCTTGGTATCTTCTGCCATTTCAACTGAAGTTCTACTGCTAGTGTTAACAGCCTGTGGGATCTCCCATGAGCTTATGTAAGCTGAATTTGGAAAGATGCCCAACATCTGAATTAATACAGACAAAACCCTCTGTCAAACTTTTAACAATAAAACCCTACTAATATTACAGTCACATTCCATCCCTGTGCTAAAGATTGAGAGCCTACAGGCACACAATTAGCTCACAAAGGACTCCAAACTCAGGAACTATTCTGAACACCTGTTCAGAAAGAGCATGTGCACTGTGAACATGAAAACATACAGAAACTCAAACAAAATTTGACTGCTTTAAATAAACAAAACAAACAACACAAGAACACTTATTCCAGTCACTCCTGCAGACACTTTCAGGCTAATATAAGCATTACTATCCCATAGCTTGAATACAGGTAACTTTCCACATGACTGCTTCTTCAGAAGAGCTACTTACATTCACCAAAGAAAGTTTCAAGATAGAGCCAACCAAAATCACCAAGTTCCTCCAGCTTCTGCAGAACATTGATATCACCTGCACATCTGATCCAATCAAGTGCATCCCTAACATCGAAGAAACCCTAGTGCAATCGAAGAAAAGGGGGAAAAAACAACAAACAAAACAGTAATGTTATACAAAGTCCTAAATAAAAAACAACACACCAGGTAAACAAATAATTCACTGGCAATAGTGAAAGTATTCTGTGTAAACACAAAAAACCAGTTTTTTTTATAGCACCTTGCTTGAGGCACTTGATCCCAAGTTGTTAGCCTTTCAAACAGGCAATATTCACAGATATAAATATCCAGGTAACTTAAACGCAGCATAATAAAGCATATTCACAAAATGCAGACAGACATATTTTCAACAGGATACAGGGAAGCCATTCAAATCACAAAATTTGATTCAGAAATCTTCTTTTTTTCAGTTAAACTACAAAAGACAGCAGAAACTAGGAACTGAAGAGTAAAAGCGATAAGCATAGGGAAACTAAGAACAGCCAGAGAAACAGAGAGAAGATGAAAAACTTAACAAGTACGGTTCTATCAAATGCTGAATTTGATCATGAAGATGGATCAGCATGCTCCTATACCACAACCTTAGTCAATCATTCACAGTCCTTCAGACTTAATCAGTACCACTGTATGAGAATCTCTTAGAACGCTTCCCCTCTGCCTCCAAAAAAGAGTTTCTGAGGTTTTTACCATTTCAGTAATCAAGCATAGTCCTATCGATAGCCCTGAAGCCTTATCATACAGCATTGCCATTGCTTACAATAGGCCACAGGACTGCAACTTGCCAGGTTTACTACTTGTCTGTTTTAATTTATTTCATCTCTAACAGAAATCTCTTTTGATCAGGTGGCCATGGTTCACTTGGTTCACTTTTGCACAGTACAACAATAGTTAATATACAGACAGTAGTAACAATAAGTGACTTGATAGAGCTAACATAATGATGCAACATTAAGAAACGTAAAAATGAAAGACAAATGTAACAGAACAAAGGCCTCAAAAACTGGAGACATGAAATAGTTGAGAAGAGTAGAGGCATGGGAAAGATATCACACGCTGACATCAAAGACCCAATGGCAGTAAGCAACTGGTGAACACAAAAACAGAAAGGAAGCAAAAAGAAACAAATACAAACATAGAAAAGGACAAAACTGGGGCAAAATGTACGTAATGTACAGAAAACACAGGACATATAATAAAATCAGAAGCAACTTGAACATGCACACCAATAACAATCAAGGTGCAAAAGTGCATTAGCAAACAAAAAACAAACGCAATTCTACAATTAGGAACATCAACAGTATTCTTCACAGCAAAGAACTCTGAGAAGCAATGCTTACACTCCCCACACTAAACTGAAACCATTGACTGTAAGTCCCCAAGGAGCTGTAAATGCTAAGCATAACACCTCAGATAGGGTCAGAGACTAGGAAACGTATTTACCACAATATTAATTGTATTACTACTATCATAAGAGTTCCTCCATTTACTTTTCTTTGTTTTCATTCATCATCTATAATAACCCACTATGAAAGGTTTCCTAACAATTCCTTGTCATTTTATGAGAAGTGTTTTTTTTCTACTCACTGTCCTATCCCAAGATTTTCAGTGTAACACACAAACACCAGCACAGAAAGAGGACAAGCAAACATACCAGCAGTAGGACATATAAGCCACCCCCAGAATTCCCACCCATTATGATCTTCTTACACAGAATGGCATTTATCTCACAGCTCCTGCCTGTATGAGAACTGCTGGATCACAGCCTGAGGTGAGCCATGAGTCAGCTCTGGGAGCACAGCTGAAGGCAATTCACCTGCGCTACCAGAAGGAGTGGAGCCTGGCTGCACCTCTCCTAGACCCCACTTAAGAGCTGACTACCAGTGGGGAAGGATCTCTTCTGGAGATTGCTCCTCCTGGAGACTTCTCAGTGAGCCCAGGACAAGGGTATGCTTTCCATCTATTCTTCTTTAGCGTGATAACCTGCTTAGCTTAAGTTTGTTGTGTATTTCTTAATTATAACATCTGTGTATTCACTGATTATACACTGTCACACATGCATATTATTTTGTGGCTTAGAGTTGCAACAACTGGGATGCATCAATATATAGGTCTGTATATTTAAGCAATCATTTTAATATTTTGTATATTCATACAAATATTTCATTCATATTCACACATAAAAGAGCATTCCAATTTACAAGAATACAAGAAACTTACATTTTCTAGCCTGCTGCCAATTCTCAGTATGCCCCCAATAAAATGTGGAACATTCTAGAAGATAGATTAAAAAAAAAAAAAGGAAAAAGTTAACATCTGTTAATTTTAGTTGCCTGCTCAGGTTCAACTCAAGAACATTTTCTGTTCCTCTTTAATGCAGTGCCACTTGGGTAACAGCTCTGGTCCATTTTGAAGTTTCAGGAAATATTTTTGTATTCAATAGCCAATCCCCACGTGCTGTTGTTGAAAGGTAAATAAATAGTGAAGATGCTATGATGTCTGGTTAGGATAGCCAGCTGCTTTAGCCATTTCTGTAGTTATCTACACAAATTACCAGCTGACACATCATGTGAAAAATATCCAAAACAGCAGGACTTCCTCTCCTGAGATTTGGATACTGGATATACTGTCTTTTACAAGAAGATAGAGGCTGAACAATTAAGAAAAGCAAAGTATAGGTCAAAGGGAATGAGAATACACACAAAGCCTCTCATAAACACTGAGTGAGAGGCTCCCATGAAGGGAAACAGCACCAAAATCTCACCACATGAGACAAAGTGGAATAACTGCAGGGACATCCTGAAGTACAAGAAGGTGAAAATAGAGCACTCAAAGAGCCTGAAGGGGGGGAGCAGCACAAAGAGCATAAGCAAGTATGAATCCATCAGATGAGTACCTGATAATGTAACAGTAAGGTAGACAGAAAAGTACACTCAGAGTTCAACACAGAACTTCAGTAAATCAATATTTTTTTTTAAATGTCATACTTAAATTCTAAAAACCTACTATCTTTCCTTTATCTGCTGCCAAACATTTGTCATTCTCTGTCACTGTCAATGCATGAAATCAACAATGAATGAAGTCAACAACAACATCTATTTTAAAAATAATCTGTTCAGCAAGAAAACAGTTTGACAAAAAAATATATATCTGTATATCTGTATATAAAAAAATAACTTATCAGGATAAGGTGCCATTTGTTTTTCCCAATTGCTTCCCAATTGCTGAGAGCAATTTACAAGGGCCCCAGTCAAACCTATTAAAAGACTCTGCACGTACCGACTGCAAGAAAAACTATGATCTGAAATTAAGTTTCTAAAAACCTGTACCTTGACTATCAATTTATTCACTCCAGTAAAAGGAAATTTTTAAATTAAAATGCAGTCTCAAGTTATAATACTTACAACCACTTTTTTAGTCAAATCAACAAGGTCTTCCACAAGCTCTAAATCACAGAGTTTCTTCCAATTCCAGTCTAAAATCTGTAAACTGCTGCAAAAAAGTTATCAATTAGAAAAACAACACTGTGTAAAACAGTCTTGTCTACTAACAGCTACAGTGATTAGATTTAAGCAAGAACGTGGCTACCAACTCAAATCAAGCATTTCAGAAGGGGAAAAACAAAAAGATACAAAGATTTTGGTACTTCTCAAATATAAGATGTCCTTGTAAGCACATAAATACCCATGTAGATTCCAAACTTCAGAAACCCTTTCTTAATTTCATCTTATGTTCAAGAACAATGCCTTCTGATCTTAAGTAACGTAGCTCACCGCAAAAACACTCCTACAGATTGTTTTACCACTACTGAGAGCACAACTGTCACATCTGTTATCCTTCACAGATGATGAAAAGAAATGCAAAGGCTGATGACTCATTGTGAGAACTTACCCCCAGTCAGCTACCAAATAATTACTTTCACTTTGGAAGAGAAGAGGCCAAAAGATGCATATTTTAATAACGTTGCAATATTCTCTTAGTTTGTCAACCGGCTGACGGCACCACACTTCACAGGGGTCAACATCTTTAAGAAAACAGGTAAGAACTAGACTATACAATTCAAGCATTACAAGTAATCAAAGTCCAACTACACATTCAAAAAAATCACCAGTTATTGCCATAATGCACTCCTATGCGCTATTTAATCAGATTGAAACTTCCAATGTACCTGATAAATTGAGGTTTTTGGTTTTTTTCTAACTTGAAGGAGGGAATTTATATGGAAATAAGAATACGAACGTGCTGGCAGACTTCACATTCTTTGCCCAAGGAATCACATATGTTCTAAATTGTATTAACATAAATGTATAAATGAATAAATGCTGCCTGCTTTTAACAAGGAGCCTAACAAGGGCTGTGAGCTGCTTGATGGCTAAAAGAGATACTGTTTCCAAAGAACAACATAAGCCTCTTCTAGCTGTACCTGTTATTTTCTATGACAAATTTAATGTATTGTGGCATGTAGCAACTCAGCACTAAAAGAAAAAAAAAAAATAATCACAAAATCTTTTTTCTCTAGAGTACATTACATATGTGATACCTGGCTCTTCCAAAAAATAGAACCCATTTCCCTTGGAGGCTGCCTTTAAAAGGCAAGGGTCCTGATTAGACTATTGAGGTGGCATCAAGTAATTCCAGAGCAGAAGCAGTATTATCTGAGTTTGAATAAATGCAAAAATTCATCTCACATAGTGAGATTGGTGATTAAACCTGAAATCCTACATATTAAACATTATCATTTCTGTAGTGAATCCAGATTTAATAATCTGGCATACTCTAAAGCCATCTGCTTCTCTGCAGCTGTCGAAAAAATAATTAAGGATTATAGGTAAAGAGTTTTGCAGTTATTAAGAACCATTTGAATGTGTCTTTAGATTTATACAGCTAAGATAGAGTTACAATTAAAACACAGGTAATAAGTATCAACCTTACCTGTCCATCCTTGTAGCATTAACCACCTAAATATATGTCAGTGTTACTCTCTACCCACACTGCTCTCACAAATGCACAGTAGTATACTGCATCAGCACAGTAAGATGAGAACTCCTTCAGCATTAATTAAATATAACAATGCTTCTGCTCAGAGAAGAAATGATTTTAGCTTACTCAGACAACAGGAGGGGAAAAAAGTGAAACAGCAATTGAAAGATGCAAGCACAGCACAGACACTGCTTAAGAAAGTTACATAATATTGGTTTAGTTTACATACCAGTTTTAGGTTTATGTGGAGAACGTTGCACAAATACTCCATGACCCTAGAGATAAACATGTTATTTCTTAACATTGCATATCTTGCAAATACATTACTTAAGGAGTTTTGAAGTATTAAACCAGAATATAATCTTTACATCAGAGGAAGTAGAGGAATAGAAGCAATTTTTAAGCTCTCTCACCAGTTCCTTTTCTCAATACACTTTTGCTTTCAGAACACAGATACATAGGATCAGTAAAGATGACGATCTGTGGTTATGTTGGCAACCTAAACTAGCTGCCACATTTCTGTTCACTGCAGGGGAACTGGATTAGAAGGCCCTCAGAGGCCCCTTCCAACGCTAAGGATTCTATGATTATATGTTTTCATAAGCAGCATGATCAAAAAGGAAACAAAACTATGAAGCAAAGCATTTGTACTGAGGAGTCTACTTTAACATTACACACTTTCCAAAGGGATGTTATAGTTCACACTTCTTCATGTCTATTCCCACAGTCAGCACATCTGTTCATGGCTGATACACATTAGCTATGGTCCTAAAAGCATCTTAAACATTAGTCTCACTCTCAGTGAACCCCACTAGCACACTCCTATTCCTCTTCTCAAAGCACAGAATATAAGGACACCTGGGATATTTGCTTCAAAAGCATCCTGAGTCAAACTAAAATCCTAATGCAGACACGTCAACTAAATCAGTATCAGTAACTAAAATTTAGTTAGTCATTACTAACTCTAGTTAGTTGTTAACTAAAATACTAACGTAGATAACACAACCAAGAAAACAATTTCTTTGTACCTACTTGTTCTGAACAGAAGCTTGTAATAAAATCTTCATAGAACTCATTCAGCGTTCACCATCATCTCACTGTCTTCTACGTCCAATCGGAGATGGGTGAACTTCCCCAGCCTTCCCCCCCCATCCCATTTCACAAAGAATAAAACAATACTAGTGTTCCTAATCTGCTCTATTTCTGGAATTCTGTCATCTGTTTTCTGGGAGAAAATAAGGAAACTTACGATCTGCAGTATTTTGCACTAACAAATCCCTCTGACAGACCCTTTTGTATCAAGTCTTTATAATTCACGTTTAGCAAAGCCAGAAAGCAAGCCAGTAAGTAAACAAACAAGAACAACAAAAAAAAGCATTTTTATTAGTTAGCTAACACAACAGTCTAGTCAACTGCACTCTTAAGGAAAATAAAGAGTATTTACATAGCCATGAACTGAAAAGCATACCCACAGATTAATCATTAGAAATGGACAAAAATTTTTTAAGAGTTTAAACAACATACTTTAATGTGCTTAAAGCAGAGTACTCCATGCAAGCCTCTCAAGCCGAAAAGTTATTCTCTTCTCTTTTACAAAACCCTACAAAATCTGTTATTTTAATAAACACTGTGTGTGCCATTTGATGCATACTGTATGCATTATGCCTCTGCATAGCAACATTATCATTTCAAAGAAACACATACCTATCCCAGAATACAAGTGGAGAAAAATATATAAACATGAAGCGTGTCATTCAGAAAGTTCCTTTCACAGCCCTTTATTGTTTCAGCAGCAGATCTCACAGACACACTAACATTGTGCAATGACGACTTACTAATTTGACCTGAGGTGATGACAAGGAATCACATGGTCTTGCCCAAATTAATAGTCCTGAACTGCTACAGCACTACACATAAATCAAGGCTTACTCTCAAAAATAAAGTTATTGCAGTGTCAACATATTCACCAGACCAGGACACTAACACAGAGAAGAAAAAGATGAACTGGCATTTCAAAATCAATTCATCTTAAAGATGACTGAGAAAGTCTTATTCACTCCACAGGATGGATTCTGCTACAAAACTAAAAACAAACAAATTCATCCTCCTCACCCCTATGTCCCCAAAACCTAGTACTGGACACATCAAGCCCAAGGTGACGTTCCCACTAAAGAAAACTTCAGAAACAAGATTCAGCATTTGCACAGAATCAAGGGCTTTCAACAGCATAGCACATACATCCCTTTAAAGAGCATTTAGAATATTTTACTAACACAATTGTTAAGATATTTTATTCACTCCATAGCAGAGAAGATATCTTGGATGATATAAACAAATTTAAATGAGACACACTACTACTAATGGTCCCTAGTGCAGGTCATAGAATCATAGAATATCAAGAGTCAGAAGAGATCCATAAAAGATCACAGAGTCCAACCTAAGGCTCCACAGAGGACCACCCAAAACTTAACACCTATGTCTGAGAGTTTGTCCAGATGCTTCTTGAACTCCCTCAGACTTGGTGCCATCCCTAGTGAGCTTGCTCCAGGGCCACAACACCTCTTCGTAAGTCCCAAACCTGATACAGCTTTACAAATCGGAAAGTTGCTTTATCCATACTTTTTATTTCTCCCCAACAATTGTCACCCAGCTAGTTTGTATCTCGCAATACTTCAGATAAACAATCCATGAACAAAAGCAGCAAAAAAGGTTAACTACCTCAGTATTTTGAAAATTCCTTAAGCATAGCAAGAAGTGGGAAATAAGAGTCAAGGAAAGCATACGTGGAAATATTGTAAGAGAAAAGCGCTACAGTTCGAAAAATAAAAGAAATAACTAAATAAGCAGTGGCCCTATTGAGCAAAAACAACTATATATATACATATATATCTATGTATAAAAACAGAGAATAGACAAACACTATGCAGTCAATTCAGTCTTGAACTCACACTAACTGTTGTGAACAGTTGTGAATGTTTTGTGATTAAAGAGACACTTAGATAAGTCATCTCATACATGGCCTGTATACACAACCAAGGGATTTGTTAAGCAGTCATTATGACCTACCCACTATTGTCTGGGTTTACAACAATTGTATATGCGTTCAATAAATTCCTGATAGAGGATATGCTGTCTCTGGTGCCCTACTCAGATTTACCTTACTATTTCTGCAAGAGAGCAGTATACAGAGAGTGGCACAAGAAATTTTTGCTTGAGGGAAATCTAATTGCGGCCTTCCAGTATCTAACTGAAGGGAGCTTATAAACAGGAGGGAGACTGACTTTTTACATGGTCTGATAGTGATAGGGCAAGGAGGAATAGCTTTGAACTACAGGGGGGAAATTTAGATTAGATGTTAGGATGAAATTCTTTCCCCAGCAGGCAGTGAGGCGCTAGCACAGCTGCCCAGAGAAGCTGTGTTGCCCCATCCCTGGAGGCAGCCTGAGCTGGTGAGGGGCAGCCCTGCCCATGGCAGGGACTGGGGTGGGTGGGATTTGGCCTCCCTTCGAACCCAAGACATTCTACAATTCTATGAAATCCCAATGGAAGATCTCTTTCCAAACCCACTCACCAATTCACAGCAGGATTTATAACCAGCACTGAAAGCGAAGGCCGCAAACTCAGATTCAGACAAAGGGTCACCCATGGCTCGAGAACCTGAAAGAAAACGATTAAGAGAAATAGGGTGAGGAGGGAGACAAGTCGCAAACAACGCGCGTTAAACAGGACTTCTCCAAATTCCTACAAGTGTTTCACGGAATATCTGCATTATTTCCACACGTCACATCCTCCAGTTTGTTTTTAATTCTAACTCGCTGCACCATTCCCGAGCCCCTCGTACCGCCCTGCCCCGGAGCCCCGCGGTGCGGCACCGCGCTGTTTCCGCACACCTCGAGCTCGGAGCCCCGCAGCCGCCCGGCAACCCCTCTGACAGCCACCACCCGGAAGCCCCGCAGCTCCCACTGACGTGTCGCAGCCCGGCCCCAAGGCGCCGGCCCCCACCCCGGGCGTCAGCCAGGCGGGGGCTGCGGTGAGATGGCGATAGCCCTTCCCTCCCGCTGACAAGGAAGGAGGCACAGGACTGTGGCGTGAATGGAAGGGCCGCACCTACCGCTGCAATCATTCACCAGCCCTTACCAGAACCAACCGATCAACAGCCCGCCCTCCACAACTCAGCTCAGTGCTGCAGTCGCAGCTCCGTAAAACCTCCAACTGCCCCCCGCGGGCCAGTAGTGCGCATGCACCCGCTAAAAGCGCTCGCCGTCTCTGATTGCGCATGCGCGGAGGCGGCCTGGTAGGCTCGCGATATCCAGAGTGAAGAGTAAAGCCGGGCGTCGTTCCTCTCGCGTCTTCCGGTTTGGGAAGGTGGGGGTGTGTGTATGACAGCAGTCGCTCAGACTGTACGGTGCGGTCACGTGTTACCAGCCGTGTGCGTGTGTGGTGGAGTTGTCCTCTTCGCAGTCGCCATCCTATGGCAGCAGTACTTGGAGTCGTCGCCTGGTAGCCGGGCGGGAGGTTCGGGCTGCCTGATCTCCCGTCCTTGCTCTGTGAGAGCCTTCTGATTTCTTCTTACCGTTGTTGGTTTCTTCCCTGAGTTAGAGGGAAGGATCAGTGAGTATGGTGGAGAACTCTCCAGCCCCACTGCCTGAAAGGGCAATATACGGATTTGCTCTGTTTTTAGGATCTTGGTTTGGCTTTAGTAAGTATTCTGGGTATTGAAATCTGTTGCTTTGCTTATGGGACAAATGTAATTCTGACAAGGCCGTCTCAGAAGGGTGATGTTAGTGTTGAACTGCCTGCAGAGGGGGAGTCAGTATTACTTCCCAGGCCTGTGCGTTGATATGGTACATTCTGTGATTCTAATGTGTTTTGTCTTTCTTTTACAATTCATGCTGTCTTTCATATTATCGTAGATACAAATTAATTTAAAACTCCCCTGCGGTCTAGTTTTAGTAAGTCTTATATCTGAATTGTATGTATTGCCTCTGCGTAGTAACTATTGTGGAGAGGAGTGGGAATCGTAGACTTGTTAGAGTTGGAAGGAACCCTTAAAGGCCACCTAGTCCAACCCCCTGCAATGAGCAGGGACACCCACAGCTCCATCAGGTGCTCAGACCCCTGTCCAGCCTGACCTTGAGTGTCTGTAGGGATGGGGCATCTACCACCACTCTGGGCAACCTGCTCCAGTTCCTCACCACCCTTACTATAACATCCAATCTTTATATCCGATCTAAGTCTCTTTTAGTTTGAAACCTTTTCCCACTGTGCCATCGCAACAGACCCTGCTGAAGAATCTGTCCCCTTCTTTCTTACAGCCTCCATCTGAGACTGAAAGGCCACTCTTAAGTCTCTCCAAAGCCTTCTCCAGGCTGAACAGCCCCAGCTCTCAGGCTGTCTTTGTAGGAGATGCAAAAATCTTCCTCACCTAAGCACTGGAGAAAGGAAATAGGTCAATTTGGTTAACAGCAGTGGGAAGTGATCAGGGTTACACTAGCATTTTGCTGCTGTTCTGACAGCTGCCTTAGCATTTCAATGGAGATATCTTACATGCTAGAGATGTTGGTCTTTTGTAAGCCTTTCGCACCTTTAGGAGAGAAGTAGAAGTTGGCTTCAGTTCTTCCCACAAGAAGCTGCTGCATTAATGTAGCTTCTGTCACTGCTTAGCTGCTAACCTATTTTCATCAAGTTTTTCTGAATTTCACTGGATTTGTTGGTGGTAAGTAAAATCTCTCAGCATTGTTTTTGTTGATGTGAAATTGGTTTTTATCTTACAAGGAGTCAGGAAGTATTTCCAGTATTCGAGAAGCAAATTTGGACAGTACTTTCAGAAACTGACGATAGTTGAGGGTCCTTTTCAACTCAGGATGTTCTGTGTTTTTACCCAGTGTTAAAGCAAATACAAAAGTGTTATTGTATAAGTGGCTATAAAATGTTATCCCTGTACTGTGCAAGATTTTTCTGAGATGGTATTTTGCCATATTTTAGTAGAGCTATTTTTGTTTAAATTGTCTAAAGCAAAGTAGTTTCAGTATGTCCCAGTATGAGAGTATTGCTCTAAAATCTTAAGAAGGAGATCTAAAATGGTATTGTTTGAACTGTTTTCACTCTTCATTCTTCTGTGCAGTGCTGTATCTTATCTGGGCATATGTTCCTGAGACTTGGCTCTTCTCATTGGGACTAACATACTGGCCTCAAAAGTAAGTTCAAGCTTATTTCTTAAGTTCAACCTCAAACTGTTAAGCCTGGGTATGTGTAATGATTTCCAGATAAGAAATTGTGAAACTGTTTTTAAAATATGTATGGTTTTTTTCTGATTCTAAGGGATTGTAATGTTTGTGAAACATTATTTTATGTGGATAAGCATTTAAGATAAAAATGTCTTGTTGTGTCTTGGGAGGGATGGTAGTATTTTGATGTTTTATGATAAGTCTGAATTTTTGTTTTCAGAGAGTTTGTTGAATAACATACAGTAGACTTTAAACTGTAAATATAAAAAATAGAAACTTTCTGTAAATGAATCTGTGTGGTGGTTTATACCAAAGTGGTTACACTGATTCTGTAGTCAGGTATCTTCTTGGGGGAAGCCATGATCCATACCCAGAAGTGTTGTTTCTTTGCCCATTGGTAAAGTTAGATAAGATAGCTGCTACATTAAAACTGTTACATCATTATGTATTTGTTACTAGAAAGTACATAAACTTTAAAATCTTTTTCCTCAGGTACTGGGCAGTTGCTTTGCCAGCATATTTATTAGTTGTTGTGGGAATTGGTTATGTATTACTTTTTGGAATTAACATGATGAGTACAGCTCCACTTAACTCCACGCATACTATTACAGGTAATCTTTTTTGTATGGGATTTTTTGTTTTTTCTAAGATTTTTATATTTAATCGATAATTTCTGTAAAAATACGTATGTAGGCATAAATAATATAATTCAAATTTTAAGCTTTCAAATATTTTAACATGGAGAAAAAGTTCATGGAAATACTTAAGGACCAGAGTGAAAAGATCTTCCACAAGCCTGACTTTTGCTTCTTTGTTACCTTATGGCAGTAATTTCCAAGTGGTAAAGTGTACCATATTAGTAAAGCAGACAACGTTAGAGAAACAGGTCTTAGAATGTATCCAGGCATGTACATATCTCTCATGTCATCCTCTGACTTAGTGGCAACCCAAGAGTTTGTATGGCACATGAGATGTGGGTCTTGCTCTGTTTGAAAAATAACTGCTCTCATCTTTGTTTTCTCCAAGGGAAATGTTGAGTGATTTTTGTTCAGTGTGTATCTGTGAACATGTTCATGCTATTATAGGAGCAGGAGCTGTATGGTGGTGGGAACGTGAAGCTAAGATAAAGGAAGGGTAGCCAGCATCTTAATAGAAATCTAAAATAAAATACTCATGCTACAGAGTGAGCTACTCACTGCAGGGTTTGTTTACTCTTTTTATCTGTGTCTGGTTGTGATTTGATGTCATCTACAGCATCTTAAACAAAGTACAGTCCCTGATGGATGTTCCAGCAGGAGAGCAGGGTTGATTTCTTCAGGGCCTCTGTTAACGTATGTCGATGTGAGGTGTTTCTGATTTACCATCTTATATCTCAGCAAGATGGGGTTTTCAGCATCATTTAGTAGCTAAATTTATAGTATTTGTATAGCTACATTGCATTATGTAACATTTATGGCAGAAAAAAAACCATCTTCAATATGTAGAATGTTTTCTTTATTTTCTGTAGATAACTATGCTAAGAAGCAACAACAGAAGAAATTTCAAGAAGAAGCAATTCCAGCATTGAGGGATATACCCATCAGTGAAGTAAACAGAATGTTCTTCCTACCTGAAAAAGGAATTTTCAATAACAGATAGTAGTTACCAAGACCTGTCTGAATATAGGATTATGAGGAACATTACATAACATCTCGTTGCTGAAAGACACCTTCTTCTCATGGTATAATACAGCATTTTTTGTGTGTGTTTCTAACAAAATTTATGTATGTTTCACTGATGTGGCTTGGTAACCTGCATTAATATGAGAATTATGGCAGATTAATTAATTTAACCATTTTGTTGATTTTAAAATTACATTATAATAATTGTAGGTTACTGCTTAAAATTTCGCACTCAGTGTAAAATAAATGTTTGGACCTGGCTTAGTCCTGTTTTTCATTGAGTTCAAGGAAAGCAAATGTGTTTTGTTTGTCAAATGCTTGAGGCTTTTTTTTTTAACGTAAGTTAAAGTGTTTACGTTGTAAATGTACAGTTTTCATTTGTAAATATTAATAAACTGTAAATATTGTTAAGGTTGGCAGTGTTCCTGTGGTTCAGTAAGATTTGTTCTGGGTACAGCGTGTGTATAGTGTTTGGTTTTTCTTTACATAATTATTTACTCATCACATTATAGAGTCATGGAATCCATTTAAGCTGGAAAAGACCTCAAAGGTTAAGTTAACCAAGCACTGCTGAGTGTACCACTACATCTGCACATCTTTGAGTTCCTCTAAGGGTGGTGATTCAGCTATTTCCCTGGGTGGCCTGTTTAAGTGCTTCAAAGCCCCTTATGTAAGGAAATTTCTCCTAATATCCAACTTAAACCTTCCCTAGCACAACTTGAGGCCATTTCCTCTTGTGCTGTTGCTTGCTGCCAGGGAGTAGAGACTGATCTTTGCCTTACTAAAAACTCCTTTGATGTAGTCGTAGAGATTAATGATGTCTCCCTTGAACCTCCTTTTCTTTAGGCTAAATAAGCCTGTTTCCCTTAGCCATTCCTCATGAGACCTATACTGTAAACCTTGTACCAGCTTGTTGCCCTTCTCTGGACACACTTCATCAACTCAACATCTTGTGGTGAGGGGCTCAAAACTGAACACAGTAGTCAAAGTATGGCCTCATCAGAGCTGAGTACGTGGGTGCAAACATTTCCCTAGTCCTGCTGGCCTTGCGTTTTCTGATACAAGCCAGGTTGCCATTGGCCTTCTTGGCCACTTGGGCATGCTGCTGGCTGATGTTCAGCTGGCTGTTGACCAGCACATCTTGTCCTTTTTCACTAGGCAGTTTTCCAGCCATAGTTACATTGCTTGGGGTTGTTGTGACCCAAGTACAGGACTCTGTACTTAGCCTTGTTGAACCTCATACTGTTGGTCTCAGCCCATTGGTTGTGGCTATCCAGATTCCTCTTCCTACCCTCGAGCAGATCAACTCTCCCACCTAACTTGGTGTGATCTGCAAACTTACGGAGGGTGCAGTCAAACTCCTTGTCCAGATTATTGATCAAGATATTAAAGAGAACGGGCCCCAACGCTAAGCCCTGAGGGTTCCCACTTGTGGCTGAATTTAACTCCATTCACCACAACTCCTTGGGCCTGGCCAGCCACCCCATTTTTTACCCAGGAATGTATATTCCTACCCAATCCATGAGCAGCCAATTTCTCCAGGAGAAAGCTGGGAGAGACAGTGTCAGAAACTTTACTGAAGTTTGGGTAGACAACGTTACCAGGAATAAGGGAAGCTTTTTGCGAAGGTTTTCAGAAACAAACCTTGAAATGACTTTTTACCATACTGAAATCTAGGTTCAAGAACCCACAAGCCCACCCTTTAGAAATCTGGATTTTAGCACAAAGCGCAGTAACTTAGGCAATGCTCTGGATTTTATGGAATTAAATCTTCTTTCATGTATGTGTTACTGAGAAGTAATTTTTATTTGTTCTCTTTTGAGAGACAGAAACCTTGTTGCAAACTTTCAATAGATGTGTCGTAAGTAGTCAATATCATTTGCTTTGGTTATAAAGATCAGTCATTAGATCCTCGTCATTTTACAAGTTTATAGAACAACTTCCAAGCAAAAAATAATTTAATATTAAAATGTCTCTATTTCAGTAAAAGAGAGTAAGGAATTTTTGAAAATGTGTGTGTAAAGAAAGACATTCCAGTTCTTTAGAAATCAGCCAAAATGACCATCACTTCCTGTGAGAAGATTTAAGATCTAATAACAATCAATTAGTTTGGTATGAATATGAAATTTGTAGTTTCTTGGTCTGCTAGTAACTAAGTCTTTAGTAATTTGCTACTCTTTCTGCCTGTGTTTGAAGGAAAAAGAAAGCGTTGTGGATATGAGAAAAAATACCTTCTTAGTTAAGGAAGAAAATGCATCTTGACTTTTCACTCTGAAATAGCAGATTTTAGATATATAGTTGTTTGGGAGCATTTCATAATAATGACTGTTTGTACCTTATCTTCATGGCTGCTAATTAGTAAAATGTTTATTTGCTTAAGAGTTGTAGGCTTCTTGATGTTGCTTTGTTTTTCAGATTGCTCTCAGTTACAATTATTTCCCCATCCCCATTTTTGCCCTTCGATTAATTTTAATTCGCATGCTGAAATAGCCACCTATAAGATGAATTCAAGGTTTTATGACCAGCAGACATGAAGATGTATTTACTCTTCTGTCAATTCTCCATTCATGTTGTAGACACTGAATTATTGACTGTAATCCTTTTTTTTTTTCCTGTGGAATTTCTGTGTCCCATGTTCCTATTGCTTCTTGAGAAAGCAATTTCGTTTTTAATTCTAAATTGACAACTAGTGAAGGCCACATTTCTGTTACCATTTAATGTAAGGATTAATTTAGTCCCCTGTTAAGAATTCTCAAATCCCTTCAGGATAAAGAAAAGCTACTGGAAAATGTCCCCAAGCCCTGAAAGCACACAAATGAACGGACTGTAAACCTTGGACAAAGATTGTATCAGTGATGAATCTGCCATTTCATTTAACTGCTGACCTCACAATTATGGGAAAACTAACAGAGGCACCTAAGTGTGTAGGCAAACTGGGGCCATTTGTTTAAGTAAAACTTGCAGGCATGAAACTCAATCTTTGCTTTTCTGTCATTCCCGTGTAGCGGTGCTTCAAAGGCACTGTAGTGACCTTTTCTTCAACTTACGAATCGTAATTGACTCTTCAAAAATTGCGTCTGTGATCAAAATAAAACTAGGTTACACAGTGTACGTAGAGGATAATAAATGCATTTTGCTGAGGGATATGCCTGTTTTGAATCGGATTCATCATTTCATCTGCCTATGGCTGCAATTAAGTGAAAGATACAACTCCATAAGCAAAAGGAAGAGAAGTTCCAGCTTTTGTAAATGCACAGTACACTTCAGCTACAGTTATTTAGAGGAATTTTATGGATTTGCCTCAAGTTTTAGTGTTCAAAGAAGATCTGAAATGATTGAAATGTGTTGGTGCCTCTCTTTACAAAACAGACATCTCTAAAGACTTTGGATATCGGATATCCATTCTTCTCAGACTCACACTAAACCTAAATAAATAAAAGCAAGAGCTAAACTTGCCCCCTCTTTCACCCTTATGACTTTTGATGGCGTCTTTTTCTAGCACAACCGGTAGTAATGTTTCAAGTCAGATCAATTGCTCTATCCTTTCTGACCAAAAATAAAAGAAAAGAAAAAAAGAAAGAAAGATGCAACTTCTCATTTTTTTTCTACTTTTTTTATTGTGTTGGAGACTGATGAGAATTTACACATCTTGTATAACCTTCATTTCATAAGACAGGTACCCCTCAGATGGTACCAGAATGTATGTATATGTAAATATGTAATAAAAAAAATCACAAAGGTTGACTGCTTCAAACTCAAAAAGATTGAAAGCCAAAGAAAATAATAGTGCTGTGGTTGCCAGACTTGTGTAATGATGATAAAGCTGTAGAGGGAAGGATAGTAACAACACTCATAACATTCATGGTGTTAAAGTTGAAAAACGTTGAATAATATTGGGAATAGCCTTTCTTTTCAATAATTTCCATGCGTTTATCTTGGATTTTGGTCTTTTATTGCATTGCACTGTACTGAATACTGAATACTTAATATATGCGTATGAAGTGGCAGAGCTAAACTCTCTGTGTAGCCACAGAATTTTTTTTAACACATTTCATTTAACACATTTCAGAAGTATTTTTCCACTTTATCTTAGCAGTAATGGAAGAGGAAAATGCTCAGTTATGAAGTTCAAAGGCACAAAGCCTTGAAAAGGCACAAAAATGTAGAGTAAAATGTATGAAAAGACAGCACAGTTACAGTTTTTTGTTTGTTTATTGTTGCTACAGATAGAGTGACTGAAATAATAAAAGGAAACAGAGAGAAATATCCCATCTCATGAGTGGAGGCAAGTACACAAGGAAGGAGAGTGGGGTAAGGTAGTACATTTTATCTTTCCTTTATTGTGGGCCTTAAGATGCTGCTGTAAGTTAAATGAGGCAAGCATCACGAAGAGAAGCGACCGTGACTGTAGAACAAACCATCCTGTGATAAATGGGAGGGTGGAGGTGACATTAAGATGACCTAAACAGAATTTGTCTTTTTTTCCTATTCTCCACTGCTTCTCCTTTCTGGCCCAGAAAAGTGTAACAAACCACTGTCTTGGCTGCACCTGATGTATCAATCAGTTTGGTAAGAAACTTTAAGATGTTTGCCCTCGTACGGAGCAACGTTTCTCCAGTATGTCAAATCCGTGCTGAAGCTCCCACGTACAGATACTGTGAGAGGCTCAGCAATTAAGTCAAAAAGCCCTTTCAAACACTGTAAAAAAAAAAAAAATCCTTTCAAATATTTTCTTTACCAGGCAGTTTATATGGGCTTCACTTTCTTTTATGGATGTAAATGATAAAGTGTTTCTGATTCACAAAGAAAATAGTAAATAAATAATTTCTACATAAACACGCTTTGTTCCATACTGCATCTTTTACTTTGGTGCTTGAGTCTGAGTGGCTAAAATACTTAATGAAATGTTCTGGTTGCTGATGTGCTGTTACATTTCCAGTCAGTTGTAAAATAAATCCAAAGGTTTTTTTAATTCTATTTTGTTTTGTTTTGTTTTTGTGTTTCTCGCACTATTCATGAAATGAACTGTAGTCTGAGGAGGTAGTTTTGGAAACAATCGTCTTGTTCAGACAGTTTCCTTGCAGAAACATTGCCAAAGTAGATTTTGTTTGTACTCTGCACAGTTTTGATGCCTGAACTTAATTATGAACTTAGAAGCAGCTGATCCAGTTTAGAAATCATGACTGTGTGGAGTGTCATTAAATGTTAGGCATTCCAGTGCTTGGGACAGATTTTGTCTCCAGAGCTCATAAAAACAACCGTTGTGAAGATTACCTCATTTCAGAGGTAGCAATTCAGTGCTGTTGAGGATATTATTCTCTCAGCACAAATACAGTTCAGGGAAAGAAAGAAAGAAAGAAAATAGCTTCCATGATAATTTGGCTGAAAAGAAAAATAGCTATTACTGTGTAAAAAAATAACCCTTAAAAAATATTACATCATATAATGGATATGCTCCTCTTAGACATGTGTATCCCTCACAAGTTTGTCTTAAAAGAGTTTGGAGGTAGGATTCAAGACTGTTTGGTGAATACACCTTTTTTGACTTTCCACATGAACACATGCAGTAGAAATAAAATCATAGACCTTGTCTACATATCTGTCTAGCATTCAACTTCCAGTTTTCCGAATTTTAAACAAACAGTGGAAGTCAAAAGGTAGCATTTGCTGGAAACATTACAGTTATGGAACTACTGTCGGAAGTTCCGTGAAACAAAGATTCAGAGCCAACAAATTAATCTGTAAGGTAGTAGATGACTAGTCTTGTCTTTGAAGTAGTACGCTCATGATAAAGTCATTATTTGGGGATGCTTTGTTATCTTTTTCCTGGAACTGATGGATGATTCTAAGGTCACTGAAAACTTCACAAGGTCAAACTGCAGATGAGGTAACAAACTAGAACTGAAAACTGGAAGATAACTGCTGTTGAGCAGCGGGGTTGCTATAATTGATTCACTTTTAGTCCTTATTTAGTCTTTACCAAACAGGTAACAGATCACAGTGCACATTTTAAGTGTGCAAATAAGTTTATGCTGACACTGTAACATGAAGAGATGAAGAGTTATCTGACACACAAAAAAAATAAATTGCTGGCATGATGGGGAAAAGAATAATATAATTTGGCTTCCACTAATACCTGTAGCTAAATATTACTAGTAATGAAAATAGTACAGTAGTGTTACCTGAATTTGAAAGTGGAATTCAATGATAAAAGGGAAAGCAAATGGGATGTAATCAGAGTGGTACTGAGAAACTGAATCAGTGCCTGCTGATATAACGCTGTCAGACTGCTGCATATGTGTAAGGTGATTTATTTTCATATTTCCATCTACCTTTGGTAAGATGGTTATCTGTCATCCAGTTGCATTTTCCTAATAGCAAGGTTTGTTCTACTCTTCTGAGGAACACATTTCTTTAAAGTTGTCAGTTATGTTTTTGTTTGTTTCAAAGGTATGAATTTGCAACAGCAGTTGCTTGTGTCACTGAAACTACACCTACATCAGATGGGCAAGGATGTGGCTCATTTGAGAATGCTGCATGTGAGACCAAAAGCAAATTTAGTTAACATCCTCTCTTTTTACACTCACTGTTCACTATTTTCATCACATGGCCAGTCATTCTCTGCTATCTGCAAACCTCTCAGGTAGCCAGAACTAGATTTGTATACTCAGTCATATCTCCCAGGTTGAAAAGTTCTGATCCGCTTTGTTGTTTGCGTAGTCCACATTCTTGTTATCTTTTTTCTTTGTCAAAGGTTCTGTGTCAACACTCCTGAAAAGTAATACATTGAAAACAATGCTCTCATTTTCTCAAAATCTTCTCCAACCAAAAATCATTATGTTCTGGCATACTGCTTATTTGTTGTCCAGGATGCTTTTTTACAGCCCAGTGTAAGCTGGTTGGCTGCCAGCTGGTGAGGGTGCAGGGCAGGATCACAGAGTTCCACAGAAAGGAAATGAGTGTCTTGAGGATGATAGGCTAATACTAAGAATAGGGTATCAGCTTCACATATAGATCTTCAAAAGCTCTGTCTGTTTGAAAACATGATAACTTCAGTGTGGGTGACCAGTAGCACGTAGTCTCTCCTGTTGATGCAAATCTTTCTGACTCAAAACTTCTTAATGTAGGAAGACTAATCTTGTTTACAACTGAGACTGCCTTCTGTTTATGTCTTTGAGACCTACAGATATTAGACCCTCGTTCCTATCCTGCAACAATCTAAACACCTGCTCTTGCTGGATGACTGTGCCTCCAAGTATGTACTAATCTTGCCAGATGGACATAGTCCACTGTTGGGCAGACAGGGCAGACAGAGAAACTGTGTAGGGCAAAGTAACAAGCAGCATGGCCTCACAGAATGTTAAGGATCAGTAAGGAAGAACCTGCAGAACGTTTCTGTTAGATTGTTAATTTACATTATGAGTCCTTAGTTGGTGACATCATCTGTGTAATACAAATAGCTCTTCAGTGTAATGTGTTCGTTAGGGAGTACTGCTCAGTGTGGAGATGTGAGGTAACTACCTAGCTACTGAACCATTTTCAAAATGGAGGCAGATAGAACACTCAGCACATCCCTCTAGATTCCAGTAAACAACAGTGGAGTTCTGAGCACTTTAGCAACATTGGTTTGTGTGAGAGAAAAACAACAGCGTGGATGCACACAGAAGTGTCTTAAAAGGTGAGAAGTGCTCAGGACTCAGAAAGTGAGGGCAGAAACATCAGATGTTGTGACTGAACCCAACTGAGAATAAGAACTGGCAAGGAAGAAGTTGAGGCTCAATGTATAATGATTTGGCTAGCATTGGAAGTATGTCATTGTAACTGATCTGCTAAGTGATCTTGGATGTTCTTCTGCTTAAATGAGCTACAAGCCTACGACGTTGAAACTGGACCATACATAATCTTATGATCTCTATGACCTTTAGAATGTCTATGTGGCAATTCCATTTGCTGGGGAGGGAATATATTGGAGATGATGAATGAGTGAAGTGTCAAAAAGCTGAATTTTCATTTGTCATATTGGGATTTACAAATTAATCTAGTTATTGTAATTATGTATATTAGAAGTTACTGTCTCCCTGTGTAAATTAATTAATAGATCCACTCCCTAGTTTGTAAATGGAATTTCTGAAAAAGCAAAAGATCTTCCATTCTAATGTGATGGCTCATTTGGAATCGTTGCTAGACTTACAATTTATAATACTCCAGCTTTGTTTGACAGTTTATTCTACGAAGAGGAATATCTGACCAGCTTATAATCATCTGGCCTTATCTACACCACCAATAGTAGTACAGGTCAAGAACCTTGGATGCTACTTTTGCCTTTTCTCTGGCAAAAGTATCACAGTTTTAGTTAGAGATAATTCTGAAACATATTGTGGCCAAACTCCTTATCCTTGCGCTATGTAAAAAAATCCTGGCATAGCAACACAAGTAATGGCTGACTCCCTGAGCACACATACTATTTATGCAAAAAAAAAAAAAAAAAAGCTTAAACAAAACAGGTTATAACAAACTCTTATTTCTTTCCTAATGGTTTAACTGTGTAGGAACAGATACACTGACATTGTTAATTACAGCAACGATGCTTTTGAAAATTAGTAATTTAAGTTTTTCTGAATATCAGTGTAAAAGAAATATCAAAATGGTGAGATACACACCAGATAGGAATCTACACTAAGTCAGTTGTATCCAAATCATAGACACAGGCACAGTAGACTGTAGAAATATGTTTTCAATGTTGTAACAAATAAGACCAAAACAACCATACATAACACATGTTTTAATGTGCCATTAATTGACTTTTCTGACTGATAGAAAGGACTTCTCTATTAGAGTGGGAAAGTCTGAGAAAAACAGAAGACATCACAAGACTGTCATAGTTAACTTGTCCTGACAGGAAAGTTGAAATGAATTAGGTTAGTCTGGCATACAGCGTTCAAATCAGAATAAATGTGCTCCGCAGAAATGATATGAAATATTCTTTGCATTTGAAATCACTTCTCACTTAAATTCTTAGAAACATCGTGGTTCAAAGCCTTTGGTTTATTTTGGAGCTTTGTATTACATTATTTTGCCCCATAACCAGTCCTATTTTCATGCTGCATGTAAAAGAAAGTAACTAAATGCAATGTTCTTCATGTTCTTAATCCAACTGTTGTTTAAACCAACACAATTGAGAACATTATGATCTTTTAGTAAAGTTTCAGGGTTTTATTTAAAAGTCTTTTGAAACGCAAAAGGATTTCCTCTGTTTCCAGTTGCATTGACTCATTCTTCTTACTTAGTTAGCTATAAATAGTCTTCATATGAGCTTTGATGTGCTTCTTTCTTCAGTCAGATGTTTGTACAGACATTCTTGACAGTTCCTTTTAATTCCTTTCTTAATTTTTTAATTATGTATTTGGAAAGGCTAGTAATTTTTAGTTACTAGGCGGAACTGGTTTCTTCCTCATCTTCTTCAGAGTCAGTGTCATCATTGTAGAAGTGAATTGTCGCTTGTACTGGAAAGTTAGCCAGAACCTTCTCTCCAATGTTATTAAGAAACTTTTGGCATTTGGATTTAGGCAAATAAAGTCTGATAAGAAAGCATATTGAAAGAGAAAAATTAAAATCATGAGACAGCTTACCTAGCTTGGCTATTAAAATCTATTTTTTTTCTTTCTCTGAAGGCAGAAAAATCCTGGGGCTCAGTACCACAGTACCTGTGGGACTGCAAGAAGGTTGAAGAACGTTATGTGATTCTGGAATTAAGATTAAGACACCACATTAAGATTGGGGTGGGTTGCCTCCTGCACAGAGGTTGATCTTAGTTTTTTTTTAGTGTCTTCAGCTGGAAGAGATTTATTTCAGAATTTCTTTTTTTTTCTTTTTTTTTTTTTTTTAAAATCTTGAATGAGTATTAATTTACACTTCAGGTTTTCACCTGTTTTTCCACTAATGCAAAATTTTGTTTGGTCTTTTTACATATGTTCATGAGTTTTGCATGCATATGTGTACACATCTATTTCTTCGTTCCACTTATGCCAGTTTTCAACTAATTTAAAATTTGCTTGTAATAAAGAGGGATTTTCCATTAATTTTCCTCTTGTAATTACAAGTTCACATCAGGAATTTCTGTATTGTTAAAACATACAGAATTTAAATGGGAGTGGAAAGACTTGTAATTCCTCCAAGAATAGGAAATAGAGGAAAAGATTACCTGGAATTCAATTTTTATTGAAGAACAAATTTCAGCAGACTCAAGACAAATATGTGTAACAAATCACATGGCATTAGTATCTGTTCATGTTCACTATCTGGCATTTGTAAATTTGGAATAACATGTAAGATATTATATAATTATTATTATGTTATTATATATTATATGGAGATACAAATTAGATTAAGTTAGATGTTTTTTTAAGGTGACTTTTTTCTCATTTTCATTACTGAAGTATTCTTTCATGTTCTGTTCAGCCTGGGCATTTTTCCTTGTGGGAAGATAAATATCAACAAATTTTGGTGAGTTGTTAAAATGCACCATGACAAAAAGACACTCCAGAGACAAAGTAATACTTTTCCCTAGAAGAAATATTTTCTTTCAGCATCTTTTCTTCCCTGAATCGAGTGATGGTATTTAACTCACCTCACTGGATGTTGAAACCCCAGGGCTCCTTTTGATCTAAAATTTGTTAGCTGACCATCTGGTTGTGACTGTAAAGAGACACGCTTATTATATAGAATAGGTTAAAAATGAAGATTTCACTCTTTTCGTCTACAAACAACTGTAAAATTATGTGACTATGTTCCTTTCTTTGATATTCTGAGTTTTTTTGTTCCATTGTCCAGGTATTATTTGTGCCCGTACGCTGCCCATAGCTGTGCATTTAACAAACAGTTTCAACTTGTATATTGTATGAACCGTAAAGCTATGAAGTATTGTACATTCTGCTTAAGGCTGTATAGAATATCTGTTTTTAGATTGGTGGTGTAGTAATGCCACCAAACAGAACTTCAGTGACTGAAAGGATTTTCAGTCAGTTTAAGAGACTGTGGGGTTTAAGGTGTTATAAAGTACACCTGTATCTATACTAGCCAGCAGATTGCAGATGGAATGTTCAAGTCTAAGCAAGCTCAGTTGTAATCAGAGATCCCATGAGTGCATTAAGAGTCCAAACAATTAAGTCAAGAGACAACTGGTATCTGGCATTTCTATTTACTGATTTTAAAAGCAAGCATTTTTGATAGAACAAACTAGGCAGCAAAAATGAATTTTAAATTTCAATACAAAATTTGGCAAATACTAATTTCTTTCAAAATAAGTTCACAATAATAGTAAGAGCCTGCAAATGTTAACATTACCAAATCCTATTAAGACTGCAAAACTGAAAGCATCTCCCAAAGTCACTGATTCCTATAACTTGGTCTTGTGAACATGCGTTCTCTACTATATCTTAGATAAGACATCTATTACTGTTAGCATAAACTTAACTTTGCATAAATAGTAAAATTTTATCCTGTTGTGGTAGAACTGCTAGTGAAAAGAAGGAAAAACAAAGATGACTTATGCCACTGTCAGAACAATTCATTCGTTTTTCTGAGGAAGTAGGTTTCCAAATGAATATTTTGATGGGCCCCAAAAAACCCTTTGGTTACAGATTACGCAAGGGATCGTAAAGAATTCCCTCTGTACCTTTTATGTCGGCCCTTTTCTCCCATGTCTGCCTGTCTTGTAGCCAACATGTTTTCCTCTCAAGCCTGTTAGGCTGATGTTGGTTTTTAAGCAGAGGCTCATTTAC
The DNA here is from genome assembly GCF_019232065.1 of Centrocercus urophasianus. NCBI lineage: Eukaryota > Metazoa > Chordata > Aves > Galliformes > Phasianidae > Centrocercus > Centrocercus urophasianus. The sequence continues at coordinate 30,618,413 of NW_024884364.1, read as the reverse complement.
TTTTTTTCCACAGCACCTGATAAAATGGACTCCTGATCTGGCTGAAAATTGTAGTGTCATCATAATATCTATGTTAAATAATAAACACCACATGCAATTTTTCTCCTTTCATACCTATGTTAAAATTAAAATAGTCTTTTTACCTTTATTGACCCGTTTTTCTGCCATTTTCTGTTCAGAACACATATTTTTAAAAATAATATGTGCATTAATTGATATTTACTAAATACATTGTAAGCATATACTTTTCAGGTTGAAATACAGCATCCTATAGCGCCAATTAATCGCAAATCTGATTCAGTCAGAAACCTCAGTAATTTGCTGAAGAAGATGCCTGCTGTTTTCCACAGCTGTGGGATGTACCTATGCATTACTGAGCATCTCCTGTGATAATAGGACAACTCTCATCCTTAGCAAATTTGCAGATGCTTCTGGGAATGATGCTGTTCCACAGGTTTTCCCCACGGTGCCTGCCAGGAGCATGGCACTCCAGCAGATCTGTACAGCTATAGCCTCCACCTTCAGGAGACAAAAAGTACACGATAAAAAAGGCATTACATGTATTAGAATGTGTTAGGAATTGTGAACATTTTAAGATTTATGCCAAGGAAAGTTGTTGTCCTAACCTGCTGATCCTTTGGGAAAAAAAAAGTTGAAGATGTAGCCGTGAATCTGATGCTGCAAAAACTCAGTATGCTCAAAACTAAGCACTAAAGCACCATTTCAATACTTTTTATTTTTTTTTAAGTTTGCAGTATTGGGACCTATGTTGAACGTGCTTATATCTCTCTTCAGTTTTATCTTCTTAACTAATAAATCTTCCTAAATGAATAAGTAAATATAGTTATTAATTGGTGGGCCTTTCGGAGTTGGAGTTTGCCAATAAGAGCTTTTAAATTGATTTTTCTGTTGATTTTCTATCTGCTTTAGCTATAGCAACATCCCCCTCAAAAAAAAAAAAAATATATATCAATCAATACAACTGTGCACCTGAAGATATTTTTTTCAATTTCACCTCAAAATCATTTTCACCCAAAATTTTTTCTCCCCTGTACAAAATCTCACATATGAATTAAGTGTGGAAATTTCAAACAGAGAATATTCTTATTTTTGTAAAGAAATAAAAACTGATGTTAAACTGTCTTAGTAAGCAGTGTTTTCTGCAGCTAATGATTCTAAATCTGGTACAAAATTAGAGATACTTTTACACATTGCCATGGTTGGAGCATCATAATTGGAAACATTTGTCAGTGCTGAAGAAAGTACTTTGAAATTGAAAAAGGAAATGATTAAAAGACTGAGCCTCACTTGCTGTGTTCAGATAGCTTTCATTTCTGCACCTGTTTTCGATAAGGATTATTTTCTCCAGAATTTAATCTCACCATTTGTTGATTCTCTGTCATTTCACCATCCCTGGCTGTGGGCATCCAGGGCCTCCATAAAACAGGGCTGCTGAAAGATTAAGATAAAATAGCGTTCCCACAATTAATTCTCTGTGGTAATATCCATAGAGTACCCATAAAATAGTTCTTTTGTTAGTGTCTGCTGAAGTCTTTTGAAAAAAAAAAAAAGCAACATGACTTTTTTTTTTTTCCTCAACACGTTTTGATCACAAAATAGATATATCCCAAGTTGCAAAAGACTTGTTTTGATATGATGAGTCTGATTTCTATGGCAATATTGGTCTGTCTCCTGTATATGATCTCATTAAACAAACCAGATAATCACTTGTACATTTATAACTGTGGTAATATTTCCTACTAAAATTTCACAGAAGTATTTTCTATTTATGTACCACTGCTGCAAAATGAAAAGTAACTCTTCATCTTTGGCGCTATGTCTAATTAGTGGTTACTTATGATCACTGAGTGCCTGATCATTTATTGATTAGACATCGTTAAAGTATCATGGGAGATTGGATCTAATTACCATTTTTTTTAATAGGGGAAATTGAAAAGTTATATCACATGCAAAAGCTAAATAAGTTTAAAAAAAAAAAAAAAGAACAGTTATTGCAAGCTTATTATTCATTTGCTTTTGTTCAGAAATATATTCTGAAATACTTGACTGAAAAGGATAAAATATCAGAAAAACAAAATATCAGTCCCAAATTAAAAGGTAAAAAAAAGTTTAAAAAGTTAAAAAAAGTTAAACTTTTTTTGCCTGCTGTTTCTAAAGTTAAAAATTGTGTTTCATTTTTTGCACAAATCTAGAATTACTGCATTCAAATGGTACTTACAGTCTGAGCTTCTTAGCAGTCTTTAAAGTGACCATATTCATGTTCTTTCTGGTGGAATCCATTTACTGATATCTATGATATAGCTGGCAGTCTATTTTAAAGGGAATAGCCACGCTTGGAGACTTCTCTCCTTAAAGTGGTTTCCTTTTTTAAGGAAATCCTATTTTTTTCAGTAATTCTGGAGTTTGGAAGGAGTCAGGAGTCTGCCTGTCTCTGCCTTACCTCTCCGGCTGCTCTCTTGGATTGAGTGAGTGTTGCTGGGCATCTCTGGAGCACTGACAGATGTGATCCACTGTAGCCTGGAGCAAGAAATCTACAGCTGCACCCTCCATGGTTTTTGATGATCTAAAGCCTGCTGTTTCTGTGGCAGGCTGGCTGCTTGTCTTGGCCTCTCAGCCCCTCCTTTATCTTAACTCCCAAAGCATACTTACCTAAAACAAACATGGCCTCAGGTAAAAGGAAAGAAACATCCTTAATGAGTGTTCTTTTGACTCCTCCAAATAGTTCAAAGATGTTGTTCTCATGTGGTCAGACTCCTGGTGAGAGCAATTATAGAGAAACAGACTATTAAGATAGCAAATCACATTGAATATTGTGTCCTTTATCTTTCTGTTGCCATTTTATACTCCTTGTATGACTTGGGAAAATGCATCAGAATTCAATCTTAAAGAAGTGTAATGGAGACTTGAAGAGAATTTTAATTACAGAGTAAATGTTACAGTGAATGAAATCTTTTCCATCTTTTAACTATAAAACACAAAAAGATACCAAAAATCAGTGACGGTGAGAGGACAGGCCTAGTGCCTGCCTCAGACTCTGGGGATAGTTCTTTAATTTGTTTGCTATTTGATGGAAGGAGAAGAAATTTCATGCCAAGAAAGACTACTTCATCTATCAAGAAATAAGGGTTATGAATACCATTTCTTTGAGGCAAGTTTTATTTCACAATATGCAATATGCTTTAAATCTACAAAGGCTGAGCACAAACTGTCTTAGTCCAAGCTCTCTTCCCAGTGTTTTCATTTGTATTGAAAATTACTAGTTACCCACTGTATTGTACAAGAGCAATTTATTACTTGATATGTAAAATTATCTGTTCTCATTGTTAAGGTTCATTGCAACAGTTCATTTGTTTTCTTTATTTTGCAACTACTGCAGAGATGCAAGTGGGTTGTAAGAGCCTTTTGCTGAATTATTTTTCCTGTGGTGCTGCTTACACATTGGCAACAAAAAGAACAGATTGATCTACCAAGTATAATTGCTTTATGCTGTCAACTTTCTTTCCAGACTGAGAAAAATGATTTTGTTTACTGAACATGGAATATCCATTGATTATTTGATACAAATTAGGTCCCTTCTAGCCGACTGAGCTGGAGAAGTCATCAAAATGGTCATTTTGTGTGGACACTGAAAATTCTTTGTAGGAGACAGGTTCTTATTACATAAGCCTTCATGGCCATTTCTCAAGCTCTGATACAGCTGAGGGTAGCGCATGTTCAGTCAATGTGAAAGGGCAGGACTCACAAATGAGGACCACTGGATATGCTTTCTTGAAAGACTTCATTTTCCACTGAAATGGTTCTGTATTAGAAGGCATAACTTGGCACATGGGATTTTTGCTTCTAATTAAATATCCTTTGTCCATCAGGGAAGAGATTAAGTCATATTTGAAAGACTAATTTTCTTACATTGATGCAAGTTGTACAGTTGTTATTAGCTACTTGACTGATAAAAATAATAGCATTGCAGCTGTACTTTTGTTTTTGAAGTAGCCTCGAGTAACATTTTCTGTAATTTGATTTATTGAACTCCAACTTTTGCATTAATTTTCTGCACTTTTGTAAGAGCCATTCCTGCTGTGACTACTAGATACAGTTTAAACTCAAAGATCAAATCCCTTAAACTCCCTTGTGGAAAGCACTGAAAATATGGATTAGAAAATTCTCAGTCAACACCTACTCTGTCCTGTGTTTAAATGCTTTGTAGAATTTGTAAATCTTTAACTAAGTAAAAAAAGACGCAAAGAAGAAAACGTATGCATAATCTTTATAAGTTTTAACATTTATGTATCAAAATCAGTACAATTATTGGAATGAACAATGTGGTGAGTAATGTTCAAATAACAAATTGTATGTTAAATAGTAACATGGTTACTAAGAAAAAAAATGGCAAACTTTACAAGTAACCTAAATTTTAACTGACTATCTTGCTAAATTACTGTCTTAAATACACATATATAATTGCATCAGCTTAGTTTTGTTCAGATCAAATTTAGCTTGATAGTCAAAAAGGAAGTGTTCATTACACAACTGATGCTTACAGTCCCAATCTTGCAATCGGATCCACATGTGAGGATAATTGATTTCTAGTTCTAGACAGAAGCTGCCAACAAGGCTATTAGCGCAGAACTGGAGTCTGAGCTACTAAAATACAGCTCTCTATAATATACAAAGTTATCAAACAAATCTGTTGATAAAGCCCTGCAAGACCAAGTCTGCTACAAATTAAAAAAAAAAAAAAAAAAAAAGAAAAAAAAAGAAAAAAAAAAGCTTTTGTTAATGAAACTGTAATATGAACTAATGTAACTCTTGGTAATATTGTAGAAAAATATAAATTAATATTTTGCTGGAGATTTGCTGGACAAAAAGCTGGACATGAGCCAGCAGAGTGAGCTGCTCAGAAGGCCAACAGTATCCTGGGCTACACCAAAAGAGGGGTGGGCAGAAGGGAGAGGGAGGTGATTGACCCCTCTGCTCATGAGGCCCCATCGGGAGTACTGCGTCTAGACTGGGGCCCCCCACACAAGAAGGATGGGGAGCTGTTGGAGCAGATCCAGAGGAGGGCACAAAGATGAACAGAGGGCTGGTGCACCTCTCCTTTGAAGACAGGTTGAGGGAGCTGGGCTTGTTTTGTCTGGAGGACGTGGGGAGATCTCATTGCAGCCTTCCCAACACTTGAAGGGAGCTTATAAACAGGAGGGAGACTGACTTTTTACATGGTCTGATAGTGGTAGGACAAGGAGGAATGGCTTTAAACTAAAAGGGGGAAATTTAAGTTAGATGTTAGGAGAAAATTCTTTCCCTAGCAGGCAGTGAGGCGCTGGCACAGCTGCCCAGAGAAGCTGTGCTGCCCCATCCCTGGAGGCGCTCAAGGCCAGGTTGGACGGGGCCCTGGGCAGCAGAGTTGGTGGGGGGCAGCCCTGCCCATGGCAGGGGTTGGGGTGGATGGGCTTTGGGCTCCCCTCCAGCTTAAGCCCTATCACTGCACTGCCTTATAAAATCTCTCTCTAGATTTCCTGTAGGCCTCCTTTAGGTACTGAAAGGAACAACTGTGTCTTGAAATATACTTAATTTCAATTCGAGGAGCTGTATTTGGCAAAGGAAAGAAAATACTGATACTGTTATTTATCTCTTTTTCCCAGAAGCAAGGATTATTTTCACACTTCTAATACTTACTGAGAGTAACTTTGGCAGATTTGATCTGATTTTAAAGGAATTTGGGACAGCATATCAAGAGAGAAATGGACCATAAGATAATTATTTTGTGTTTTTGTGGGAAACTCGTTTTACTCAGTTATTACATATTTTTTTTTAAATGAAAGCACATATGCATTTGCAAGAATAAATAATATGCAGAGAATAAATAATATGCAGAATGAATTGCAACAGACAGGAGTCAGGATAACTTTACAGCATTTACAGATTTATATATTAGCTGGTGTTAAACATATCATAAAAACATTTGGAGCCATTAATAGCATACAAAGCTCCTCAGAAATGAATTGAAAGTCATTCATGAAGCACATGAGAGCTATTTTCATAATACTCAATTTAAAGTGGGGGGGTGGGGGATGGGGGTGGGGAAGGCTTCTTAACATTTTATGTTCCATGGCAGTGCAGGCTTCCTGTTCTGAGTCATATGGGAGAGCCTAGATGGATTTAACCCCTCCAGACTGAAGCTGGTCTTTCTGTCCCATTTGGAAGGGGTTATTTCCTCCCCGTCTGCAGGCAGAAATTAGAAATTTAGCTTATTCCCTTTATTCAGAATTTACCTCATTTTCTTTGTAAACCATTTCACATCTCTGTGTGTCTGATTTCTACATCTTGCAACATCTTTCTGTGAACTGTGCTCAGTGAAAGGGTAGATAACAGCAGGACAAGGTTATAAGTCAAGGAAGGGAAGATTTAGATTAGATGTCAGGGGGAAGTTCTTTACTATGAGAGCAGTGAGGTGCTGGCACAGGCTGCCCAGAGAGGTCGTGGATGCCACATCCTTGGAGGTGTTCAAGGCCAGGTTGGATGGGGCCCTGGGCAGCCTGGTTTTGTATTAAATGGGATCCCCGCATGTGGCAGAGGAGTTGGAGATTCATGATCCTTGAGGTCCCTTCCAACCTGGGCCATTCTGCGATTCTGTGTGGAAAAAAAAGGCAAGTGTTAAGTCTGAGAGCTAATATTACGCACTGTTCCTTTTCAAGGTTTCCTTCCACTCTCCTTTATGGGGAAACTGACATGCTTATTTTAGGATATCTATTTTAGTAAATATCCTAGTATGTTCATGGCCTTGATTTCATAACAATACAAAAATGTTTCCCAATATAAAATACTTAACATTTTAACCAGAGCTTTTCATGATTAAGTCTAAGCTACACTATGATCAAAATCTGAATACCTACAGCAACTTTATGGCTTCAAATTATTCTCATTGAGAATATTCCAACATTTCACTGTCTTAAAATAGTGACTGCATGTATATTTCTCTGCTTTAGGTTCCCTTGCATAACAAAATTTTTACTCAATTTTCTCATGCACTCATGAACTTTTCCTGAGCAAAGGATCCCAAACAAATAGAGAAATAAATAAAAATCTAGTTGATCATATTCAGTGCTGTCATTGAATACAGCGGGATTAAACGAATTATGTTGCTCATCGTGCAAAGGTTATATAAACAGTTGTGTTTTGCAGTGTGCTCTGAAGGTCAGCAATGTGGGTACTAGAGAACTATTACAGAGAAAGTGAATTCCAAGGCTAAGAGCTTTCTTTTGAGGCTGTGTATACTTTGCTTGTTTTCCTTCTTTTGATGTGCCTGTCTAAGTATTTTGACTTCTCCTGTAAGATAAAGCCACATAAAGAAACAGTGTATAATGGGAAATTGTGACTACTAGAGACTTTCTTGCCCTGTGTATAGAATATATACAGGGAATATAGCAGCAGAGCCACCACGCTGATACTTTTTCGGCTTGAAATGAAAGGAGGGAGCTGTTAAAATTGTTTGATCATTCAACTGAAACTGTTAACCGTTTCAGGCATGCTCTGTGGAAATCAAAATTATGTCAGAGATTTCTGCCATTTTGGATAAGCTTTCACTATGCGTGCAGATTTAAAAAAAGAAGAAGGTTGTCATGGTGCTATAGTTCTCATGGTGTTTTTGATTTTTTTTTTTTTTCTCCCATGCCAACATGCACAGGTCCACTGTGTTCCTTGTTTATCAAAAATGCCACTGTGATGTTGATAGTGACCGTTTTAGAACACTGTGGCTTTAGAATAGCTATTTTAGTAAATTTGAGTGCATACCAGGCCTTGAGTTCAGAATGGTAAAGAAGAATGTAGCTTCGTGTTCTGTTAAGGAAATGCTTGTTACGTATCATCCAGGTGCATTCACATTGGTGCCATTATTTCTATTAGCCTTTTTACATTTTCTTCTCTTTTTCCCCTCTCCCTTTTTACTCATGCACTGAATACCCACTGGGATCAAGCTGATCATGGAATCACAGAACATCCTGAGTTGGAACGAACTTATAAGGATAAGTGACTCCAAATCCTCACTCCAAATATCAGCACACAAAAATCACATAATATGTCTCAGAGCGTTGTCCAGACACTTCTTTAACTCTGGCAAGTGCCATGCCCACCGCCCTGTGGTGCAGCCCCTTTCCCTGACCCCCAGCTGCCCTCCCCTGACGCAGCTCCATGCCGTTCCCTCGGGCCCTGTCGCTGTCACACAGAGCAGAGCTCAGCGCTGCCCCTCCGCTCCCTGTGAGGAGCTGCAGCCGCCATCAGGCCTCCCCTCAGCTCCTCTGATCTGGGCTGAACACAGAGAGGGGCCTCAGCTGCTCCTCATACATTTTTCCCCCTACAAAATTCACCATCTCAATAACTTTCATGCCTGTGCCAGAGGAGCAGCAGATACCTTGTGTAAGTTGTTTTGGCTTCCTGTGTAGTGGCAAGCTGTGTCTGTAGCACATGGCACATGCGCATGGTATCATTTTACTCCCCAACACACTCTTCTTCATCAGTTCAACAACAGGCCCCTCGGGATAGTGATTTCATGTTTCTCATTTGGTGATATGGTCAAATCAAATGAAAACAAGTGTGTCATCTTGTTGCTGCTGTTCTCTTTGGTGGCTGTCCTGTTGCACAGATGGGACCTGAGGTCCATCGCTCCACCTGCTGTGTTTGTGAATGGGAGATGCTGCTCCCAGAAGGTGCAGAAGGCTCTGAAATTAGCTCAGGTGGCAAAGTGGAGTCATTTCTGAGGAAACTGAGAATAATTCCTTGCTTCTGTATTGGAAAAAAAAGTAACAGATGCTTACACTTGGCTGATCTGCTAGCTACACTTTCGTACAACCCATCCCATGCAGCTGATGGGATAAACAGGTTTGTATAGCAGAAACACGAACCTAGTCCCTGCAATTTGCAGCCTTATCACAGATAGGAACATGAGACATGCAGGGCTGCATACCGGAGCTCATAACCTGCAATGCTACACTGCTAAGTAGAATCATACAATCACAGAATCTTTAGTTCTTTACTATGAGAGCGGTGAGGTGCTGGAACAGGCTGCCCAGAGAGGTTGTGGATGCCCCGTCCCTATAGGCCAGGTTCAAGGCCAGGTTGGATGGGGCCCTGGGCAGCCTGGTCTAGTATTAAATGGGGTCCCTGCATGTGGCAGGGGAGTTGGAGATTCATGATCCTTGAGATCCCTTCCAACCCTGGCCATTCTGTGATTCTGTGAATCACAGGGTGGCTGGGGTCAGAAGAGACCTCAAGGATAACCTTTTTTTTTATTATTGATTTTTTTTTCCTTGCCATGTTGTTCTAAGCACAATCTCGCACACTCCGTGGCATCAAACACCGCTCCCACCCAACAGCACGCGCTAACAGACCGCGAAGCGCCTCAGCCGGCCGCGAGGACAGACCGCTATAGCCTCGATCACCTCCTCCCGCCGCCGGCAACCAATCAGAGTGGTCTATGGCAACCAATCAGATCGGCCGACGGCTCGCCCAGCCGGTTCGCCCCTTTCTCTCCGGCGGACGCGGCTCGGGGGGGAGAGCAAGGCGGTAGGAGGGCGGGGCGGGAGGCGGGGCGGAGGCTCCGCTAGGCGCTCGCCAGCCGGTGGAGGCGGGGCGACGCCCGCCATGCTGATCACGCTCTGCTACCTCTACCTATGGGCGCGCTGGGGGCCTTGCTCGGCCGCGCTCATCCGCCGCACCGTGCGCCGCCTCCACCGCTCCCGTTGCTCCTTCACCTTCTGCTGCTCCGCCGGCCCTGCGGCGCCTCCGGCTCATCCTCCGCTCAGGCCGGCACCGCCCGAAGAGCGAGTCTGCCTCAGGATAGGAAACAAAGTCTTCTTCACGGACGAGACGCAGGTACGTGCGAGGGAGGGAGAAACGAGGGACGGCGGCCTCCTCCGTTACCGCGATCCCGAAGGAGGAGCGAGCGTCCGCTCCCCTGGCTGTGCCGCGCTGTCCTCGCCCGTCAGTGGCCGAGCCTCGCCGGTACGGCTTTTATTATGGAAAACTGCCTGCTTCTCTGGACTCAGAACGTTACCTCGGGTGAGGAAAACGCGATGCGAAAAACGCCATCGCGTTGGTACAGATGGGCAGTGGTGGAAGAGAAGCGCGCAGTACCTGGAGGAGTTCCGCTTAGTTTCAGTTTTACTTTAGGATAAGGCAAGCTTGCTGTCAGCCTTGCAGGCTCAGAAACGGAACTCCTTGGGCACCGCTCCTCCCTAGGGTCACCTGATTTATTTGAATTAAGATTGGGATTATCTGTAACTAAATGCCTCAGTAAGGCTGAGGGCAGGTATCATCTTGCTCGTGTCCCCTGCCCCCCGTTATGTTTGTCCCCCCCCCCCCCCCCGATTTTCAGAATTGTTCATGTGTTTGTGAAAGTTATTTCAGTTATTACACATTTTACATAAATGAGTATTGCAGAAATCATAGAAACACTAGGGTTTGAAAAGGACCACGATGATCTAGTGGACCATCTAGTTTCAACCCCCCTGCCATGGACAGGATCGCCAACCACTGTATATTTATGATACGTGTTGTTGGCTAAGGCTTTTCCAGAGGCAGGAAAGCTGATTTTGGGATGGCCCTGTGCAGAGCCTAGAGTTGCACTTAATGACCCTTGTGGCTTCATTCCAACTCGAGATAATTCTATGAAGTTAAGTGCTCTGCAAGGCCGGTTTCAGTGCAGTGCAAGCAAAGGTGCAAATGGAATGGATTCAAAAGGAGTTTCTTGCAATCCAATGGTTGAACTATTTCATACTTAGAAGAGATGGTGGCAGCATCTCTCACAGGGCAGTTAAGCAGTTGTTAAGTCCTTGAAAACAAAATCAAGTATTTTTTTCCATGTCTTCAGAGAAGTTCTATGTAAATGGCAAAGTCCTGTGCTGTAATGAACATAAAGAGCAGAGTTCTGTGTAAGCAGTGGAAAGTTCTGTGTAAATGTGAAATATGAAATCATATTTCAACAAGTCCATGCTTTGCTCCACTTCTGCTCATGTCTAATACAGCTTCTCCCAGTCCTTGCATACTAAGCACATTTCTTTTTGTCTGCTACGCTCTAAATGCAGACTGACTTCATAAGCTTGTCAGTTTCTGTTTGTGCAAGTTAGGAAAATCTCAAAGGAATTGCATTTTGGCTTGATGTTTGACATAAAGTCAATGCTCTTATTCACAGTGTATTTGTCTCTTAAAAAAAGTGCTTTGGAAGTTATGAGCTGTATTTGCTGGATTGCCTGTGCAAAAGGCCTGCTGCCCTACACCCTGTTCCTGTGAAACAAGAGGGTTCTGACTTAACTGTATTACAGACAGAGGCAGTATTGCTGTGGAATGCTGCATCATCCATTGAACACTGGGGGGGGAAAAAAAAAAAAAAAAAAAAAAAAAAAGGCTATCATGCCTTTGGCCTCTAGAAAGCTAGCTGAGCTACACTGTTTTCTAAATAGCAACCTGATAAGTTTCTTTCTTCCCCCTTCTCCCCCCAGTTAATCAAACTGAACATCTAAGGTAATACAAAGCTTCAGTAGTTTGGCTCACTTTCCTGGGGAAGGTAGAAATGTTTATTTTTGCAGCTTCCATGCTCAGAAAAGCTGGTTGGATGGCAAGCTAGCCAGATTGTCCTCTTGAAGTTAAGTTATACAAAGAAATCTTAATACTGCAGTGTTTCTATTTACATGTGCAATCATGTACATGTGTGGTAGGTTCTATGGAAATTTTCTCACACTTCTACATAGAGTTACCAAAGGAGTACAAAGCTGTGTTTCTAGTATAGTGGTACTAAAATAGCTATTTATTTTACTATTTACAACTTTTAAAGTATGGTGGGAAAAATAATGTCAGTACAGTATCGTACAATTAACAAATGTACAGTTAGAAGAGTGACATGGTTAGGATGGTATTTTACAGGTTTATAGTTAAGAAGATTATCGTGGTAGAGAGACAACATAAAATGAAACGCTCATCCATGTCTTCAGCTCCCAGTATAAAATTCCACAAGGAGGAATCTCCAGAAGAGATTCTTTCCTAGGGGCAGTCACCCCTTTAATGGGGTCTAGGAGAGGTGCAGCCAGGCTCCACTCCTTCTGGTCACACAGCTGAATTGCCTTCACCTGTGCTCCCAGGGCTGAGTCAATTCTTGCCTCAGGTGATCAATCAGTGGTTCAGGCCATGACTCAGTAGTTCCCATACACATATCTACATTTTGTACTGATTTTTAGGAGGCTGTACACCTCCACAAAAATAAATTTATACGTAACAGGCTTTACAAAAGAATTCTTAGAACTATAAGTTAGCTATCCTGAATATTAGACCCATGTAATATACAGTCTTTAGGTTATTTATGGCTCATAGTCTCATGGATCTTTTGGCAGATGGATGTAGAGACAGTGTGTTCTACTTATCTGTGGGACTGTGTTTCTTGGAGAACTGTTACCTAACTGTAATGATTGCCATCTGAACGCTAGCCAGGTAATGGCACTGTGCTGACTGAGTGTGTGTGCTGTGTTATGACTGCCTACTCAGTCTCTATGAAAGCTCAAAGCAGTGCTCTTCTGCCATCAGGAACCAGCACTGAGATGGGAGAAGGAGGCAGGGCAGCCCGCAGCGTGAGAGAGGAGGATTGGATTGAATGAAACATACTGCCAATGGCAGAGTCCAATGGCAAGTGACCCAAGAAGGTCTCAGTGCCAATAGCACAGCTGTCTTGAGTGGCCCACTCAGCTGTATGCTTCTACTTTAAGGTTGAATGCTAGCATCTGAGTTGTCTTGAAAGCTGATCCATTTTTGCAGATGATCCATTTTTATTTTACTTTTAATATATCCCTTCTTAATGGTTCAGGATGATTTCCCCTTTTTGCTTATGGAAGTTCTCTTCCTTGCAAAACTGTGGAGACTGTTCATGTAAAGCTGAAGAGTTAGATTTGAATTTGGTCTGGGGAAAATTCAAAAAAGAATTATTAAATGAGATGTTCCATTTAGAGACTTTTCCTTTCCTGTTTCTTTCAGCTCCTCGATGATTTAAACAGATGGAGTCTACTTCTCATTTCTCCTCTTATTTATCCTGATAAGTTACTAGAAGCGGAACATATAGCTTTTGTGACAGAAAGTGTTTCAGCTCAGGCAGATAACTTGCAGAAATCACCTGTGTCCTCAAAAGAGGTAAGCACTTCTCTTTGTTTTGTGTAAAGAAAATAGTAGTGCAAAGTCTAGCATTGATATGCACATAGAATTAAGCATAACTCTAAATGCTTGAAGGAATAAATCAATCACAGATTTTGTACACTTATAATGTTATTGGGAATAAAAATGTAATCTAGTCATTAAACAATCACTTTTAATACTCAAGTTCTATTTTTTACTTCAAATAAATGTATCAACATTTGATATTAAATACATTTTGATAATTTTTTCAAAGTCTATTGAAGTGAGGCCACAGTCAAATTCTTAATTTCTTTGCTTTTCTACAAAATGCAGTTGGGAAATGGTAATGATTCTTGTTTGAAATTTACAAATAACGTTTGACCTGTAATTCATAATACTGAAAAATGTTGTTGAGTTACAGAATGGACCTCATTGCTCACTGATGCAAGGAGAGAAGAGGTAGAAAGCCATGCATGCATTACTGGGTGATTGCTGGAATAGCATAGAATTGACAGAGTCCTCGACTAAACAGCTTATGCCACAAGCTAGGACTGCTACCTGGAGGGGCTAATTAGGTGCCCTCCCGAATTGTCCCTACTTAGCACTCCACAGAATCATCTGTCATCCCTACTTTCTGGCATCAGGTTACCAGGTTGTTAAAGATGCGGTTGCATCTGTAAGTAATTATGGTTCATCAGTTCCCTTGGATGAGAAGCATGCATTTTCCAAGCAATTTGTTCTGAGAGGTGATATGGGAGTCCTCTGCTGCAGTGAACACAGAGAGCAAAGTGTCTGGTGACTTACCTACCCTGGTAAGAATGCAGGAACAGAAGGACAGGCTGTGAATGGGAATGATTCTGGATGACTGCAACCTGATTTTAGTACCCTCTGTAGGCCTTTGAATTGAGAACAAAGCATGCCAATGGAATTGTAGAATCACAGAATGGCCTGGGTTGACAAGGACCACAGTGATCATCCAGTTTCAACCCCCTGCTGTGTGCAGGGTCACCAACCAGCAGACCAGGCTGCCCAGAGCCACATCCAGCCTGGCCTTGAATGCCTGCAGGGATGGGGCATCCACAGCCTCCTTGGGCAACCTGTTCCAGTGCCTCACCACCTCTGTGTGAAAAACTTCCTCCTAATATCTAACCTAAACCTCCTCTGTCTCAGTTTAAAACCATTCCCCCTTGTCCTATCACTATCCACCCTCATAAGCAGTTGTTCCCCCTCCTGTTTATATGCTCCCTTCAAGTACTGGAAGGCCACAGTGAGGTCTCCTCAGAGTCTTCTCTTCAAGCTAAACAAGCCTGATTCCCTCAACCTTTCTTGATAGGAGAGGTGCTCCAGCCCTCTGATCATCTTAGTGGTCATCTTCTGGTCCTGTTCCAAGAGTTCCATGTTCTTCTTGTGGTGGGGGCTCCAGGCCTGGACACAGTACTCTAGATGGGGCCTCACAAGAACTGAATAGAGGGAGACAATCACCTCCTTCTTCCTGTTGGCCACCCCTCTTTTAATGCAGCCCAGAACATAGCTGGCCTTCTGGCCTGCAGGTGCACGCTGCTGGCTCATGTCCAGCTTCTCATTTAGCAGGACCTCCAAGTCCTTCTCCGCAGGTCTGCTCTCAAGAGGTACTTTTCACATGGAACATGTTAGTCTTTGCCTTCTAGAGGAATGATGTCCAGGTGAAGTGCTGCACCAGGCAAAATCATTATCTCTGTGAAGACCAGACTGTGAGGACTGGAGGTACTAGAAGTTTGTTCTGAACTGAAACCTTTCTTGCTGAAGTCTATTGACCCTCATAGCAGTAGCTACACTAGCTGGTTTGTAGATGGCTTTTTTTTTTTTTTTTTTTTTTTGTCTTTGATGTAAGTTAGTGGAAGCCATCCAGGGGGTTCTGCTTGTAGGATATAAATTGGAGAGGATACCTGTTGTTTTGCTTCTACCTTGTCTCAGTGTGCACCTGGAGAGTACTGGCCCATCTCAGGCAGAGGGCTAAGGGAAATTTATATCACAAGTCCACAAAAGCAACATCTGGATTGAAGCACTGATTTGCTGTTCTTTTGAGGTTTTTTGGTTTTTTATTAGGCAGAATTGTGGATTGTTGTTTTGTGTGTGTGTGTGTGTGTTTTAATCTTGTTGATTTGTTTGTTTGCACTTTCTTTAGAATGAAAAAAGGGGTTCTTCTACAGACATTAACAATTAATTTATCAAACTGAAAAACAATAATCCAGATAAAAGACTGGATATAAAGCATATAAACAGGAGGGATAACTTAAGTGGAAAAGGACTGATGTTTTATTTTGTTTATTTATTATTTTTCTGTGTGTCACTTCCAGAAGTGCTTTTGGATGTTACCTCTGGCAGCTAACTTTCAACATAGGCAGGGACTATGAGAACAGATTATTCCTGTGGCCTACAAGAATGTCTTGACAGAAAGATGTTTTTTGAACAGATGTCAGTGATCTGTCACTGGTTTCTGCTGAAACTGAGGTGGATGCATAAAGCAGGAGTATAAATAATTTCTCATCTCTTAGTAAGAGCTAGCCTTTTGTTCTGTATTATGACAGAATTTTGATGAGAATTTCTAATCATAGCAGGAAAGCCTGGCTGGTATGAAACAGTTCTCTTAGGGCATTTGTTCTGTTCTGGGTTGTTGCATTAGCAGAATTTTAGGTCATATGTCTTGGCAGTAGCCTGACTTTGAGAGGTTCTTTTGTTTATTCACTTTATTCATAGTAGACAGCAGTAACTAGTTTTTACTTATTAGTATGACTAACGTTCTACTTGGTGCCATGAAGAAAAAGTGTCAATATATTCTCACAATTTACAGGTGATGTGGATGTTAGCTGCTTGTGTGTGTTCTCTGGGTAAGAAAGGATGTCTTTAAAATGTTATTATTCTTAACTTCCACTATAGGGAATAGCCCAGAGTCACATTATGAAGAGGGGGGCTGTGGAAGAGTTGGCTTGAATGGCATGCAAAGGAGGAGAAGAGATTAAGGTTTTTGTAGACACGAAAACAGTGTACTCTAAGAATTCTTAGGTACCTTGAGTGTCTAAGACCGGTTGCCCTTTTGTTGAATATCTGGGCAAAGAGACATGGCAGCAGCACAGCACTTGAAGAAAAAGCTGATCAGGAATAGCGGGTGATGTGCATATATTTGGGTTTAACAAACCTTCTCTGAGAGGAGAAGTCCAAGTGTTCCCATTATGCTTTTCTAGGGACCAGAATTCTTGATGTACCAAGCAACTAAAACCTTGTATACTTACTTAATGCTTCTGATAAAATAGTTTTGTTATTTTTGACACTTGAATTTGCCAGTTGTGCTGGTCTGCTTTTGTAATATCCCTGTGGCTCTGCCTGTTGTTGTGATATTTTTCCATACCAGAATCTTTAGAAAAGGCGGTTCTCAACTGCAGTTCATCTTGCAATAACATAATACTGTTGGTATATTTTATATTTTTCTGTAGCCTTTTCAAACTGAAAACCATGCGTGTGGTTTATTCTTAGATTGTGAAGTGGTCTGACTATTGTTCACCGTTGGCCTATAAACCTGGGGAACCATACAAGTTAATTGCTGAAGCAAGTGTAGATAATTTCAGTAACCTTGGAATAGCATTCATGGAAGACAGGCTTCAAATGGATAACGGAATGGTTCCATGCAAGATTGTTTGTGAGTATTTTCACATATTTGTTTTTAATGATAAAATGTGTTTGTTTTAGAGCTGTGTATATGATCTTAATATCTACATAAATAAGCATTTGGCCTTATGGCATTGGAGATGGATTCAATCAGTTTTTGCTTATTTTGACTTGTGGTAAGGAGGTTGCTCTGGAAGTATTGCCTCCTACTTACTTCCATGGAAACTATAACAGATAGAAACAGCACAGCAACACTATTTGATAGAGCAAATTCTCAGCTACAAAACATTATTTCTCAACACACCACCATTATCTATACATTTTCATCAGCAATCAACAAAAACCTGCATTACATGCTCATAAAAATTAGCTCCAGTGGAGATGACTTGTTGCTCTTGCCACGTGTGAAACGCACCACTGCGCTCACATCCACTGTTTGGTGTCCATCAACATTCAGAAAGCATTAGTGAATGTCAGTGGGTGCCATTTTTTTCCACACAGAGGGACTGTCATGGCAACAAAATGTAATGGAATATTGGTTGGAAGGTTCAACATTTACCGCCGTACAACCAATATCCACCTCTGAGATTGTGTGCCAACATAATAAAGTAGGAGACATTACTTTAGGAGTGGCCCTTGTATTTCTGTGACTCAGAAACTGAAAGAAATAAGTTACCATACGAAGAATAATTTTTCTCTCCTCTTTCTCTGTTACTTGGCTCTACAAGTTTTGCTCACAGTAGGTATGTTTTTTGCCCTTCTTTTTTTTCATTTGAACTTACCAGGAAATTTTTATCTTTGCATTTCTGTTCTTTTTAGGGAAAGGAATTCACATTTGCTATTTGTTTTTTCTTTGGATTTTTAGCTCCTATGTATTTCCTATAGCTGATTATGTCTCCCTTTCTGCAGATTGTAAGTAGTTCAGATGTATCTATTTTTTTAAAATTTTTTTATTTTTTTTATTTTTTTTTTTTTACTTACGCAAAGCTTTTATTTTACTGCCTTTGACAGTGCCAGAGACGTGGTTCAGCATTTCCATCTTATCCACTATCATGACTTTAATAGCTTATTTCAAAACCTATTCGCAACCTATTTCAAAACCTTTCATTTCAAAATAGTAATTTTCCACTCTGCCCTCCTTAACAGATCAGCATTTTTCCAAAAGCATTTCCCTTGCTTTATTTTTGTCCATGTACAAAAACTGACAAACTGATACTTTTATGAGAACTTCTTTACCTACTTCTCATTTACTGTTGTTCCGTTACGAGCACATCTGTATTGTGTACAGTTCTCAGGTTTTTTCTCCATATGTTTGTGCACTGCTAATGAGTGTTAGTGGGTTTTTTAAATGTTCCCTGTAAATAACAAGTGCTACGCTCTCATCCATATTTCCTTGAAACAAATAGTCATTACAGTCACTGACTTGTTTTATGAGTATAAATTTATTCTATATGAGGGAGTGGTTTTGATGTGTCAAACAGATAAAATTTGTAGCATTCTGAACTTGTGCTGAAATTAAGCCTTGATTCTGCTGATACAGTGATATTCATCATAGATCTTCTGATTAAAAAATTTTATAACTCCTCATTTTTTAACTCTTCCAGCTGTCCATTTACAAGAAAATACTCTGAAGGAGTTAAAACAGGTGACACCATCTATGAAAAAGAGTGCAAGCATTACACAGACGAATGAAGTAACTCCTGCTACTTTTGGAACTACTATTAAAACACAGTGTGGAATAGCTGAGTCTGCGGGACAAGGTGATCCAGAGGCAAAAGAAGAGAAATCTAAGCTAGGAAAAGAAAATGAGCACAAAGATGAATCCAACAGTCTATCTGAAAAAGAGACAGGTTTTGGAGAGCATCATCACTTGCATCTTTCCAGCTGTCATGAATGTCTACAGCTTGAAAACAGCACTATCGAATCAGTCAGGTTTGCCTCTGTGGAAGCCATTCCAGAACTTCCTGATGATTGCAATAGCAAACTGGAAGAGAATGGTGATTGTCTAACAACAGGAATAAAGAGAGTAAACCTTGCCGGAAAGCCCCCTAATATATTGATTTATGTTGGCTCTGAAACTGCAAAAGTGGGCTTTGAGCAAGTAAAATCAGTCATCCAGGAATGTGTTGATACAGACAGCTACACCATCTACCAGTTGCATGAGGAACAAGTTCTGAAAGCTCCATGGATTGATAATTCAGTGCTGTTGATCATTGCCACAGAAAAGCCTATTTCTGAGAAGAACCAAAAACAGTTTATGAAGTTTTTATCTAAAGGTGGAAAGATTCTAGGGTTGTCTTCCTCTTTTGCATTTGATGGTTTACAAATAAAGAGGAAAGACAAACTGAAGAGAACTGTTCATGAATTAGTGGTCACTAAAATGGACAGTACTGAAATGAAGTTAAATCTTTTGATCACTGGCTGTGTTTTTGATGTAGCGATGAAGGAAGGGAGCAGCAAAGTGAAGCCATTGAGTTGCTTAAATAATGCTGATAAAGATGTAGTTATTGTTCATCTGCCTTATGGAGACAATGGAGGAGAAGCCATTCTTTCTCAGGTACTGTGTATTGAAAAGCATTAATTCGCTCATTGGTACACGGTATTGTGTTTTAAAGAAGTTTATTTATTGATCTGGCATGCTCTTTGGAATGTTTGTCAAGGGGCAGATGTGGATATATGTCTCAGTGAATGTACAAGGGCTCTGAATACAGAGTGGTGTTCGCTTTATCCTCAGGAAAGCTGAAGAATGGAAGAAAAATGTCACTGCTGTTGCAGGTCCTTGTTTTCACCATGTCGGTCATGTACAATTTCTGTGGATGGTAGAGGAGACAACAGATATGCATAGTAAGAAAGCCACTTCAAAGGCAGAGCTATCAATTTCTGCTGCTAGAAGATTCACTGTATTACAACTGTGCACTTTGCAGACTTTGGGATATGGGAACAGGAAAAGCAGAATTATTGATGAATTCTGGGTAAAAGCTGATACTGACAAAATAAAAGGTTTCATACAAAAATAGGAGATATGATGAAGAAGAGAGTCAGAAGAGGAAGTAAAATAAAATGTTCAAGAAGCTTAAAAGGAAAATTCTTTAAAGTTCTAGGAATAAGGTAGCCGGATCTCTTTGGAAAGAGTACATGAGAAAGGTCCCAGACTGTTTTTGCAAACTGTGTATACAACAAACTGCCATACAATTTCTTTCATGAACAAAAGAAGAGAGGAGAGCTGTGGTCAGCTGAAAACAATTTTTTTTTTTTTTTCTTCCCCGGAGTCTTCCTTCAGTATTTAAACTTTTAACTATGTAACATTTTGCATCTTAGAAGTAGAAAGGGAGAGAATCAGGGAGGAAAAAATTAGAACTCATTAGTTGAGATAAAGGTAGTTAAATAGGAGAAAAAGGAAGGGAAAATAATAATGATTAAGGAGTAGACAGAGCAAGTGGTGCTTAGTACAGTGCTCACTACCCACTGACAAGTAAGTGCACAGCCACTTCTCAAGCAGTGGTTGCTACTATTCTTCTCTTCCCATCTTTATAGTTCAGCATGACACCATGTGCTATGGAACATCCCTTTGGCCATTTTAGGTCAGCTTTCTGGCTGTGTTCCCTCCCTGCTGTCTGTAGAACCCCAGCTCCTCACTAGCAGGGCAGTGTGAGGAGCTGGAATATCCTTGGCTGTGTGTAAGCACTCCTCAGCAAGAACTACAACATCAGTGTGTGACCAATGTTATTTTCATCTTAAATCCAAACGCAGCACCATACCAGTTACTAGGATGAAAATTAACTCTGTCACAACTGGAAGCAGGATATTATCCTCAATTTTGGAAATTGGTATATATAGTAACATGTTTATAACTCTGGTGGAAGTTTTGCTACCTGTGTGATCCATCTGTACTTGGAGTGGAAAATTGGTTAGATACCATTGCTATTCATTTCTGCAAGTTCCATGGTAAAACCTGCTTTGCTGTACCATTTAAATGAAGTCTTCTCCTGTAATACAACTTAATGCTGCAAAAGTTTTCCCCAGGAAAAAAAAAAAAAAAAAAAGGGTGTTACAGTATAGCTTCAAAAATCAGATTAAAAGGATTAGAGTGTTACTTTATAATTTCAAATGACTTTCAGTTTGGATTTGGAAAACCTCACTGTTTTCTTTTCAGGGGGCTGACAGTGACATCAGCCATTCTATAACGTTCTATAACAGAGACTTGTTTCCTTTTTTTCTGTACTCTTCTGTTGACCATTTGTTCTTCCCACCCTGGCTACCTGCAGCAAATTTCTCAGAATTTCAGAGAAACAGGTCATCAATAAAAGCTGAAGAACATAATTAAAATGTGCAAAATGGGAGAAACTAGCACAATGGCTTTTGATTTTCATCAAATGTATGTGCATGAAGCAGTGTACAAAAACTTCTAAATATTTTGAAACAAACAAACAAATGAAAGCAGGCCTTGAAGGTGTTTCATTTCTTCTTTTAAACAACTGCTTGAGCCCTGAGATTTTTTATCTATGAAGTCCTGTCCTGGGGTCTGAGATATTGTTCAGAGATATTTCTTTAGCTATGCTTTTAGCTACTTAATATCTGTGATGCAGTAAGGATGTGTTCTGGCAGACTTCTGTTGTTCTTGTGCAACCTCTGATAAAGGTCTTTCAATATTAATATGATTCTGCTTTTGCGCAAGCCAGAATATGAGCAATATTACTGTTGATTCTAAGATCCCTCTTGCAAGAGTTTAAATTAATGAATATCTGCAAGTTTGAACTTCTCCTTCAGAAGAAGATGAGTTTATTATGTAGATTTTAGAGAAAATTGTTGTATATCAGCAACTGTGATCCCTGAATGTTAAGATATAGCTACTCCCTAGTTTTTAGTAGGGTGATTATACCCAAAATGTAGGTATGATAAACAGTGAGAAATTTATAAGTTACACTAGTTATGCAACCACAGTTAGGATGGAGTTTGTTGAGCGCATCTCTCTGCCAATATAAAATGTGTAATCCTGCAAAACAATTTTTAAAATTCTCTTTGCGTGTATCCTGCCAGGTACATTTGGAACTGGATACTAATTCTGTGGATATCCAAACTGAAGAGGATTTTAATTTGCTTAAGATGAGCAATTCCAAGAGATACGAAGTTCTCCAGGACATTCTGATATCACTTGGCCTGAGTTGTGAATTAAGTGAAGTTCCTACGTTGACACCTATTTACCTTCTCTCTTCTGATGAGGTACGGCCTCTGCTTACATTTCAGTTGGCTGACAGTTATAAGACAAGGCAAATTCAGTGTTCACTTTCAATATGGCTTGTTAACATGGTGGATTTTTTTGGAGAGCTTTATCGTGAATGAATGAAAACCTTAATTTCTACTCTATTGTTATGTTATTACCTGTTAATGGTAGTTTTGAATTTAATAATGGAGGAATATTTACTATATATTTTAAGAGTTGTGCTTATTTACATGCTTCTGGGTATCAAACATAAGTCTGTGATAATCTACAGAGAGAACTAATTCAAACAATGGGAATTGTTTTTATTTAAAACTAGGTGGAAATTTCTGTATAGGTTGGGAACAAAAGATCAAATCGCATAAAGTTGTGTGACAGGTAGATCAGTAACAGATCCAGACTAACTCATAATTGTGTAAGCCAATTTCTCTTCAATTAATTCCATTTGCCTCTATGAATCTGAAAGTGTTCAGCTTCGTGACAGTGCACACTGATGTGCAGGAGCAGGCTTTGCCTCTGAAGACCAATGCAAAGAAGGCATTGAGTACTTCAGCTTTTTCTAGCAGTACCTGCCATGAGGTTCTTCCCCATGCATCAGTGCACCAAGGTTTTTCTTGAATAACTTGTTTGAAATGAGAAAATCATTGTAATCCCTTCTTGCTACTGCTACTGTCCAGCACTAAATTAACTCTAGGTGGATATTTAACTTCCTGAGTTTTATCTGTAGTACCCAAGTTATGTTTTTATATACTTCTTGCGTTGCTTGTCCTTGTTTCTACTATTCATGTGTTCTTTTTCTGCATGTTAGCTCATTGAAAAACTCCCTATTTAACCAATCCGGCCTTGTCTTCCTGCATAACAGTGTTTCATAGCAAAGTTCTTCATAAATATACTTTAAAAATCAGTTGTATTGCCTGGGTATCTTTCCTTGTGTGGTTTCTTTCCAAGCAATCCTAACAAGCAATTCCTTGAATAAGCTGGAATCTGCTTTCTCAAGATGTAAGTCTCCCATTTACCTTCCTAGCCTTTCTCCAGATCATATATCCTCATTGTTGCTGCAGTCAGTGCAGCTGTCTGTGACCAAACTTGAAACAAGCACTTGTGTCTCTCTGTCTGCAGTAAACTCAAAAGAATTAGTTTTACGTCTGTGTTAAAAATTAAAACTCATTTAGCTTTTCTGACTAATATTCAATATGCTTTATACAGAAGACTTAGAATTTATGTAACTAATTTTGTGTGTGTGTGTTCTTTACTGTTTTTTGTGATTGATTATCTTTCCTATGCACTTGCAATTTTCAAGCAGTCTTGCTGTGATTAAAATAAATTAGCAAATTTCTATCCAAACTTGCCATCTAGTGGCACGTTACAGGTTGCAGTCCATTAAAGGTTTTCTTAAATACTTACTGTATAGTTAGATCTCACTCCAAAATTGTTTTGTAAATGTTGTTTCTCCATAGTGTATTTTATTTTTGCTTTGGCCATAACATGTTTTCCAGAATACTATGTGAGAGAAAGTTGTAACTTGTGTGCAAGAGCTGCAGCTATTAATGAAGAAACAGCACAGTAAAATAAGTAAGAAAGATGCAATAGTTGAGCTTTGTAACAAGTTACTTATGTTATAACATGACATCTATAGAAAAACAAGTTTCTCACTTTCCTATATACAGTGAAATGCATCTATAATTTCAGAAATACTTAAACAAGATTTAGGTTACAGCGTATGTCAGGAGTATTGGAAAGGGAGGTGGAAGAGCTGCCTTGAAAGCTTTGTGATTTTTGAACTTTGATCTATTTTTTATGTCACTATTGGAAGTATTTCCCATTTGGGTCTCTAGGATGTATTGGAGTGTATATGCCTTTCCTGAGAGATTAACCAAGTTATGCTTACTGGCAACAAGTGATTTTTTCAATTTTTTTTTTTTTTTTTAAGCATTTTTCTGTATTAAGAAATGCTGTGATAAGTCAACTGATGATCAAGCAAGCTCATAATGTCTTGTTAGCAGTTGCCAGTAGCAGATACTTAGGCAAAAATGAAAGAAAGGCACATGTGGTGCTCCTCCTTTCTAGGAGCTGACAGTTCGTTGATTAATTTTCTTTCAGGCTGAGGGTTGTATCTGTACCACTCCATTTTAAAAATCACTAACTTCCACAGGTTTTTCAAATTCTATTAAGAAGCTGTAAGTTCATTTTGCTTATATGTGAGAAATATTTTATTCTGCTCCTTATTTTCTAGTGCATTAAGAAAAATAAAATATTTTTGTCCTTGTTTTTAGTTCTTTGAATTTTAATTATTATTCTACTTAGCTATTTTTTTTCCTTTCAGATCCATAAGCTTCAATTTACTGTAGGCCTGTTTCTGTTCTGTGTGATTTATTTGATTTGCCCTAGCCACTCACTTTGCTCTTTATCACTTCATGACTTCCATCAGACCTAGTTCCTTCTACTCTGTGGACTTGAAATAAAACTTACTCAACATTATTGAATGAGCAAGTATCTTCTGTATATTCCTCAGCCCCAGATGTCTGATCAATCTGTCTTTTTACATTATCAGTGCAATTGTTGTTAATTTATAGTTCTTTCTGCTTACTGTCTAGGTCTTAGGAGAACTACAGTTCAGTATATGAAGAAATGAGCAAATGTATAATTATCTAACACATAAGCAACCTCCATTTAAAATTAATTTTCTTCAAAAAAAAAAATTAGAAAGGCAGGCATTAATATTTTTTGCCTTTGGCATATGAAACAAAAATCTATTTTGAGATGGAATGCCAAAGATTTGGGAAGAAATATTTAAACTTTTGACCCTAGTTACACTGAAAATTACATAATTTTATGTAATGGTCAAGCGTTTAAAATAAGTGATATATTGGCTTCTTAAGGCTTTGCAGCTAGATTTGTGCTGCTGATGTTCTGAAACAGGCAGAGATCTCCAGCTTTTCTGTAGTGAAGCTGGAGACAAGATGAGTTAGAGGCTGTAGTAATTGAGCAGTGAATCTCATTTACTCTTAGCAGTTGAGTAACTGATTCTAAACAATGAAAGTTAAATCACATTGTTACCGCTGTTGGGGCAACATATTTAGGTTAATTGTCAATAGGAAGTTAAAATATCAGACTGAGATGTCAAACTAGAAAATGTAACTTGTTCAATTTTTGTTTATGTGGTACTTTTCAAATAATATCACTGCTGTGATTAATTTCCATATCTCAGGTATTCTCAGTTTTATTCTTATTTTCTTCATCATTGCTTTTGTATACCTGACTTTTTTTCTAAAAATGGCCACAGTTTGATATTGAAATTCTGGTAATATTGCGAAATTCTGTAATATTGTAATATTGTGGTAATATTCTGGTAATAATCTGGTAATAATTCAAATAAAACATCTTTTAAAAAAACTTTTTAATAAAATAATTACATTTTTACTTACATACATCATACGTTTTAGATATAGTTCATGACAATTTCTCTTAAAACTCAGGGCAGCCCAGGCAAGCCAAAAGGTTGGACATTAATACCTCTATCTCTAATACCTGAATAATGGATGATATTGTCTGTCTGGTTAGAGGTCTATGTCTTACCATGTGGAATTATGCTAGTCAGATCCTCAGCTCATGCTGGCTTCTATTGGTGGTGAAAGATTGCTGTGACAGCTTCTATGTTTTATTCATGATCTCCTTCTTATAAATACAGTGTAAGATAATGGGCCTGGAAAGAAACAACACTCAAGGCTACACTTTCATCACAGAGTTTTTTACACCATGACAAGTACAGTTTACTTCCAGTTGGACATTGTAGAATTCAGTTAGCTGGGGAAAAACATTTTGTTGATATAGTGCTGCAAGAACAATGAAGGCAGTGTTTGAAAGGCAGATTACTTGTTAGGTAAAAGCTAAGTTAAATCTATACAACTTGTTGGTCTTAGAAGTTGTTCTAGTGACAAGTATGACTATTGAAATACAGCACTTTTCCACTTTCTTTGATCTGATATAACACAGTTATGCAAATTATAGACTTGTGCAGTGCTTTAAAAACAAAATTTTGCGTCACTGTAGTGCTAATAAAATCTAAGTGTTCAAACAAATGGTGATCACTGTATGCCTGTTATCTGGCCCCCATATGTTCAGTGTTAGCTTTGAGCATAGAGATCTGATTATTTCTGCAGCTTTGCCTTGAAACACTCTTATATTTACTCTTTCACATTGCCATTTTAAAGGATATTTTTCAGAAATATAGGCTAGGATTGTATTTTATTGCTCTACTATTCAGCATGGCATATTCTTGGCTTCGTGGAAAGTGGAAGCTGGAAACAAGAATTCACTCCTCAGAGAATGAGAGATATTTGACAGAATAGTGATTATCTCCATTAGGAAATACGTTATTCCCACACATTTTCTGGTCTGAAGCTTCTCAAACTTGATTAGTGACTCAGGCTGTGTTAGGCTGAGTCAATTTTTTTCATTATCTTCCAAATGGATGGCAGCCAAATTATGAAATACAAGCAGTCTTCATTGCTTTGGCTGAGCTAGTAGCCATCTTTTAAACAGTATGCTCTTCTGGAATAACAAACAGGCAGTACAAAGATATTGTCTGAAGTTTGAATTTGGGGGCTTTAACTTTTGTTTACTGGGGACAGAGAATAATTTGAAAGTCCAAATGAACATCTGTTGCACTTTAGACTTGCTTTTAGAGGACATTTTGAGATCCAGAATACCATGCTCAAACAGATAACAAACTATAAAGGTGATTGTGTATTTGAATAACTGGGATACATTGCAGCAGAATCAGTTGGACCAAGTCTACGTTTTGAGCTGCTGTTCTAAGCTCCAATTCTGTGATGCCATCGGCTGTTTCAAAATTCCAAGTCCATTATGTCAGCGAAGAGAGTATGAAATTACTTTATCCTGAATAAATCTTTCTTTGAGGATGGGAAACTTGATCTCTTAGCTAGCACTATAATGAACATAGATTTCAGGGTACGTTTTAAGTCAATTTTTTCTGAGATATTTCCGTGTGTATTAGTGCCTATTGTAGAACTTGAGATCCAACTGCAAAACTGCTATTTAATAAAATGTATTACCAGTGTTAAAAGTCAGAAAAAGTTATGCTAAAGTTCAAAAGCCTGATTATTTTTGCTATCTGATAATTTCATGCTTTAAGGTGTATCATCTACAAAATAGGAGACTTGCTTATTCTTTTGTATCATCCACAAAGTGTTAAGCATTGTTCTTGCCTTTTAGCCTGTAGGACAAAAAACAGGAGCCTTTTGGAAATATTTTTTTCCAGAAAGGCAATTTGCTTCTTGCTTTAGCTCAGGAGAGACCTGAGAGCTGAGAAAACCAGTGAAAGAAGCGCATGCTGTTTTGAGCTATCTTTTGATCCCTGGTGAATAGTTTGTGTCCAAAATTTTTTACTTCTGTTTATGTATTATTATCATTTCAGTTGAACTCTGCCTTACTGACAAAGTCTTTGTATGAAAGCTTTGAGATTTTGTCAATTGGTTGGAAGGCGAATATCTTTTAGTGAAGCTGATTCAGGCAAAAACAAACCTGTAACGTAGATGCAACAATGTAAGTGAAGGTGTTCCTGTCAAACACCCTACTTTGTGTTGATTTTCTATTGTTCTGAATGGGATGTCCCTTGAAGAGGAGACTGCTATTTTGACAGTCAGTAGTTGAGCAGCAGTAAAGGTGATGAGGATACAAGAGGGACTGTCATGTGCTTTGGCACTTCAAAGCTCAGTTGGACAGAGGAAGATAGAAAACCATTCATCTGGAAGCTATTTCTACACTGAGGTAATAAGCCTCTGCAGATTCCTGTTTTACAGAATGGCTGAAGTTGGAAGGGACCTTTTGTTGGTCACCCAGTCCAACCTTCTGCTTAAGCAGGACAGCTTAGAGAATGTTGCCCAAGACCATATCCAAGCTGCTTTTGAAGATGGTAGGTGGATGTGGAGTAAGTATTATGTATCTTTCTCTGCTCTCATCTCTCCTCTGTTATTCTATTTACGCTATTAAACTATTTACATAGTTTCCTCTTACATGTCTGTCCATTCTGCCTAAATGTAACTCTGTCTGAAACATACTCCTTGTTCTTATCTCCTTCTAGCTGGCAGGCCTGGCTCTATTAACAAGACAGTAACTTGTGAGGGACGGTATTGCTGTGAAGGGAGGCAGGGGTTGTCATGGGGAAGCTGAGGTAGGGGAACTTGGGAATGTGGCAGTAGATGAGGTAGAATGATACCAGTTCTAGGTATAATTACAATAGGTCATTTTATGGGTTTTAGCAATGACTTGAAGGCTTGCTGAGCTATCATCTCCCTTGCTGAAAGAGAAGGGAGAAAGCAAGAGAAGTATTTGAAATAATAATATAAACTGTATGTAGGGGGTGTGGACAAAAAGATGGTGAAGGGTATAATGCTTAAACTATTTGATACAATTAGAAGACACTAGGCTTTCCTGGTTCTCTGTTCAGAGGCTGTATATTTAGCCTGTCATATAATGCAGAAGAACTAATAACCTATAAATGGATTTTTGGTAACTTTTGGGGAAAAAAATTAAGTATCTAACAGATTGCTTTTTATAGATGCTAACTCTGTAGTAGAAGCTCTTACTGACAGCCGAGTTTGCTTCTACTGGCTCTATAATTATCAGAAGGCTAAGTTATTTATCAATTAATTGTTCACACTTGCGTGTTTCTTCATACTTCTGTTTGGATTTCTTGATTGAAGAACAACTGGTGTACAGCAGGTACTTTCAGTGAATTCACCGGGAAATAGACTGTCTAGCATTGTGAGACTTCAGTACTGATCAACTATGACAGTGCTAGCATTACATTAAAATCAGCAAGAATCCCTATTCCTCTAAGAAGCTGGAAGCAGTTGAGGCTTTTTGTGCAGCTCTTTGAGTGAGGAAAGGTACCTTACCGCTAGGGGTCACTTATTAGCTGAATTTAGAGAAAAGCCAAAAATATGGGAGGGATGGAAAAGATTTTATGCACAGTGCGTTGTGTATAGATTTGCGTTAAAATTTCTGTGTGCATTTGCAGCAACTGGCCTATATAGTATTTCCTCAGTTTTAAAACTGTACTGTAAATGTTACAAGATCAATGGTATGTAGTGTCAAAATACGGTAAAACATTTACAATTAAGAAATCTTGATGAAAGATGAGGGAGACTCTGAAAGTGGAACCAAGTAATTCCAGGTGGTTGCTTCCTAAAGTTATCCTTCACTTTTCTGCTATTACACTCCAGGGAATACTTAACATGTATTGGTGGGAGGGAAAAAAAGAAATGTGGCAAATGTTCCCTCTCTTGTATATTTCTTTTGTTAAGAAAGTGTTTTGTTTTTTTATCTTTTGTGGTAGCAGCAAAGTGCTGTTTATGTTAAACAACAGTGAATAGCAAACTTCAGTTGCTTTACAGTTTGTAAACAACTTTTGACTGTGTATTGGGTTGATAAATGTTTTGGACGATCATTTATAAAACACAAGAAGCTTGGAGAAATGAAATACTTAGCTTGTAGTAATATCCATAAAAAGGGTCTTTATGGTGCTGTGAGAACTAAAATTTAGTGCCTTTGTACTGGGGAGCATTTAATCTTATTGTAGAACCAGTTCTGATATGAAATAGATGTGTGCTCACATCTAAAAGAAGTGCGACTTATTGAAATTTTATTCTGTCATATTTCAGAGCTTGCTTTGTTCAAATCAATATGCGTGATACTTCACTACCATTTTCTTCAGTAGGTATGAACTTTCTGTACTGTATAGAGTAGAAGATATAAGCTATTCTGAAACTGTAATGATGTGTGATATATTTAAATCTTTTTAGAGTTGTGTTCATCCTTTCTGTTAACTTCTCATCCTTGAATGTATAGTCAATAGCATTTTGATTGAATATTCTTTCTTGAATGCAGGTCATTCAGTGTAGAGTGGTGCTAGCCAGTGTGTGAGGCTGAATTTTCTTGGTTTCAGTTTATCTTGGAGTTTGCAATAAGAATCTAAGTAAAAAATGCTGAAATCTACAGCGGCAAATTAAACCATAGTTGTGTTGGCTGTGTGTGTCTAGTACAGGCACACGTTATAACTTAATGCGAAGGCTTCAATTAAAGTGGCTGGTTTTGGGTTTTGTGTCAGCACTCTGTAAATTGTGACTGTTGAACTGTTTGCAGTCAGAGTTCATCTGCCTTGGAGCAGATGGGTGATTTTAGATAGCAAGAATCCATAACTTGTGACAAACGCTCTGGAGATCCATGGCAATTTGGCATCAATTTGTTTACTATGACCTCACTGGTAAAGATCTTAGTTCTAAGTGGAGTATTTCCAAACTTAAAAAACTTGAGATTCTCTGACTGTTGGTGGGGCCTGTAGCTAATTTATGTAAGTGAGACTGGGAAAATGAGAACAGGCTTGGCATCAGCTGGAGTCCTGTGAGATGCTATCATGTTACCGTTGCTCAGAAATGATGATACATTTCCACAATGGGAAATCATCATAGTGGTTATCTAACAACTTAATTAGGGCTCCTTTTGTATATTTATTTTAAAACAAAATATAGCTAGATGATATAAGATCATGTGTTTTAATTAGAGGCAAAAGTTGAATAAGCGAGAGAAAATGTGAGTCAACAAGACAAACTGCAAACTTTATCTTATTTAAACAGTGTATTTTCCACACTGAGGTCTTCTGTATATATTTCTTTAACTGTTAGCAACTCTTTGACAATTCAGCTGCTCGATAACATTGGTAATATCTTATGAAGAAGTTCATTATCATGAGAAAAAGAAGCATTCGCAACAAAAAGCTTTTTAGTTAAGTTTATTGAGCTGATTTTACTCTGGAAAATTAAGATAGGAGTTTATTTAACATTATCATTGAGTTAGAAGACATTCCAGTATTCTCAGAGTTTGATGTACAAATGTATCTACTGGAGAACATGGAGAATGCAAAAGATATTTCAAGTGTTACTTCCATCAGTAGTTGAAAGCAAGAGATTGACTTACAAATGCATTCATTTTTTGACAGTTCATTTTAAGAAGTGACTTGAGGTTTCTGCCATGTTGAGGAAATCCTGAAATTCCAGGTGCTGTGGGAGTGGAATTTGGCATGTGACTATCTGGCTGACTTTATGCAGTTTTTGTAGTGAAGAGCTGATTAAACAACAGCTGCTAGCTTAATTCAGACATTTGCTTTACTTTCTACTACAACTTTTTTATAAAAGATTATTTTATTTGGGTTCTAGTCAGTGGCAAGTGAAACATATTTCAAATTTATAAATCATTTTACTCAATTACTTGACATTAACTACAGAGGATTTACAAAAGCAATGAAGCAAGGTTTCACAATTATTTGAAGAAATTAAGTCAAGATTAAAAAAGTTCTAAGAATGAATTTTGTTTTCTCAATAATGTACATTTCTTTTGCCTATAAAAGTATCCCATTTAAAGATGCTGCATTGTCATGTCTATCGAGCAAACCTTTATTCTAACAGTTAGGTTATACAGAGCAGTGTTTTGCAGGATAGCGTGATTTAATACTAAGAATTTTAGTCAGTCACTGTTCTTTAACTGTGCCAATAGCAAAGAATCAGCAGTGCTGCTGAAGTTTGATACCTAAGTGCGATACTAAGTCTGTTAATGATTACATCTTATTTTAGTAGCCATACTGGCAACTTCAGGTTTCAGAAATGAAGTCCTCTGTCTTTAACCCTTTATAAATGGATGATATAATAGAGATTATGAAAATGACACTGACCTAGAGAAAAAGACTTGAGGAAAGTGGAGGTGGGAGTTTTTCATCTAGCGTTTAAATTGGAGCATTCTTCTTGACTGATGAGGATAAGAACTTTTTTGAGAGACAAAAACTTCAAGAAGAAGAGCTAGCTGGTCTTACTGGATGAAAGAGAAAACAAATGCTGTGTGGGTGGAGAGAGGGGAATGGGGCAACAGCTGAAGAGGCAGAGGTAAGAAGCAAATATTAGCCACACAGAAAACAACTTCTATTGCTGCATATTCTAGCATTCTCTACAGCTGCTAGTTATAATGCATGTCTAAAAAATATTGGTTATCAAATCTGTGCTACTTCTGGGCAGATCGTTCCATTGGAATGTAAGGTACAGATCAACTTTTGCTTTTTACGGCTTTGTAGAGCCTCATTTTTGTTTTCTAATGTGTATTACTTACCCATTGCATGGCAAATTGTATTGGACTTGTTTCATGAATATTATGAATACTAGTTCGGAAAATATTGTAAAATATCCTCTCAATTTGTGAAAACTGACTGCCTGTGTAATTCAAAGCTCAGCCTTAGCAGGATCAATATTCCAGAAGGTAGTACAGTGTGCTCCCACTTGTTTTAACGGGGATAAAAATCTCCTGCAATTTAAGGTGATAATTTATAGTTTTTTCATGGCAAGAATTAAGATTTGAAGGCAGAACAATAGATCTTTATAACTTAAGTCTTCAGAAATGGGTAACAAATTGCAGATCTCAAAACATTAGCCTGACAAAATATCTAGGTTTTTATTCCATTCAGTAAAAGACTTTCTATAGAGTGAATATTATGTTCTAACTACTTCAGAGAGGGTAAATAAAGATAACGTGATTTTTATTTGCAAAGAATGAAATGTGCAGTTAGATGTTAGGTTGCAAAGTGTGATACTGAGTAGTATGTGAAAGTTTCCTTTTCCCTGCTTTGTCATGATATTTTTTTAGATCTTACATTTAAAAAAAAAGCAGTTGGTTATAATTTCTTTCTTAGTTACCTTTCAGTGGATAAAGTTGGCAATGTTTTCAGTGGAAAAATGTAATCATAAAAATTATTTGAAAGGAAGAACATTATTCATACTAACATACAAACATACTGCCATCTCCTGCACTTTAAAGAATGGGACTTAGATGTACTCCTTGTAATGCACAAAAACAGCTTTTAGTAATTGGAAAGCATCTTGAGATCCTCTTAATTTTAAGATATAGAGAAAATGATTTTGAGGGATTATGTTTCATCTTTTCCATGTAGCCAAAACCAACAACAACAACAAAAGGTATTTCTGAAATTCTTTTGTTTCAAAGGAAAAAAATTGCTATTTGCTGCATAATCTTGAAGATAAAAACAAAAAATTACAAACAGCATGTTTTGACATTTTGACTTGTTAAATGAAATAAGCAATTATCCATGCATTTTTCTGATCTGGAAGGTAGATAATCTTTTCTTTCCAAAACTGAACTGTTAATATTACAATTAGGTCATACACCATAGCCTACCTGACAGGAACAGCAGCTGCAGAGGTGGAAGTTGCCTAATTAGTGTTTCCTCTTGTTTTTTTTTCTTAACTGCATTTTAAATGTTGATTTATTATCTGCTTTTTCATCACTAGTATATTGTAGTACAGTAGCTTAAAGCAAATACGTACTCTTTTTCACTTATTACAGAGAGGGGGCAGCGTCCCAAAGTTAACATAAGCAGTATGGGCTGCAAATTAGTGTAAGTATTCATGCTGCTTGTTTGAGTTCTGGGGTTTTGATAGGAATACCTGAAAATATTTCAAGCTTTGTCTTTAAAATACTTGTTTTAAAGAAATATATTTGACATCAGGCATACTCTGAACAGGTGATGAAAGATGCTTTGTCTTTCATACGAGAATAAATAATTGGATTTGAGACATGTGCAACCTCTTTGACTCAAAAAGTCCTTATTATGTGGATTGGTAGAAGAGAATATTACCTTTTGCCTACCATATTCTTTTCTCGTGTGTCTGATGCTGGCCGCTGTTGGAGAAAAGGTGCAGATTTTAAGAGGATCTGACTGCTGCTCTGTCCTTAAATTTGTATTATTTCAGCAGCAGCAGCTGCTTTTTACAAAAGATGCTCCTTTCTTTGAAGTCATTGGTTATTTTTGCATTTGAAGAGGAAGTTCATCAGCTTTAGTAATTGTGGGGAGATTTTCCTTCTATCTGTTTGAGCCATATGCAGCATCTGGGAGGCAACATTAGTTCGGTATTTCCACCTAGTGGTATGGATGAAATAGCTAGCAACAACAGGGATATGCTTTTGTTATCTCTGTGGCAAGCGTTTCCTTTTGGAGTTGGGAGTGGACTTCAGTTTTTTCTAAATATTTTCTAGCTTTTTCTCTCTTATTTGCTCTACTCTGTCTAATGATACTCTTCTCACCATTTAGCAGTCCAGCTGTAACAAGTTAAGACACCTCTGAGCTGTAATAAACCTTACAATAATTATTGCTATCCCTATTGCTCCGTACAAAAAAAAATTCTCATGTACTAAGAGAAGTCTCTTTGTCTTTGGAGCATATTTTAATTTACTGGTAGAATGTTACTTTTGCAGTGACTATCACATTCCCCATTTGAGCAATAATGTTAGATAGACAAACTGAAAGTACACATCAGACTTCCAACTATTAAATTATGATCACTTTACTCATTCTCTTGTTTCTCTATCCGTTTGTTTCAAGGAACTAGGACCCAAATTGTCTCTATTTAACTAATTAATCATTAGGTGTCACAGACTGAGCATACAGATTTTCACTGTAGCTTGAATTCATTAGCTTTCATGGAACTATTCTGAATTTTTATTCAGCTATTTATTTTTCATGTTATTATTTGAGATCATTCCTGAGATTTTTTATTTCAGTATGATTTGTTAACCGTCTGATTTGGGAGTATTAATCAAGAGTCTTCAACACAGTATTTAGTCAGTTAGAAGTTCATCTTTGGAGTAGATATCTGCAGGGCTATTTTTTAGTGTTTTAAAGCTTTTACTTCATGCTGTTGAGATTCTTGATTTTTTTAGAAGTGTTGTCTGGGTGGGAAGTTGTAGTTTTTTGTCTTCGTTTCTCTACGACTCTTGTCTATTTTTCTCCTCTTAGTATTACTACAGGGCTCTGAATTTCAGCTTTACCGTTTTCACAGTCAGCCAGAATGTCTGGAAGGCTTGACGCAACCATGTGGATTGGGAGCTGGAATTGTCTTTCACTCACAGGCTGCTCAGCCAGAATGAAAAATCATATTCACCTGTATTGTTACTCCACGTAAAAACTTTCACACCTTGTCAGAATGTTTAACCTCACTACTGCACTGCAGTCACTACCTTTCCAGTAGGGTATATTATAGCCCATACGCAGCAAGCATTTACTACTTAAATAAATTTACCAAGTTTTACCAGAAGGTTGTTTTTTTGTTTATTGTCTCCACTTCCTTATTCCCCCGCCCTCCTTCTTTGATGGTGTTTCCTTACCAGGGTTAATACTGCATTTTAATGGAGAAAGTCTGAAAAATGAATTATTTTTCAGGTGTGCTATTCAGTGGAGTCCTCAGGCAAGTGCCTGTTTCTGTGCATTGTGATTAGCTTGTATTAATAGTGGTCTCCTTGAACTGTATTCAACATAGAACGTTATCATTTATGTTGATGAATTTTACTTCAGAAAGATTTATTTGACAGATTGTGTCTTCCCTCAACTGTTATAACACTGATAGAAAATAAATATTCATAAGCACATAAACAGATTGTTATCCTCAGAGGCAAGTCAAGGGAATCAAAAGTCGTTCAGAGTAAATAATGTGCCATCATTGTAAATGCCTCTGAATGCTTGTATTTCCCTCCATTGATCATTTCTCTTACACTGCCTCTTTCTTGAGTCTTTTCTTGTTTGCTTCTTTGAGCGCTGTGTTTTCCAAGTTGCTGTTAAAAAAAAAAACCCCATATTTCAGACGTGAGTTCTGATTTCCATTGCGTTCTCTATGGTATGATAACTTCTGCATGTCATTTTGGTCTACTGGAGTAGAGCTAATGGTGTGTATGACTTGATTAAAGCGAGCTCAGTCTTGGAGTGGCTGAAGGATTTGTCGTCATAAATGTTCATCCTTATCCTCATGAGGGCTAAGTGTGATGTATGCCTGCCTTTAAGTGACAAATTGCATTTTGTCATTTTTTTTCTTCCCAGTTTACCTCTGTAATTGCAGGAATGCTTTCAGATGGCTGCTGTCTGGGGAGGCTGGTTCTGAGGCTAGTTTCAGAAGCTACCTGGATATCACAAACCTTATAGTTACAGGAGGGTGTACTGTGTGCTTGGGGTACTATTTTGATATTTTTTCTCTGAGGGTAAAAAAGTTACTTATTTCTTCTGAACAAGGTTTCAGTCCTGGCAGAAGAACATGAGCGTTAGATATGGAAGAAGAACTGCTATGTGTTTAAAAACAACAACAACAAAAAACAAAACACATACCAACAAGTGTGCATGTAAAAGCAATTTGTATTTACCACTTTTACAGCTAGACATTATAGTACGTGTGCATGAATACTGCATTTTTTACATAATTTTGAAGAATGTATGAATTTATAGAGAAAAATACATGAATTTGCAAGTTGAGCATTATTGAGACATTCTTCACTCAATTTGATACCTAAATTTTATACTGCTATGTATGACATTTGTGAAGCATGAAGCCTAACTTTTTTTTGTTAGACCTCACTCACTGAAAAAAACATGTTAGTTTATTATTATTATTTTAATTAATCCCATGCTGTCGTGTTCATGTTTTTTTAGGATCCTGGATTAGGAAGGAGATCTTAGTTGCAATGAAATTCAGTAGTTGTTATTTTAATGCTATTGTTCTCCCCTTAAAGTATGTATATTATAAATAGCATGCTATGCATATTCTTGCCTTTATAGCACATAATTCCCAAGAAAATCTACTTTCCTAGGATCCTTCTTTTATAATATTTTATTTATTTGTTCATTTATAAACTGTTATGCCAACCCCAAATAAGTTTTAGGAAGAGAAGCAAAACATGCAATACAAATTGAACATTAGCTCTACAACTTTAGAGATGGAACTGTCTTGTAATCTCTTTGGGTTGCAGTACATTTGAAAGTATGTTGTGGTCTCACCCCAATGCTTAATAAACATTTCTTTACCTCAGCCCCCTCCTGCAGTTTTACAGAACTAGGATTTTTTAAGAAGAGGCAAAACCTAGATGCAGCAGAAAGTTTGTCATTCTGGTCTAATGCATAATTGCAGTGCTCAGAAGAGAATCCTTGGCTCCTGTGCTACTGTTTCATATTCATGAACACTAGATTCACTCACATTTTATACACATAAATCTGCTGAAAGGCAAAGCAAACCTGATGGAAAACCTTAAACTAGGAATGGCACATTATCAGCGCTAAGAAAAAATATTTTCTTAGGTTTTATTTACTTAATTCATTCTACTACGGATTCCAAGGTTTTCAGCAAACAATTGTATCCTCAGTTAGAAAAAGAAAAAGTTTTGGTACCAAATAAAAATACTATTATGTGATAGCTGTTTAACAGAGCCAGTTTTACCAGCTGAATATATTGCATCTAATTTATTGCCCTATTAGCTGAGAACAAAATTCTTCTGTATTTTTTCTAGTCAATGCAGAATACTTTTGAGAGCAATTTAAAATAAATGCATGTAACATTTAGGGTTATACTGTAATTTATTCTTCTAAATGTGACTTTGATCCTATTTTAAAAACAGAACAAAATACGACTTCAGGCTAATATGCATAATGCTCAGATTTTGGTGCCAAAATGGAGTGTCTTTCCACTTCTGCATGGTTTCTCTGTAGTTATTTTTAGCATGGTTGTAAGTATGCTCAACATACTATACACTGTTTTTTTTTTTTTTTTTATTAAAAAAAAAAAGGAAACCAAAACAGTTTTGTTATGAAGTAGGTGTCACAAAGAAGTAAATGGGCAAAACATAATTTATCACGCCCTTTTTCTGGTAAGATAAATCAACACCTACTAGTCCTCTGATTTATCAGACCTTTCATTGCAATACTTGCTTTTGTGAAGTGTTATGTAGTGATATTATGTCAAAGGTAGACCTTGTTCTTATTGATCCTTTACCCTCAAAGTCAACTTTATGGAATGTTGCAGCAAATGTGCCCCAATTACTGTGTTATATTCTGAAAGCAGTTCACATTACATACACATTCATGTGCAGTTCAATTTCTGAGGTTAAACAACTATGTACAACTAAATGAGATTTGCACTGTAATTTTTGGTATCTTTTAAAAATGATCTTTAAAACTTAATTATGGATATTAGAAAATTATGGAAGACTTGATGGTCTTTTGATGCATACGTTCTTTGTTTGTCTTTTTTTTTTGGTGCATGTTTGTGTGCTTAAATGTGGTACAATGATAGCAAGCAATTACAATTTTGCTTGGCTTAAAACATGACTAAATTCAATTCTCCAGTGATTTTTTGACAGAGTTGTGAATTCTAAGTGAGATTTTAACATCCAAATATGTGCTATTGCATTCAAAAGTTTTCTAACAATATTTGAAACTGATTTGGCAAGTGTTAGGAAAAGGATTTAGTACTTCAAGAGTTCAGTATGTCATCTTTCTTTGCTACCTGTATAATAAAATTTAGATTTTTTTTTTCATAAAACTGATACTGAACCTCAATCTTTTTTTTTTTTTTTTTTTTTCCCCACACAAAATATTGATGTTGCATTTGTAATATACTAGGGGAATACTAATCTTGTTGCTGTTGCATATGGATACTGAGCAAAGTTATCATTCCATGTTAAGAAATGTTTTTTAAAAGTTTTAATAAAAACATTCTGAAATATTTTAATCTTAAAACACAAACTAAGTTTTAAGTAACTTCTGTTTTTATTGGAAACCTTCAACAGGTCTCAAAATCAGCACAAGCCAGAGTAAGTTAGTTCAACATTATAAAATACTGCTTCATCAAATTAGGAATTTTAGAT
This sequence comes from Centrocercus urophasianus, assembly GCF_019232065.1. Taxonomy (NCBI): domain Eukaryota; kingdom Metazoa; phylum Chordata; class Aves; order Galliformes; family Phasianidae; genus Centrocercus; species Centrocercus urophasianus. The sequence continues at coordinate 30,579,631 of NW_024884364.1, read as the reverse complement.
TAAGTAGGCTTTTAGCCTTTTCAGAATGGAAGGTCATTTCCTTTCATATGTAATGTGCTTTTCTCATATGTATGGATGGCTACAGGTTTTGCTGGTTTTGTTGTTGTTTTTCCTGTTTTAAGATACGCATTCAGTTCCAGATAACATTTTCCCTTTGACCCAACCACTTTCTCTCAATAAACAGTTTGCTGATGAGAGCAGCTGCTGGGGAGATAGCTTCCAGACTGTTCTGTTGCAGCTGAGTAAGAAAGCCAGAATGCACCTTACCGTGTTGTGCTGCTGTCCTCTAGGTTTCTCTGCTCTGTTTCTGTTTTGTTGAGGGTAGAGCAATGGGCCTTCTGTAGTCGGTATTCTCTTGCAGCTGTGAAGGCTGTTACTTAGCAAGGGACCATGAAGGACAGTACTTTGATATCTATACTGAGAAATCAAGATAAAAGTTTTCTCTTGAGGTTAATATGTTTTCTCTCTTTTTTGTATCTCTAGCTAATTGTTCCATGCTTTTTTGTAAATTTTAAATACCTTTTTGCATACAACACCATACAATGTTGTGACTGCCTTGTTTCTTTATTTCTTTTGCACGCAGAAATGTCAGTATCTGCCTTCTAGCAGCTTACCACCTAGAAGCATAACTATGTTAAAAGCCAGAAATGCTGATGTAGGGAATTAGGATTAGGGAATAGGATTACTTATTATCTTGTTTCCAGCCTTATCAATAGTGTTCTCTTCTGTACAAAAGGTAACATCTGATATGCTTTTGTTAGTTGGTGACTTCTGAGCAGACCTGCAGCCCATTCTTAATATTTACTGCTGCACATTGAGCAAACTAATTTTCTGTCTACATGCAGTGATCTTTTAGGCTAAATTTAGTTTTGGGTTCAAATTTGGGCACAGTCTTATGAGCATTTGTCAAAACACATAGGCTAAGAATGGGGTCAAAATCAAAATGAGTTTTTGTTCAAAGCAGTGCAACTGTGATTTTAAAAAAGCGTCTCTTAAAAGCCTTGCACAACTCAAAGCAATTTATTAAGTCTTCATCTGTCTTGGACCAGGTGTTCCACGCTTCAGTACCTGACTACTTCTACTCCTTGCGCTGCTGAGATGATATACTGTGTATATGTATTCCTTCTACAAAGTAATAATCACTTTTTGAAGCACAGAGAAGAGTAGAAAAGACAAGGTTTCTGATTTTTCTTTGTTTTTTCTTTGGAGGTGATGACACTTTTCTGTGCCTCTTCAAAGTATATAGCGAAGTAAAGTAACTACCCGAACCACTAGAAACTCCTTGTTGTGAATTATAAAGTTACCAATCCCTGCCATCTTTCTGAATGCACTTCCAAATTCTACACAATGGACTCATGTTTTACACAGTATCTGGATTTAGGAAATAAGAGACGATTACTAATAAACTGAAGCACATTTCCTAGCTAAGTAGTATCCTGAGAACGCATAGCAAAATCATTCAGGTAACTACAGAAGTGCGTGAGAACATGAAATGAGAGGGCACCTTGACACTACAATAAAATCTTTATGAAGTTATTCGGGGATGGAAGAAGGAGAACATGGAGAACTGGGGATTTCTCTTTTTAAAATTTTGTATTATGATCTAAACATGGAACTGCAAAAATAATAGCCCTCTACCTGTAGGAGAGACTAAAGTGAACAAATTCTCCTCTAATTTGGCCTATATTACTGAACCCATTGTAAATTATGTTTTCCTATTTAAAAATGCTAAACAAATGAAAATGTTAAAAGTAATCTGGGGATGGATTAAAATCAGCCAGCATGGCAGTGGTTGGAAACAGTCTAGCTTGTTCCATTTTTATCTATTCTCTTGAACAAGGACTGAACTTTGTAGTGAATTATGAGCAGTTAGTATTAGGAGAAATGTTTTTCATGTGCTTTCTGAAAATTGATTCAATTGAGTACTTCATATATTTCAAATCATATTTTGAATGTTTGTATTCTAAATACCCTTTGTGCTTTGGAGTTCTGTGTATTCTTTTTGTTTCTGCTATTACAAAATCTATCAAGCTCAAAGCTACTTAAATGTGAAAGAACAACTATTCAGGACGCCAAGTGTTGGCATGTAGTTAGTAACATTTATTAAGTATTAATGACATCTGACAGTCTAATGGAATATCATAGCCTGATTGTCTGATTGGGGAGAGAGTGAGAGAGACAGACTGGCTTTGGCACGCAAATACAAATCTGCTCTTTACAGCTTTCCCAATTCCTGGTGAACAAGTGGAAGATATTTGCTATGGTTTAATCATCAGTGCTGCTGGGCGGGAAGAGTGCCCCTTCTCTCATCTTTGTGAGTGTTTACAGCAGGCCTGTTCTTGGTCCTCTTTCGGTTCCTCTGTCTAGGTCATGACCGCTAAGATAATACCTTTTTCTTTCCCTGTCCGAGCTATCTAGAAGTTATTATTTCTTTAGTCATTTTTTCCCTAAATATAGATGAAGAAAGATAAAGTAATACTTTCTAGTGGGTAGATGTGATGCTAAATTTAGTATCCATATGCTGTCTTACAAAACCTCACTAAAAGTTAATATCCACATACTGGAGTATGAAAGCAATAAGGATATTATATTTATCGCATTCTGCATCAACAGTTTATGTACAGTAGATTTTTTTGGTGCAATTTGATATGTTTATTTTTAACATTTTTCTCTATGAACGAAGTACAAGCATGACTTTAACATGGGTTTATGGTTGCACTATGAAACTGTCATCTGCTTCAGATCTCAATATATGCCATTATTACAGGAAGTAAAAACATAGCCAACATCAGAAAAGCATTTTTTTGTGCCTCATTAGTCAGAAATATCTGCCAAAACCTTGCCCTCTTGTGCTAATGACTGACTTTTCCTACTGCTGGCCTCCTAAGTTGCTGGCATTATGGGCTGAGGTTGCCACTGTAGGTGTGCTTTTCACTGGCGCCAGCCTACTGCTCACTACCACGTTGGACTTGAGTTTGTTTCTATTGGATGCTAGAGATGCTATGGAAGCTCTCTAGTGGCTAGTTTAACACCAGTTTAACACCTTTAAACTTGTATGCCTGCTAAGCAGAACTGTATAATACAAGGAAGATATACTTTTTGTGTATCTGTGTGTGCGTTTATTTTTATATTCTAAATTGGAAATCAGATTCCAAATGCTGTGCACTTTATGAAAATGTGTTCTTTTCCATCAGTGCTGTTATATAAGAATTCATATGAAACATGTATGTGTTTAAGATCATATCTGAAGCAAGTAATGCTTCATTTCATTCATTTGGAAACAGCCAATTCGGAAAAACAGCAGGTTAGCCATGTGAAGGTGTTATTCCCATTAAGTTACTTATGCTCAAAACGGGCTATTTATGTTCTTCTCTGAAAGACTGGCACTTCATGTCTGTGCACTATTAATTTCCTTGGAGATAGTGAACAGACAAGCTTATGTGATTTAATTAGCTCATCAATTAATAATTCATCAATCAGTGCATCAACTACAAAGTTTTTAAAAAGGCATTAAGGCAAAAATAGAGGCAGATCATTGGAAATTAATAGATGTTAGGAAAAGGAAGAAGAAAAATAGTTAAAAGTCCCAGGTGAAGCGTTAACTTCAGAACATTTCTGAAGCTGAATGTTTCCACTCTAGAAAATGAAAACTTGGCCATTCTTAACACAACACACAATAGCTAAAATAGTTTATTATGCTGGAGTCACAATATTGTGTCACAGGTAGAACATCGCTGGTTAAATTTGTCTGATTTTTCCTCCCAAGAAAGTAGAGTGTTAAATGATGTATAATGTTTGTTCATTTTATGGCATTTTATTTTTAGCTTTCATTCAGTTTCGCCTTCATGTTTTTAATAAAAACCAAATGAATTTAGGCTGTGACTGAAGCTTTGTTTCAACAAAGAATTCCATTGATACTGAATTTAAGATTTATTGTCAAAAAGTTTGGTAAAAAAGACCAGCTCCCAAATATGCCCAATGTGTGCAGGGGGGGGTGATGCATATATGTGTGTCTGTGTACATATTTATATACATAAGTAAGGAAACGCATAGAATAAAATGTATAAATAGAATATAATATTAAAACCTTGGAACTGGGATTATTTTTTACCATTTAAATCGAAAATTTATGTGCTTTGTGTGTAAGTCTCATTAGCTGATATAGCCCAGGTGCAGATAAAATCATCTCCATCAGGAACTATAATTTTCTGCTATTTTATACTACAACAGAGAAGGGTGCATGTGCAGCTGGTTTATTTGTTTGTTAGTTTGTTCTTTTAATCCGGTGTCTGCCTCATTTCTTCTTATTGTTCAATCTCGACTGCTAAGTAAGCATTAGGAGAAAGGGAAGCTAATGATTACAAAAAAAAAAGATTTTTATACAGCAAAAGAATACTGTTATATAGCAGTTCCTTCATACACCTGACCAAACTCTTAAAATCATAGAAAGCAGATGTTAAATGATTTTAAAAATAGAGCTTTTACTCTTCCTTCTTAATGATGCAATTACCACTTATACTTTAGTTCAATAACTTACAATGCCAGACCTCCAACCCTTGATGCAGTGAACCCAATAAAATTCTCTGCTGGTGGAGGAGCATACAAAGCATGCAGTGGCTTTACTCTATTTCTATGGATTTTGTGAATTGCCATTCACTCTATTTCTCTTTGTGCTTCAGAACAACTTTTCATTTCATGACATTTTCAGTTTGTCAGTCAAAACTCAGCTTGTTCATACATTTGTCCCTCAGTACCAGGTCAGTGATGCTGTCACCACTTTGAAATGCTGCTTCTTTCCATGCCCATGTCCTTTGGAATTCAGGTTTCACTTGGGAGTGCGTAGGAAAAACTTGTTAATGAGAACTGGTGAGTGGTTCCTGTTAGTATAATGCTTTTCTGCTTTTGATAATTGCTTTTTACAATGCATTGAAAACATACTGTGCTTTTGTCATTTGAAACATGACTAGAAAATTTTTCTTGTTGTAGATGTAAAGTTCATAGTTGAGTCTAACTGTGAAACTGGTTTAACCTCTTGCCATCTGGTCATTCAGCTGAGATGTCAAATTTCATTCTTTGTTTAAGAAAGAAAATGTCAGTATCTTTTGTTTAAAGAATGTACATAGCAAATTGATTTGAAAATAGAACAGTTTCAGACATAGGGAATTAAACTTGTCTTGACTTTTATTCTCCCTGCCAAAAATGATGCAGTAATGATGGATAACAATTTTAAACATATTTATGTCATCCTAAAACATGTAGTTTCTCTATTTATTAAGTACATTGCTAATAATTTGCATAGTAGTGATTTTAGCATGATTGTATTTGTATGTAGCTGCAGATGTTGTGAGTGCCTGGATTCGTGACAGCTACCGCTTTTTTTGCATGCGTACTCATAAGATTTGTATCTGTGTGCTTTAGGATCTTGATAATGAGCTGTAGGTCAGAGCAAGCAGTGGCCAGGATCTCTGATATTCTCTTACCTTGTGTCTCTGTTGAGTGCCTTGCTTGACACACCTGATGTGGTCCCGGGAGTACATAGGGCCAGGCAGTGTTTGGAACCAACACTTACTTTTAAGTGGCCACCAGAGGTTGCTGCAGAACGATGGACACAGCTGGGAATGGGTTTGCTTTCTGCCTACATCCCATAAATGGTGTTAGGTTCCTCGTTTTGAATTCAAACCTGAATCCTGAGCTTAGCAACAAATTGCACAGTTCTGGTTCTGACGTGATTGTTTTTTTCCAATGGAGTTGAAGCAAAGGTTAGCCCTGACTCCTTGTATATGTTTATGTCATTACATAAAAATGTATTTCTCTGTGTGCTGGTTTAATAGCGGGGACCAAAAACATTGGTTCAGCATCCTTGTTGCTGTAGCTGACTATATGAAGAAATTTCTTATGACGAAAATTAATTTTTCTGGTGTGGATTTGGTTAGGGCTTGAAAGTTTGCTTGCTAAAAATTGTAAAAATGTCTGTTGGTTTTATTTGTTTGCTTTAGAAAATTCTAAAAATGCTGTTTTTGATTACGTAGTATTTGTGTATATATTTTTCATCAATTCAGTAAGCATGTGTACATTGTGGGAAACATTTTCTTCACAATTACATGAATGTAACAAATCTTAAATGTCTCAATATGCATAAGAAGCAAGAAGATGAAATCAAGAAGTGTGGGAGGAAAGATCGCTTGGAAGAGTATGCTCAAGAGGATAAATGTTAGGAACAGTGTGGCTTATTTGTAATAATGTAACCTCACACATGAATATATGCTATTTCAGGCTTTTCTGAGAATATGTTGAGGCAAAAGTACACAGGAGTTTTTGATGCGTAGTTTCAAACACTTTTATTGTTTGCTTGGAATGTGACAACATTTTAAGCACCCTTACTTTTTAATGTCTGTTTCTGTGAGTCTGTAAATCCATCTTTATGTAAGTTAAAATGATAATTTTGTGCCAAGGAATTGCATCCAGGCAATCATGCTACATGAAATTCTGTGTTCAGAAAGCAAAGGGAAAATGCACTGCCAGATGAAGCACAATTTCCTTACGCTCCGTCACAAAAATTAGAGCTGTATTATTTTCTAAATATCAGCTGCAGCTAGTGAGTTATTGTGTGTGTAAAACAAGAAGTCTGAGAAGAGTTTAGCAGCAGTTTGCCCAGCCTTATGGTATTAGTGAGTGAAGATACAAGTGGTTCATGCAGATCAAATCAAAGAAGTGTTCGTTAAACCATTTATGATACATCATCATGTATGTTTTTTTTTTTACATCATACATTACATGTATGATGTAAAAAAAAAAAAAAAAAAAAAGTGAAGAAAATATCTTAAAACATATTTTATTCAAGTTAAATGTAACTTTAGAAAATGGAGAATTGAGAGGTAGTTTATCTGTAACTAAAATGTAGCTAGAGCTACTCTTAGTCTTATCTTATTAGCTAGCTCTTGATTGCATTTAGAAAAAGAATGTTCATTTCTTTTCATTTCTTCATGTTATGGTTACTATAGGATTGCAAAACAATAAGTCAGCTGACGTTCTCCTTCCAAAAATGCCACACCAGAAGCAGTGTCCACATGAAACTTGAGAAAGTGTAGTTTCTGAGGATGGAAAATCCATACAAAGGTGTTAGAAACAGAACCACTTTTCTCATTCCTTTTTAAGATACAATAGTGGGATTTGGAAAATTGGGGTAATTCCTTGGATAGATAACTATTTATAGGAAGCTTGCTTTTAATTGCAGTTTGTAGGTTTTAAAGAATGGGACTGGAGCTCAGGGACATCTTTTTCAAAAGTGAGAGAGCTAGGCTTCAGAACTAGCTTAGAAAACCCACAGCACTGTGGTTGCCAGATACTGCTATAACGAGAAGTAGGGGCACAAACTCAGTCAGAAACTATGCATCTAAGAGAAGATTTTGAATTAGAAGTGAAATGTCTTAGAAAATTTGAAAGTAAGAATCACTGATACGTTACCTAGGGTAGAATAGAATACACTTTTTTTTTTGTGGTTTTCATTTATCATCTTCTGAAAGGGAGAATACAGTCATGAGGGCCACATTTTAGAATTTTGCTCCCAGGTCCAATTTAATGGTTGTGCTCATGTTTTAGTATTCTGAGGAATCATTTGTCCACACATTTCAGTATCTTGTTATGCTTCCTATATTTCTGCCTCACAATGCTGTATCTATAGATATACATAAAGTATCCATCACCTTAGTCAGTGAATAAATAGCTTTTACTCCATTTCCTGGTTTACATTCAATAGATTGTGTATTAGCTTATCATTTTTTTATTATTAGCTCAATTTTATTGTTTTTTTTTTGTTTGCTTTTTGCTTTTTTTTTTTTTTTTTTAATTAGCTTCCTTCTAATTCAGTTTAAGTTATTTGTGAAAGTGTACATGTGAGGAAAAGATAACACTGTCTCTAGGGGAAACAGAGCTCTTAAAAATATAAGCTATATACTTTGCAAAAAGAAGTTGCAGCATGCATTCTTGTGGACTGTTAACTCTTAACAGCTTCTATGGGAGGGGTAAACTTTTCATGCCAAATGTCCTGAACTTATATTAGATATCTCCAGTAAGAGGGCATCACCAGACAGATAATGATTGCACTAATTCATTTCTTCATTTCTTATTCAGTAAAATTTATTTCTAAATAACCTAAAATAAAGGCAAAATAAATGTTTTGGTTTGTATATATATAAAATTATATGAACATACAGCAAATTTATACTTCCTATTTAAAATACCTTGCCAAGATATGTCACAGCCAATGGCATAGCTAGAAGACAAGGGAGCAAGCATACTTACACATGTTTTGTACACTGGTATAATCATTTCTTAGTTGTGTGCTTCTTTGTGTTACACGCTTCTGCTTTAGCTGGCTACTTAACAGCCACAATGGTGTAAAGTTATAGTTGTGAAGCTTCTGTTAAGCTGATGGTCACAGACCCTGTTACAGAAAAAGAGTAAGCCTTAGCCTGCAACTGAGCATGACCTCAAGTTTAGGAAAACTGTACCAACTAGTCAGGAGAGGCCAAAGTAGGACAACTGATGGAAGCTGATCTTCGAAGAGGAAATAGAGTTAATTTATCCTGATGATTACATGAATGTGAATGTTCTTAGAAGAATGTTTATGTATCTTCCTATATTCTGGTCTGTATTTCTTGGTCTTATTTTATTTCCCTTGCCCACAGGAAATCCATCTTACATTTTTAAAATGGCTTGAGGAGAATGTAAATGCTGAAGGATTAATAGAATCCAGCAAAGTGTCTCTTAAATTTGTTTCGTCTTGTGAATCGGAAGTGGAGATAACTCCATCTCTCATGTCAGTCGTCACCGAGATGGGAAACTTCTCATCAGAACATTTCAGCCTGGAGACATATCAGCAGAATCTACAAACAAAGAAACTTGGAAAAATTGTTTTATTTACTGAAGCTACCACCTCAACAATGAATCTTCTAGACGGGTAAGGCAGTGATCCAGACCATCTTGAGTAAGCTTCTATCATAGTAATGTTTAAGGTAGTAAGTATCCATATCTAGGCGATTACATACATTTTCCAGTGCAAGTTATTTTCTAAGCTAGTTATTTAACAAAAGTAATACCAAATAGACTGGGGCATTAGTTTTAACACTGCTGTTTCTTCATTCTGTTTAATATCGTTTTGCTCAGTATTCCACTAAAATGTTCTTTGGTGCTTGGTGGTTTGTTTGTTTGTTTGTTTTAGATGTCATTTAGGATTGTAGGCATTTTCTTCATCACCACACAGACGATGCTTGTGAATGAGTTGTGAGATATCTTTGAGGAAGTAGTTTGTTAGAGTTTTGAATGGGATTAAGCAATATGAAAATCACAGCTTCCAAATCTTAGGTTGCAGGCTATGTACAAAGGATATGCTGTTTTGTTTCAGAACATGAAATAGTCTGATGGATCAAACTGCCTTTGAGAAGTTGTTGCTCTTCAGAACAGATTTTTCTGTATGTTCCCACCTGTACCTATAACTCTTCTTGATAGCCACTTTTGAATATCAACATTCATTCACTTGTAGAAATTGCAGGTGAATTTTACTGTTGAAAATAACTTCAGTAATTTTGATCTGGATTTTTCTATGAACATAATCAGATAAACAGCCTTGAATGTTGTTGTGTCTGGTTAGTTAACTAGTAATAATAGCTTTACTTGGAATCAAATACAAACTTCTTCAAAACCAAACTATTTTTTGTATGTGCGTTTGTGCATATGTTCATACACTAAAAAATGTTGCTGTCCAATTTTGCCAGAACCCTTTTCCCAGATGTACATCTTGGTCCTGCAGCTGATTTTATGAGAGCTTTTGGGCGTAGGCGGGCTTTTTTTTTCAATAGAGCCCAAACGAGAAAAATGGCTTTTTAATTGAAACATTTGTAGTATTCATTTCTTTTCATTCAAGCCCATTGGACTGAAAGAAGACTTATTGGGAAGAAACAGTAGGAGTGATAACTTAATATATCAGTACCGTTAATCATTGACAGTTGTTTTTGGTGGTTCTTAGTGCCAGTATCTACACCTCTCAGTAAGATGAAGCATACTATTAAGAATTTGTGAGTTTATTTAGATATCACAAGCTAAATATAATTACGTCTGGTTATTTTATTTATAACATCCAGTAGGCAAGGGAGCTGAGCAAAGTGGTCTTGTTTTTTCAGTGAACCTGGAACCTTTTATCTCTAAAGTGATGTCACAGCAGTGTGTGCAATTCTCAGATTTGTTTTTTACTAATTAGTTCAAAAGTAGTGAAGTGAGTCTTCAAGATTTTCCCCCTTGTGATGGAACTCAAGTAGCTGGCTTTCTGTCTGTAAACCAGATGTAAAACAGATTTGTCTCTCAGGTGAGAAGATGGTCCTACTTGGATTATAGTTTGGGTAATAAAATTTCTTACAGAAAGCCTTTTGTTTTAATGATTCAAAATGTTTGTCTTAAATGTTGTGGTTAATGTTATTGTAAATACACTATTGCCATAAATGAAAGAATAATAATGTGATGTCATTTGTAGTTCAGCAAAATACCTTGAGACTTCATAAAGAGTATCAATGCATTAACTGCTAGAAATTGATGCAATTATCTATTAGATATTTTTCAGAGACGGAAAGTATGTCAGTTTATAATGTGCTTCCATAAGAACCAATATGGATGTGTTAGGATATATAGTATGTCACTTTTTTCTGCTCGCCAGTTCTAAGTGAAAGGAAAATATGTACTGGGAGAAAGAGTTGCTTTGCTTGTACACACAGAAAAAATTACCTGTTTGTCATTTGTAAGTATACATTATATGTATATGTACGTATATGTAATCAAGTATTGCAATAAGCAAAAATAGCAAAAATTTGCAATGACTGAAAATATGACTCAGATACCTCAGTAACTTATTCCATTGGATTAGCAGCAAATTTATTTAGTACATTATTTAGTAAATTATAAATGAATGTAGCATTTAGTTTCTGTAGCTTTAGATTTTCTTATATCCCTCCCACAAACTGAATTGCAAAGTTTTGCCTCCCTTCCTTTTCATTTCCCCAAACCTTCATACCCCCAAAAAATTAAGACATCGAAGGAGAAAGTGGGCTGGAACTAATTTAATGGCTGAGTGACCTCACAGTAGAGAAACAGCCGGAGCCTAATAGGGGTCTTTGTCTACATTTCCACCCTGGCTGGTAACGTGCCAGTCAAAAGTCAAGCAAGAAGAACAGGTGGAAACTATTAGACCTGTCATAAAGTTTGAAAAATTGATTCTGGAGTCTAAGTGAATAGATTGAACTTGACAGTGTTGTCCTAAAGATTCTAAGGGAAAATTCTGTAGTTTAATCTGGAATCCCTTGATTGTTCATTAGCTCTCCAGATGGCATGTCTTAACATTTTGCATATTAACATACATTCTTTACTGTCGTTGGCATATGTTTGTATGTCCAAAGGTAACATGCAAAGTGTGAATTCACCTGTAAGTATCTAAAGTTAAGTGGCATTAGTCTAATTGCAAAACAAAGATTTGCTTAAATATCATATAGTTTTAAATAATGAAAATTGTCTCAGTGTTTTCAAGTTAGATGTTAAAGTGAATTGTATGAGACTATTAAAAGCATTTCAACTTTTTTTCTTAAACTAGAATTTAAAATCCTTACCAAAGATAGGATCTCCTGTCTTTTTTTTTTTTTTTTTTTTCTTTAAAGGATTATTCTTTCCACAAGTCAGAGAGGAATTTATTTCAGAAGCCTTGTGTATTTATTCAAATATATTTATTCCAGTGCCACCTGAGCAATTTAACCTTTCCAGAAGCAGTTCCACATCCGGTGTCTTCTCAAAGAAAGGCTGAAATTGTATGATTTACAGTGAAACATTATTTTTAAAGATACATCTGCTATAGTGGTACAAGTACTGGATTGTGGAGATACACTTAATAAGCTTGCAAAACCTGAGGTTGATAAATGAGTGTTTATTTCTAGTACGCTTAAATTGACTGGTATGGTTTCTTGACTGTTTCATTAAAAATGAATAAATTAGGTGTTCAGTTTTATTCATTACCAGCACCTATTGTCTTGTTTTAATACTGTGGCAGAAGTTATGATTCAAACATTACTAAGTGAGCATGTGATATACTGTACGTAAAATTACATTGTGGAATCTTTCCCCAGTATTTAAGAGTGAAGGCAGCTTTTATTGTGCCGTTGTTAGGAAAAGTTTGTTACAACAATGGTGCGTTTCAATTAAAATGAAATGTGGGAGAAAATTACTCTCATAATTGCTGAATAGGATATTTAAATAAAATGTCAGTTTAAAATAAACAATTTCCAAACAGTTAAAATCTTTGCCAAAGAAAGTCCTTTGCATTTTTAGTGGCTGTTTAGTTTTTCTTTATAGTCTTCAAGATTCATTGTACTACAGCTCTAATTCAGAAAGCATGCATTAGAACTCAAATTTTATGTTAAAACTCACTCATGTGCTGCTTATGCAGATTAATGAAAAGTGAAAACAGCTTATATCTGAATGAAATTGGAATGCCAGTTCAGAGGTACAGATGAGTTGAGATTGACAAACTGTATTTTGTACCTAGTGGGTGTTTTTGTTTTTTTTTCCCTCAAATCCTTATCATATTGTACGCTATGTAAACACTGCAGATACCTGTTTAGTCATTTAATGCACTTCCATGGTCTCTTAAATTCTCTGTTTAAACCATATTTTATATGAAACAAAAAGTTAAAAACAGATGAGCCTGAGGGATTGGGGTTGGCTTGAAAAGTGGTTTGAAGACAGAAACTTGGAATTAACACAGCACGCACAAAATATGCCATATAGTCGCAGTGTACATATTTATCCCATCATTAGACATGTCTGTCTAAAACCTTTCAGGTATTTGCATCAGAATTCCATGATGACTGGGTGACGAGCACAAACTGTTGCTCTTGCAGCTATTGACTCAACTTGATTGGTCATTTTCTTTAAATCTCTGTAAATTGTTTACTACTTCTAGTAATACCTTAGCAAGCCATGTCTCATAATGTAGGCTCAGTTGAGTAGAGGAAGCAGTTGTGCTGTGTGGTCAAAACCAGTTGCAAGAAGGCTGGTTTTCACAATATTTTCAAATAGAAGTCTTGTTTTTGTTCACATGAAGATGTATGGGTAGTTGGATTACAAAGTCTTCAAAGAGTAGTCTTTTTTTAGTGTGTTTCTAGTACATCAATGGTCTTCTGTAGATACATATCTTACCACCAGTATTAATACTTTGTAAAAATTACTGCCCTATGTCCTACATCCTTCCCCCTGAAGAGTGCATGTTAAGAGTTAGGAGGGTTTCCTTTGTCTGAGGGAATAGGCATTGTTATTGCATATTTTAAAAATTTACACTGATAAATTGGTCAATTGTGTGTAAATACATTTTCTACATAATCATTAATATAGGTAGATAAAATAAAAAAAAAAAAAGTTCAATTTGGACCACCAGTCCTTCCTTAATGCTGAGAGCTCTCAAAATAGCATACGTCACTTTTAAAGCCTAAGATTCTTTGGGTTTCTTTGTTGCGCGGTACTGGGGGATAGGAACATTATGTTTGATAAATATCTAACCTGAAAACTGAAGTTAGATACTAGTGACTGGAGATCTGCTCTTTAATGAATTTCACTCTTTTAATCTACATCTCTCCCATTCAAATTAACCTTGATACAGTACCATATTCTTTTATTCCATATATCATTGGGATTACTAACTTTTAAATTTGTTTGCTTTCTTTTTAGGATTGAATTTGCAACAGGATTTTTATTCTCAAAAGAAAAAAATTTGGTGTAGTGGAATAGCTGCTTCCATGCTTGTTTTCCTTGAGGATATTTTCTTTCTTTCTGTTATTGCCATTTTGTGCCTTTCTTTGGTGGTAGAGGTTAGCTCAAGTAACAGACTGTTTAATTCCCTTGAACCAAATCAACAGTAACTTTTACTAATTCAGTTTTCAATGTATATTATTTCCTTCCATATTCTTCTGTTCGCTTATTGGTACTGTTTTGCATCATCCTATGTTAGAGAAAGCTGTCCTTCGTTCTGATAACAAAAGATCATACAGGAATTTTTGTAAGGCAGCCAAGAGTCTGTTCCCTTCCTTGCCTGCGAGGAATTCGGAAGTTTTTGGCACTGATTTGGTTCTGTGCCATTCCCAGACTCTTCCTTGAGATACCATTTTTCATTATATGCTTGCTGAAAGACTTCTGTATTAGGATTTGTCAGCTCCTTTGAGTCGATTTTCCTTGCCTTTCTTTCCACCTGTTGTGAATGATTCGTAAGGGCACTGAACAATTAGGTCCCTATTTTCTTGTCACGCACCTTGTGTATCTGATTTTCCATGGAATTGAAAATAAAATATGTTCCTTTTAATTTTTTTATTATGTAAAATTAGTAGATTTTCTTCCTGTTAATGAAGTGGGCCCCCTTCTTGCATGGTTTCTGTCAGTGTAGCGGGAGGTTTGACATTCCCAAAGGGGATTGAATTATAAAAAAAAATACCCGTTTTGCAGAGCAATTAACCCACATTGAACTCTTACAGTATATTGCATTATCTCACTGCTGGAAGTTCCTAAGCAGTTTGTATTGTGATATGAATACTTACTTATCCTTGGGATGCCCGTCATTTGTTAGATATGAGAGGTAACCTTACAAGACTGCTCAGTTAACATGATAGCTAGAGAATGGAAAAGAAAGGATTTGAAGAATATCTTCCTGCTTTGTTTTAAAGCAGTGCTGTCTTTGTGCACACATTTTAAAACAAACTTTTCAAATTAAGATGAAAAAACTTGAATGCTGAAATTAAAAATCACACATTCTTGAAAAACAGGATTGCCTTGAGAAAGTGTTGTATTTTACAGTACAATATACATAATATAACAGAATACAATATGTGATATATTGTTAAATTATTTTTATTAATTTGCTAACTCTGTGATTGCCAATTCAACCTTTTGATTTTAAATTTTATTTTGTAGGAAAACTGTTGCTTAGGATTAAATTGTCCAGAAGCACTTGTCCATTACTGCTTGCACCTCATTGAGAAGGAGTGTTAGGTTAGAAAGTTGAGAGTTTTGATGGGAAGGCTTAAAATGTATAGGTCATGGGTAATGAGCTCCTTTGAGAGAGGAGAAAGTAAAGAGATTTTTGTGCTTTTTCAGTCATTTTGTACCATATTGTTAATCAAAACGGTCAATTCTGCAGTATCAGTGTGGACATGTAACAGATAGGGCTGTCATTCTGTTCTTCACATTGCTTTCTGCATACCTGGAAACCTGCCACCTTATTGCCATGAGTCCAAAGTCAAAACGGAATATCGCCCCTGAGGAAGTTTTGTGTTTATGGTAATAAGTAAGATGGACACAAATCAGTGTGATATGACCTGATGACTTAAAAAGGTGAGATAAGGCAAGAAGACTAAATACCTTGATACCTGCCTCCATAGTTTACCTTCCCAAGGAGCTCAGAACTTTGATAACCAATGGGGCTACATTTATCTCCATGTCTCTTTACTATAATCATTAGACTAGTAGTAAATAAAAGATGATGCAGAAAATCATATCAGCTGTTAGGTATTCAGAAGCACTGGGAGGAGGATATGGAAGTGATATGTGTGCTGTTACTCACAGATGCAGGTGAAGACACCTCTGTTTAGGAGCCAGTAAAGATTCAGTTTGTCAAGACACTGCATGTTTCGTATGCTGTAGACCTTCTAAGGAGATGTGCTGAAGATATTCAGCACATGCAAGTTGTGAACAGACTCCCAGTTTTTTTCAGAAAATGAGAATCTGGAACTGGTTGGAAAAGTTGAGCCTTGCATACTTTGCTTTGGCAACTTCTCTGGCCATTATAGTTGTTTTAAGGATTGCATAGGGCCTATTTCAGTCTTGGAAGTAGAATTATGTTTGCAGAGTGATTTTTAACTGGTTTTAGGAAGCTGATGGGAAGAATCCCTCTTTTCAGCTTTGGACAGAAATGTGTTGTGTAGTAAGTTTTGACTTTATCTGTTTTAATTGAAACTACAATGAAGATCTGAACTCTAAACTAAAATTAGATACAACCACACAAAATGTGGGTTATTCTGTGGAGAAGCCAGTTCCTCATTCTGAGTCTACATGGACAAGAATATAATCAAATTTCTTCAAAGCTTGAAGTCAGGTCATGGCTTTCAGTTTCCATTTAGTACTTCTCAGTCTTTTTGCCCTTGCCAAAAAATCAAAAAAGAGAGAAGGTTTGGAATCATAACACTGTAGGAGCTGAGGTAGGATTTGATAGACTTAAGCATGATTGTTTTGAGGAATTTTAAACAGCACCTGTTGCAATGCTGTTAAAAATAAACATACTGATTTTTTTTATTTTTGTTTTTTTTTATTCTTATGCTGCCAGTCAGAAGATAGTGATTTGGTTTCATAATAATTCCCTGATTGTTTCCAGTGCACTCAGTGCTTGCATAATTTCTACCTTAAGCAGTAAAATAAGAAAATCCCACAGAATCTGAATTATTTTATTAAATCCCACTAGCCTAATTTATTTTCACTTATACTCCTAGTTAAAATATTGTAAGAATCTGTTTGTATTCAGACAAACCCTTGCATTTATCACACCTCATATCATTTAGCCTAAAATGTCATGGCCTGCAGAATGGTGTGTAAAAATGGAGGTTCCCCCACTGCAGTTTTGTAATCCCCAGGATTGCTATAAAATACAGCACCTCGTGTTGCTTTCAAAAGAATTTACTGGCATTGTTCTTGCTGCTTAACAATTAAATGTGGATGAACTTCCAAATGCTTTTTTGTAAACTTGAACCAACCCTGTTTTTTTTTTACTGATGGCACTATCTGACGTTAAATAAGCAAACAAACAAAAACATTAAAAAAAAAAAAAACCAAGAAAAAAAAAAGCAAAACAGAACAAAAACCAAAATAAATATTTTGAAAGATTCATAGCAAACACAACGCTTTTTTGTATCTTACATTAAACAGCTGTGGAATACAACTGTAGGCTATGTATAGACCTTTTTACTTCATGTCTGAATGGATCATCAGTATATCTCTTCATAGAGGAATTAAATTGAGGGTAGTGAAAAGAAATCAAGAAGAGAAAGGAGGAAAAGTAGGGAGATGGAGGCTGAGATACAGGAAAGACGAAATAGAAGTATGATATTCAAGGGAAACAAGTGTGTCTACTGAATATTTCCCTGAGAAACCTTAAGGTAAAATAAGTGATATATAAAAAGGTTGCAATATTAATTGGGAAAAAGTCTACATGTTTTCAAGAGTGTTTAGCAAACCAATTATTTATGAGAAGTATAATATTCCATTGTTCAAATGGCAACTTATTTACTGAAAGATAATTTTTTTAGTATTTTGGTTTAGCTTTTTTTTTTTTTTCATTCTGAAGTTCAAGAGGCTGGTATTAACTCCACTTAGCATGTGGTGATTACATTTCTAATTTTTTTGTTCGTTTGTTTAAGAATTATGAAGTATGAGGAAAGGACTTCATTTCTTTCAGGTGAAAAATAATTTTCTGTACCATTTTTAATGAATCTTTAAATGATGGTGTTCTGGTTTTCTTGTTTGCTTTTAGCTGCACTTTTAATCATATACCCTTTTAAATATCATCAGAAGCATCTTTGAATAATCAGAATCCTGAAAATTGCTTATATTTCATGGTTTTAAAAATGTGGCATTCAACATATTGCATTGTATATTTTGGATCTCATATGTAATTCATTAAATTATGTGCTTCATGACAGTAGGAAACCTTCAAAATTTATTCTACCCAACTGTAATTTTTCCACCCTTTACTATCATTATTCAATGTAATCGATGGCTTAAACCTAAGACCTGATTTTCTCATATACTGAAACCGTTTTCTCATACAAACAAACTGCTACAGACCCAGTTCCCTTTTAGCTAGCTATGTTGATTTTTGTATCTAGGAGCTGAAGTTTAATTCACGTAGATTTCCACAGAGCTGTACGCTGTCGCCACACAGATGCAAATTGATTATAGAGTATATGATCACAGCTATTTCCTGGCATGCAATGTTCTTCAGGGTTTAGTGTGTCTTTTTTTGTTTGTTTGTTTTGTTTGGTTGTTTGTTTTTCAATCATTTCTGATGAAAAAAGACGAGGAACTATTCTGCTTAGTAGCCAAACATAGACTTCATAGTACCAACAATGATATTATAAAATTGCTTTCATCTGAACTACTGTTAATGCAAGCAGTTAATGTCTTCTGGGTGCACAAAGGTCAGTAAGACCTTACAGGTAAATTGATTCTACTTCCTAATCTGTGTTCATGGAATCACAGAACGTCTCGGATTGGAAGGGACCTCAAAGCCCACCCAGCCCCAACCCCTGCCATGGGCAGGGCTGCCCCCCACCAGCTCAGGCTGCCCAGCGCCCCATCCAACCTGGTCTTGAGCGCCTCCAGGGATGGGGCACCACAGCTTCTCTGGGCAGCTGTGCTAGCACTGCACTACTGCTGTTTCCAGTAGTTTTCACATAAACTTCCAGCATTTTGCTTTGTCAGTAATTTTTGTTTATTTTCTAGTTTTGGTTCAATTTGGTATATGTTTGAGATGAATAAGATACAATTTACTTTCACCACTAATTGATAAGTGCCTTTATCATTATTTAATAACACGTGCCTCTTTTTTTTTTTTTTTTAAGTAATTTCATGTTGAAACAAATCTGGTAGTTGCTGGCCAATAGGTAAGGTAATGCTGGCCACATTCAGGAGAAAATTGGATTAAGAGAAGTCAATTGTATTTCTCTTCTGTACGCAGATCTTGACCTGGTACATGATAGAAAAAAAAACCCACAAAAACCCAACGCTTGTCTTGGTAAACTTCATTGAATGTAGCCTTTTGTGTACTCTTAGAGCTCATCATTAATCTGTTTTTAATCTTTCATTTCTGAGCACGGTTTGAAATTCGTAAGTTGTTATGGCTAAATACTAGAGAAAAGAAGAGAGCTTAAATCTCCCTTCCTTTTGTCTGTGTCAGATCAGCTGACGTGAAATGTGTAAATGATGTATATATCTGATGTATGTCTTTAAGAGTTTTCATGCTTTCTCTATATTTTCTGTTATTTCTGCCAGCTTATTATCCCCAAAACCAATGAATACTTTCTAAGGCTAGAGAATGGCTTCAAACTTCTGTTTTCATAGTATGAATAAATAGTTGTGTCAAGTTTGAAATTCAGCACAATTCCTTTTTTTTTTGTTTTTTTTTTTTTTTTTAGTAACAATGGTAGTTAACAATAGTAGAACAATAGTTCAAGAAAGTGAAAGCCAAAAGGAAAGAATTAACTCATGAAATTAAACTATTTTCAGCTGCTGGTTACAGAAGCATCTTTCCTACAGTTTTATGCAGATATGGGAATAGGTGAGAAGAGATGGGCATAAATGTCTTTAGGGGATGTCTACAGGCATATATATAGATTGTTGTCTCATTTAATGGTAATTGATTTTATTCTTCAAGACTCACCAGAAAATTTTACCAGGTATTTCTATAAATACTGTCTAATAAACAGCACAGAACAACAATTCACTATGAAGATTTTAGGTGCAATACAGTCAGAGTTTTTGGGGTGAGGATGGAAGAAAAGGAGAAGAACAAGTAAACGTGGAGTAAAATTGAAGACTTCATTTTGTTAAGTCCAGATCAGTCAATAAGTGGGTTCTGATAAATGTTGGCTGTAATATTATTCAGTCTGGGGGGATGTCTGCTGGTCCATCATTAGCTCTACTAGGAAGGTTTATTAATGCTCCAGATCATTCTGGGTTGTTTTTTTGTTTGTTTGTTTGTTTTGTTTTCAGTATGACATGAATGCAGAAATTATGGTAGGCAGTTTTGAGTGTACAGAAAACTGGAACATTAGGATTCTGCCTGATAAGTTGTTGTTAATCTAATGTACCCATTAGAATTTTCAACATTCAGCAGTGATCAGAACGGATAATATATAGTCATTTGCAAGTTATTTTTCAACAGTGACTGAGTAAACTGTAGCCCAAAAACTCTAGCTAAGAACTATAGCCCTTTACATGTGAAGGAGATAAATATTCTACAGTCAGCAGAAGCTGTAATTGAAGATATTCATAACAATAGGATTAAATTGGTTTGGGGGTGGAAAATAGTAATTTGCGCTGATGCATTAGCTTAATAAACTGGTGTGCCAACAGTAGAGGTTAAGAAGGGTGAAAATGTTCTATTTTGATGTTTTGCCAAGTAAAGCAGAGAAATACTGTGAGCATGAACCAAGTGAAATGGAATGCTTTCTATTGGCTGAAGTTTTTCTTTGGGTTTCAAACTAGAAATCTCAGTGAGTGAGTGATAATTCATAAGTGGTAAAGTGTAACAGTAGATAAATGCCCTTCCTGCCCTGCTTCCTCTCCCACTGAGGAGAAATTGCTGAGCAAGAAATTGAAGTGCTGAGGTGTTTATTTTAGCACTGAGAAACACTTGTTACTTCAAATATTTGCCTGCTTGTATATCATATCTATTATGCCAGATGTGCCACATACAAATTAGACATGGCTCATAAAGTGTGGTAACCCTAGATTTTTTGAGATTTTGAATGTAAATTTTCCCTTTATTTAACTGTTCTCTAGCTCATGTCAAGGAGGCTTTCTACCAATGCAAGGCTCTATAACTTTAATATCCTCAGTGGATTTCTTCCCATATTTGAAACATATACCTTATTCTGTTCCTCACTTACATGTGTTTTATATGTGTGTAGATACGTTTAGAAGGTGTTACAACAAGAAATTTAGAAACAAAGGTAGTGATTATTGGGTCCAGAACCATTTGTCTTAATCACTTGGCTTGATAAGCAGCTGCATTTACTATATATCATGTCCTTATTGGAAATAGAAAAGTTTCTTACCTAGTGTAGGGAACCTGCTTTGACAGGGGAGTTGGACTCGATGATCTCTGGAGGTCCCTTCCAACCCCTACAATTCTGTGATTCTTTACAGTGATAGTAATTATACAAAGAAGGCATAAGCTACATTCACATTACTAGATCCTAGGTCAGAGATGTATAAAATATAAAGAAACCAGAAGTCAAACTATCTATAATTTCTTTTTTGTTTTTCCTTGTACTATGAGATACTTCAAGTAAACATTTAATGCAGAATGTGTTTATCTCTCACTCTGTGTCTAATGGCTGCTGGCATAGGAGACTTCACAGTGTGTGTTATTTTGATGGAAGAGACAGTTGGATTTTGTCAGGCTGTGTTCCAGGCACCCTCCTCTGGACTTCACAGAAGAGTTGCCAGCTCTCTTGCAGACTAGCCTGTTAGGCATGTTGTCAAATTTTAGCTGGGTGTATAGTCATCAGGCAGTAAGATCAGCAAGTAAGGCAGTAAGATAATGCAGCACTAGGTGATTTGAATGAACAAGTCTTCAGTAAACTACAGTGGGGTTTCTTTTCCGTATTTAGTGGAATCATTAAACACCGATTTACAAAAATCTTTTTGTGAATGTGTTTATAAGCTTCAACCACATAACTAATTAATAAAACTAAACGGGGAAGGTTGTGTATTAAGAAGGCTGTTAATTTTAAAAAATTACAAACTTTCATTGTTTTCAATCTATTATGCACTAAAGTATTACTAAAGATCTTTTTTTATTTGGTGATATTAATGTCATCAAGGGAGTGAGCTGTGAGGCAAAAATATTTGCTTAGTGTGTTTTCAGTTTTATGTGTTCTAGTAAATCTGAGGTCCTTCGTTCTGGTTTTTAGGTTTTGAAATACATTAACCATGTTATGCAGTGGCTCTTACCCACCTCGTTACAAGAAGGGTAGGAATATGATCCCTAGATGTGGTTTTGCCTAAGTAGGTGATTATTTGTGTGTATGCCATTTGTACATAGGTTTCCACACTGTACCATGTTACATACTGTATTAGGTCTTCCTAGCATTACTCACATGTACGTACAGTTTTCTTTATGTGTGAATGAATTCTGGAGGGCGGTTTTGAAACACTGATATTCGTGTTACTAGGGGTATGTGTGGTGTCTGCATTATTTGCCAGTAATCTGAGTTGGATTTGGTTTCAAAAAATGTGAGCTAGTTCTGTGTCCACTCTGATTTTACCTACGTAAGTTTTAAACCACCAGCTGTATGGCAGATGCTCATATTAAGGTCTTGCGTTTCAAGCAGAACACAAGAAATTCTTAGCATACCTTACTTGCTTCTACTGCCAATTTTTTCTCCTTCAGGTTCAGCCAGTCCATAATCTTGAATATATAACAGATTTGGTCTTTTGTCAGAACATACTGACTAGAACCCGTTTCACTTCTTCAATTTCTCCTTTTCTCTGTACTGCTTTCTTTTCTGCTAGACTGTAGTTCATAAGTAAGTTTGAGTGGGGAAAGAAGTTCTATTCTGCTTGTTCATCTCATTCAAGTAAAAAACTTGTCACTTCCTGCCAGAAATGATAATATGTTTATATTTTGTTTTGCTCTTCACTATGTCCAAATCCTTAGTTCTTTTGATCATTCAGGAGTCCAAGGAACTGTCAACCTCAAGTAGATTGTATAAATAAATGGCATAAATAGCCTGATTTTCCACTAGTAGAGACCTTTAGCCTGCCCTTCTTGGAGACCAGCTTCTTTATTTTTGGTGTCTATGATTGACCCAGTTGGTTTTGCAAGTTGGTTTTGCGTGTTTCCTTTTTTTTTTCTCTGAAATTATTTTTATTTTTTTTAATTAACTCATCTAGTTGTCCATCATCGCTTAAAGCCTTGTTTTTATGATGTTACAACAGTTTCCACAAATTTAATGCATGTAAACTAACTTATAAATTAAGGAGAGAAATACTCCCAGCCATGAAGTACTTGGTATAATATTTTCTTTGCCATGTTTTCTCTGCTTCTTCAAGACCAACTTGCATATGTTCTTACTTATGTGTCAAATCACTTCTTGATGAGGCTGTGTGTGGCTTTATGGGTAGTTACAAAGTAGAACTTGATGCATGAGTGGGGCCTAAAGTTATTGTTTGTATCTAGGCCATTTTCCAGCTTGGTTGTTTTTTTTTTTTTTCTGGAAATCCACAGTTGTTATCAGTAGGCTCTAGTTATACAAATTGAGGCTACAGACTGCAACTGAAAATATAATTTGACCTTCCTCAATGTGGAAGTTTGACAGTCCAACATTGGTTTGCTTGAATAATTTTTTTTTTCCTCCTTCACGTACTTCAGAATTTTGCCTTCAGGATAAAAAGCACTAGTCTCTAAATATATTTATTTATTTTGTGTATGCATCTGATAGAAGATATGTGGATTTTTTTGTTTAGAATGTACTCAAATACACTTGAGTATGCAAAATGTATTTGCATTTGCAAGCTTTAATAATATAAGTATGGGATGGCTTATGAAAGGAAGTTTTTTTTCCTAGTCTTTTATATGACAAAATTTAATCTTTTGAAAGGGCTTCATGATACCTTAAGGCATTCTTTTCATACATTGATATGAATAAGTTGATTAAAAAAAATTGTACTCTGATTTCTTTATGCTTAGAATTTAGTCTTGTTTTAGGTACTATCAATAATAATTCTCAAGGATCTTCACCGATGTTTTTAATATGTGAATGTTGTGCTGTGTGTTTTCAGGGACAAATGAGAGCATTCCAATAAAGCTGGGTTTTGAGAAAAGTAAGTGTAATTTGTTCATCATCCTTCTAACTTCAGTTGTAATTTCATGCATTTTTTTCTTTACAGGTTTCTGACAGACTAAAATTGGGAAAATTTTGAGGGAGCTCTTTCTCATTTTTATTGATAGACATTTACTAAAATAACATTATTTCAGTGCTTAGGAGGATTTGACTTGTTAGGTTTCGTTTTTAAAATTATCTCAGAGAATTACTAAAATAAATTTGTTCATCAGGTTTTAAGTGACACCAGTTCAACTGTCCTCTTTATGCGATATTTCTAGTTCTATGTGTGTTACAGGATGTTGAATAAAAATTAAAAAATAAGGAGGTGTATAAATACTTGTGGAAAATGCAGTTTCTTGGATAGTATAATGCAACAGAGGTGCAAAAGTAGAAAGCCAAAGATGCACCCTCTTCCATGTGAACATAATGATCAGCAAGCATCTTTCTAAATGGCATTTGTGTGGTTATGTTACACACCTTAAAAGAAATGTCTGAAGTAAAAGTTGCTGGCCCTATGGAAACTAGACATTTATGTTAATGTTTAAAGGAGAAGAATGCTGCAGAGTATGGTGAGAAATGGTTTATGCTGAATTTTTCTGAATAAAGCATGTTATATGATACATGATTTCTATAGCTGTTACACAGGGAGGGTGTAAAACACATGATTTCTCATTCATAATATGGAAGACTTTTGATTAGTTGCTTTTAGGTTACTACAAAAAGAAAGTTGTGCTCTTGATATTTGAATATTTGTTTCTCATAACACAAACTTTTTGATATTTGTTTATAGGAATGTTTGTATTGTGCCCAATAGTAATGAAAGCAAGAGGAAATCCTTGGAAGCTCAGCTGTGAATACAGATTGCACCCTTTGACCCACACCCTACTGAATTGAAGTGGGTTTTCTTTTCTAATTTAATTCTATAACAGTGTGGCAGAAAAAAATGCCACTTCTGAAACTCTTTTATGGTCCTTCTGCATGGTTTTGGGAAGAATAAATGAAGCTTTTTCCACGTATCCTTTATATGCCTTTGGTTGTTCCAAGCATCTTTTTGAACATAAGCTCAGTTTCATTAGCTTTAAACTTCTAGCTAGAAATTATCCCACAAATCCCTTGTTTATGATATTTGACAAGCCAACACCTTGCAAATACTACCAAAGAAAAGGGTGACAGATCTTCCAGTAAACTCTCTGAATGTTGTGAAATACCGCCCAGAATTTTTATACCTTGTCACAACATCCTCTCAAAATATCCTCCTCAAACAGCAGCAATGCCCAGAACTAGGAATATAGTTGAGTGACTACTGTGATTCTGGCAGCTGCAGCTTCCAGCTCCTCTTGGATACATCTCTACACATATGAAACTGCTGTACAAAATGCATGTCTCTAGAGACCCAGGTTTCGGAGACTATAGTTTGTAATCTGGTAAGGGTTGCCATTCGTTATGTTTGTATTACAGCTTCTGCCAAGTACTTATGACAGAATTATGGAAGTATGAAGTGCTTAAACAGAGACCTTGAGAAAGAATTCCTCTGAGGAAACAATATTTCCTTACTGTGGTTAGGTGACTGGATGACTGTATACCACTATTTCATTTGCACTGCATAGGATAAGTGGTGGTTCATGTGGGTGGTTCATTGGTTTGTTATGCTAGGGATGCAATATTTCCTTTTTGTGAACTGTTACTCCTGATAGGTAATTTAAAGGTCAGTTTGTGATAGTTTCTGCTCTTGTACTGTGATAAGAGCACTGTGTCCTTTCCAGGAATGAGTGACACAGACGAGGACATTTTGAAGCACTGCCCAGTAAAAAATTGCAGATTACCAGATAACCCCCTGTATAGTTCTCTGGAAAAATGCAGCTAATTGAAAGGAAAAATCTTTTGTTAGATACAAAGGCATGCCTTCTTTGTGATTGTGTACATGGACTAGTCATTGGTGCAGTTATGTACAAGAAGATCTAATTTGAGAAATTTGTCTGAATTGAGACTGTAGCAGATCATGCCCCCATTTCAGGCGGCATGATGAAAAGCAAGTTGCAGTCCTGATTCAGACTGATGTGAACAGTTAGAAATTTTCATGAAAGCCGAGTTTGGAAGTGTCTGTATTCCTGGCTGGGAGACCAACAACTAACCTGCAGACATTTTCACTTGCTCAATTTTAGTCAGTGTCAGCAGAGCCTAAGATTTTCATTTGAGCTTAATAATCCTGTTTAGATGAGTATGCTCTGGAAACTGACTAAAAAAGAGAAGACATCTAGTAGAGATAAGTGTGAAGTACTAAATGCTCTACAGCAAGCATGGAGATGAGGGGTTGTGTGTGGTGGAGGGAAACCTTTTCTCTCTTCACCAGCACTCACAAATTTATATAATTGTTCAAACTCTGTGATTTTAATTGACATCTCTTGTGATTATCAGTTGATGCAAAGGATTGTCTAAATCATAGTTGTGCAATTCTATTCAAGAAGTTGCTGCATTCTAATTTCTTTCACTGGGATTAGAGATATGCTATTTTAAAATGATATAAACTTCTCAACGCAGTTATTAGCATTTTTGTTAAATGTATCAGAAGGCTGCCTGAAAATTGGTATTTTCATAGGTGACAGTAGCAGCAATTTTACAATCCAGTTACATTATTCCAGAAGTGTGAAACTGAGCATGTCTGTCTTACTCTTCATAGAATAGCACTTTGAACCAGCTTCCAACCAGCACATGCACCACTGTAGTTCCTGTTTCGGCATGGATTCCTAACCTGAGTTAGCTCAAGTGTTGTGCTTTGCTGCTCCTGTCATTTTTTACTGATACTCGAGCTCATGTAATGAAAGCTAGTTTGGAAATCCCACATGAATCTGAGTTGCTCCTTTTAGCTTACTATGCACATAGAGTCTTGAAGTACGGATCATGTCAGCCATAAGATGTGTAGATCTACAGACTTGGTTCTAGGAAATTTGTATGCCAGAAAAGTAATCTTAAAATGCTGCCTATCAATGATGCTGATAGAATGGTTAGTTGTGCCAAGGATATCTTTAATCCTAGTTGTAAACAGATGCCTTCCTTTCTGTCTTGTCTTTGAGGGTGATTTTCCACAAATGGAACCTAACAGTACTTTAATTTTAGAATTAAATATTCATTTTAGCATTTCTAGTAACTTGTGGGCATACCTGCAGGCTTCTTCAAAAGCTTCTTTCCACTTGGAGGTCAAGGGGAGAAGAAAATCCCGAAGATTTCACTTGGTTTAGGTTATGTTTTAACTTTGTAAAACACACTTAGGAATGTAGTTTAAAGCCTGCAGGAGGTATTTAACAGAGGAATAGCAAAATCTAAAATATGGAAGATTTTAACTTTAGAAAGCAGTTTTGAATTTGCAGTTTTGTATATGCTACACTTGTTAAGACAAGATTATGTAAATATAGCAATTTTTAAAGTTCTATTGCAATTTTTAAAAAACAGTTTCTTTTTATTATCCAAACCTGTATGTAATATCATAATACAGAATTAATATTAAGTATCTAACTGGCAGAAACGTGAATTTGTCACGTAAGTAGTCATGATTTTCTTTTGTTACTTCTTTGGTAAATCCAGCTTTGCCAAGAGAGAAGGACAGATTATTTTTATACTATAGACATTGCTCCAAAACAAACCCTTACTGTAGTTAAGTTATCCTTCAATGTAAGGAACATGTTTGGTTTAGATATTGCAGACATCTGCCAAATGTTTCTTTACCAAGTGTTTGGGGCAATTTGCAATGAGCTGGTGAATACTAAATGGTATTTGTAGAACCTCATCTTTTATGTCTTTCTCAGCTAGAGCAAATCCTCTTATCATCTGTTATTTTGGTGCTGCTTTTTGCTATTTAGATGCATTCCATTTTAATTTGCAAAAGGTGAAGTGAGATTAATATTAAAATGGAAAACTCTTAAAAAGTTGCTGGAAGTGGTAATTGTAGCCTTTCTTCTTGTCTAATTCTTTACGTGTAGATGTACCTAGTTCTCTTTTTGTTCCAAAATGTTGCACCTTTCCCCCTCTTTTCTTCCTCAGGCAGAAAACTGTCCTGATCAATGCAGTAAAAGAAGCTTGGTTTGCTCCAATCACCCTTGCTAATGCAAATCTGTTTGAAAAGTGGTTAGAATTCTGAGAGGAAAGTGGTAGATGGGATAATCTGTGTCACTAAAATTTCCCCTTTTTTTTTAAGTTATATGTACCTATAGTCTCTAGAATTGCCACAGTGGGGTTGTAGATTTTTAAAAACAAAGACTAATTTTAACTCTGTTACCTACCCAATCTTGAAGATACAGTTAATAACATTATACGTAGCTAATTTTGACTGGAAGCTTAAAAACATGCCAACTGCTCTTTTTTATTTCAAAATTATCAGTGATAATCAGCAGGCTCCTCTGCCCTACAGAATTAAGCTACCCACTTCCTTTACAAGAAATAAAGAAGTCCACAGTCTATTTAGATTCATAAATGCTAGATGAAGGAAAAATGACTTGGAAGAAATTTCATAAGACATTGAAAATATCCTTTCTAGTAAGGCATGGAGAAGATGAATAGGGTGATAAGTTTTTAAAGCAGGCAGCATTGGGCCAAGCTGAGTAAAGACAAGTCTTTATTGATGGGAATGTTTTCTGAAAGCTCTGATGTTTGCTTTCAGATTTAGCTGTTGTTTGGACAAGAAGGACTCATATTACTTTTTCAGATCTGTATGAGCTTCAAGGTTGCAGATGTAAAGAACTTTTACAATTTTTATACTTTCATCTATATGAATTTATTTTTAATGATTTCAGCTGTGTGTTGCTACTGGTAGTAGAACATGCTGACTAGTGTTGATTTCCTAAGCTAGGTTTGCTGTAAAATGTGCTTCAAAGTACTTAAACTACTTCACATTTTGTTCAAGCCACAGAATTCAGGAGCTTTGAAATCCAAGTTTCCTTCTGTGAATTAAAAAATGTATTAATAGTTGTCCTTTAAAATTACTCATTTACCTATTCTTTTTCAAATATTGCAAAATAATTAGTTTTGCTTATTGATAGATCAGCAATTAAGAATTAGTTTATTAACTTCAGTGTAAGAATTCAGACTGATTTTAATAGGTACCGATCTCTGTGTCACAGCATTTTTCATCCTCTTTTTCAGAAATGTTTTAAGGCTTATATATTACATGGAAAAGTTCGAGATGGATAACAGGTTCTGGAGAATCTAACTGAATAGGTTCAGGAAGCCTTTTCACTACGGGTTGCTACTGCAGTTGAGCCCTTTCACCCACTGTGTAACTATTACAAATGTGCTTTAGTGCAACATCACTTGGTTAGTTAAACCTGTAACTCGCTATAACAACTGAACTGGATTTCTTCTCAAAGAACCAACCTTGGAAAGGCCTGTGCAAGTTACTGTTAATGAATTTGGAGCACTAACAGCCAGAATAGAAGTGTTTTACCCTCTATCAGCTGTTGCTGGTCAGGGGATTATGTCTGGAGTAGTTCATTGGAAAACACTGTTACTAGGCCGTTCCAGTTTGAGAAAGGCTGATGAAGGGTGCTCCCAATCAAGAGCATATTTCAGATATGCTGAACATCTGTCTTCTCGTTCTGACACTTTAAAGAGGCTACTGAATCCAGTTCTTAAGAATAATTTGCATATCATAAGCATGCGTTGTAATCAAAACTCATTTGTCTTTGGCCCAACAAATGAAAATTTCCGAACAAGATTCATAATTGTTGTTTAAAAGTAAAATCAATCATTTCTCAGTAATTGCCCAATTTATAACCTTTCCTTTGCCTTGAGTTTCACCTCATAGAACTATGGCAGCGTGCTGTAGGTAGAAAGGAAAAAGAGGAAGGAAAATGGGTTATTTGCTGAAGCATAGGGCATGCGATTGTTGTTTGTTGTTATATGAAATCACAATCAAAATTGACACAAGTTGCTATTAAACTCTATTTCCTGTGTTAAAAAAAGTCAGTATTAGCTAAAAAAAAAAACCTGCAGCAGTAGATTTGCACATAGACCTTAATGAGCCCAATTGACCTTCTGTGCTGTATTTACAATTGCCTTAAAATTGTAAGCAGATGTTTGAAAAACTTTTGTTAATAGGTCTCTAACATCTGTTTCACCAATGATACTGCCCACCAAAGCAGCTGTAATTAGTAGAGCACCTAGTGCATGCATCTTTTTCTTACTCGAGCAGATGATCATATTTCTCCCTCAGGTATTAAAGTAAAATCTTATTGGCACTTTTATTTCAATAAATTCTACAGCATTTCTTTTGTAACGTTCTATCACCAAATGTAGAGTAATGTAATAGTTTTTCCTTGTGAAGTCTTATAAAATGAAGTACAGTACCAATACATCCACTAACACTAGTCAAAATTGGATGGATAGTGAAAAAAACAGAAATGAAATACTGTGTGCAACTGAAACTTCTGATAGCATTTGTCCATTTGTGCTGCTCTGATGCATGATAGAATGTGTGTTTGAAATGGAAAAAAAGGAAAAATGAAAAGATGAAAATCTTAAACTCTGCCACAGAAAGAGCCAGTGTCATTTGACCATTAAAGTTCTTTTATATGACATAGTTTCCATTTGTGTGAGAACACAAAGACCTGTCTGCTTGTTTAGTTTATGTAGCAGTCTTTTCAAAGAAATTGTTATGACAGTCTGCAAGGGTAAAGGTTCAGCTCTAACCTTGTGTTGGTTGCCAGCCTTCATAGTCTCATGGCTTCATTTTTTCAAAAATAAACTACAATTTGAAAGTTATTCTTTAACTCCTACTTTATAAAGTGTAATATGGAAAATACAACTGGGAGAGAACTGTGCAACCAGTTCTCTGGTTGCTGCCAGTAACATTTCCACTACAGTTGTTTCCATGTGGGCTTCACTGGAGCTGAGTTGCTGACAGAGCAACAGCCCCTCTTCCAAAGAGAGGAATCTTTTTGGAAATGTTCTGCTACTTCCTGAAGCAGCTGCCTGGCTTTGCGAAGTATAGGAGCTTTCTAAAACATCCTCCATGTCTTCTCAAACTTGTGGAATGAAGACTGCATTGGTCACAATTAGTCTAATTATAATAGATTTCATCTACATCATTGTCGCAGTACTGTAGGCACAGGCTGTAATGTGATGTGAAATGTAGCTTCCCAAGAACAAGAGAGGAAAGGGAGTTCTTAAAATATCACATCCCCTGATGTTGTTAAAATGGAACTGTGGAATCTAACTTGAGATGCAGGATTACGTTATTACAGAGACATGTCTACACATCTACTGCTACCTCACCTGTATGTTCAGTTAATATTTAGACCAACATTACTGAGTCACTGTTTTTTTTTCATATACAAGCAGTGTTATTAAGAAGCATTATCATGGCAAGAAGTAAGATTAATACAGAGAGGCTTTATAGACAAATACAATTAGAGGAAGATCTGGGGGTCACTCTCCAGTATTATATGGTGATTTCTACCAGGCACAGAAAGAGTCTGGAGCCTGTCACCTGTTCATCCAAGAACATACCCAGAATTGTCATAGAACCATAGGATGGCCTGGGTTCAAAAGGACCTCAAAGATCATCTAGTTTCAACCTCTGCTGTGGGCAGGCTCACCAACCGCTAGACCAGGCTTCCCAGAGACACATTAGTGATGGCCCTTTACTTTTCAGGTTGTGTTATATGTTTCTTGGATTAAAAAAAAAAAAAAAAAAGGAACTTGCTACATTGCTACATCTTCCTTTTTTTCCTTTCCCATGGTCTTTATTCACATATCAAGACAGGAGTACAGTATTTTCTACTAGCAGCTCCTTTCAGGAATGTTCCAGTGTGTTGTTTTTATGAAATGTCATTTTACATAAGAAATTTTTCTACGTTAAATTTCTGTAATGACTGTGCAGATGTAGTTACTACTTAAAAAAATCTTGAATAATCTCTCCAGTCTCATTTTCTTTCCAAGAGTAAAATGAAAAACAGCTTATTTCCTATTCTTTATGTGAACCTGAAATCATGTGAATGGTAATGAAACAGGTTTTATTTCAAGATGCCAAAAAGAAACATACTTGACTTATAGCAAGAGAGACATTTGTTCATTGTTTATATAGACAAATATAAAAATAGAGAATATCATTATGAAAACCAGCTGATACGCAGAGACACTTTTGCAAAGCACTTCTTTTTTTATATAGCAAAGATACTTTCATCGATACTTACTTATGAAATGGAGGAACTGAACATTAACTGCTGTAAATCACTTCCAGTGCCTCTCTTTTCTGATTAAAATACCTTTGGAAAAAAGCAGTAGAGTTGGTTACCCTATGGGTAAATGAAATGTACAATATGCACAATTCAGCTTTTAAACTTCTCTATTTTTATGGGGGTTTTTTTTCTGAAAAAGTGTCAGCCTTCTGTTTTGAAGTAAGCTAATCTAAATGTAATCAAAATCGGCAGGTAGAACATTCTCACAAAGCAAATAAGGATGTAAGATTTCTGCTGTGAAAACCTGAAAGATTTTTTGTCAAGTTTGAATTCAGTGGTGGTTTTAGCCTAGTGTAACAATGGCATAAATACATAAAATCACATAGATTTCCTTTTGACAATATTAATACATTCAGCTCTTCCTCTAAAACTTGAATGAGAATCGGTCTTTTTTTACATGTTTAGGCTTTATTTTTTAGATTGCAGTTAGATCGTCTGAAATGATTAATGTTCTTTGACTCTAAGCTGCCTGTAGAAATGGATGTCTTTTGTTAACATCATACATGCTAGAGAAGATTCCAACAGGGCCGTTCTACTTTTTTTCCCCATTTCTATTTGTTATGGTTACTGGAGATGCATGTAGGAAGTTTTATAATTTAAGGAAAAGTCACTGGATATAAATTGGAGAGTTCTGAGATTATTTATTGTTTTAAAAGTATGTGTTTTGGTGCTCAAATATAGAGATTTTTACCTGAAAAAGAACAGAAACAAGAAGCTGCTAAATTTGCAATAATGTAGTCAGCTTTCTTTTTTGTCATAGGGCTGTATAGAATTTTCTTTTATATGGCTTTGTGATCATGATGTCCTTCTCCTACCTGCACAGTTTCAGTCTGATGAACGATAGGGATGTTTAGTCACACATAGGTATTGTGCAGCTGTGGTTTATGGTTTTATAATTGTAAACTGTGGTTTACAGCTCTGTGATTGAATCAGTGGTCCCATTTGTTTATCTTGAAGTAATGGCGTGATCAGCCTAAAATTAACAAGTGCTAAATCCATTCCAACTGCAGTGTTTGAGTCTGTCTTATGCAGTTTCTAACATAAGCTGTCTTAAGGATGTACATATTATTAAACCACCTTGTTTTGGGATGATGCCACTTTTCCCTTTCTCCCTTTATGTTTTGCTGCTTTTCCTCTTTTCTGTTAATTCAGCACTTGTGCAAGTAATGTGTAATGTGGCTGTGGTTTCCGGATAGCCTGTTTATAGTGGGTCTATTCTTTCTTTGTGCTTCTAAAGGCCAGTAAATAACCCATGCAGGCAATCTTAAATTGTATGTGTGCAGTTCATGACTTGCTTAGGAATTTTGGCAATAAGGAGCATCCAAAAAAATAATGTGCAAAACACAATTAGGAAACTTTAACACTATTCCTGTCCTCCTTTGTCTGATAGGCAAAATGTTGAGCATTGAGACCGAAGTAAAAAAAAAAAAAAACTATTGCAAGGCTTTTTTAAAATCTGAGGGTTGGTAATACTGTAGCACGTAATGATGAAGGCATCTATATTAAATATTTGTACCTATGTGTTTAAGTGATTTGTTGCTAAATGGACTATGTAGGAAAAACAGATAATCTGCTTGGAGAAAACTTATATTTTACAGAATCACAGCATTCACAAGAAAAACTTCACAGAGCTTTTTGTAATGAAGTTGGGCTCAAGTCCCATTGCAATCAACTTTATTTATAGATTTACAAATACATCAGGGTAAGTGGCATGAGCTAATAACCTGAAATTCCTTTCCTCCCTAAGTCAAATGCACAAAGGGAGATTTATCTTCAGAAGTTGGGAGCTCATGAAGTCCATGAATAACCAATGTATATGTATTATTGCCAAAGATTGCTCTTGATATTTCAGGAGATACCTTATTTTTTTTGAGCCTACATACTGCTCTTCTTTGAAAAAAAAAAAAAAAAAGCTGAGGGGGATGCTGTAGAAGGAATAACCAGAAATCTTGAGTGTATCGACTAGAAAGTTTGACTGAATGTATAGAATTTCATGGTTTCATATGGGCTGTATGGAAAACAGTAGCATTCATTATATAGTTTGACAAAATGTTCGTGATTGCAGTTGACTTCCAAATTTCTGTAAAATTACACTTCTGTGAAAAAACAGCTCTTTCAATGCTTAAAAATTACCATTCAGTTCTTTAGTTTTGACCTCCGTTGATCTTACTAATTCTTAGTTATTCTCATATGTTCTAGTTTTGCTGAAAGGAAGAATGGGACTTTAAAATATCTGATTATTTTTTGTTGGAGATTTGGAAAGATTGTTTCAGAGTTATAGCAGCACCCATTAGCTGTCCCATTTCTATCTCAAATCTTTGAAAAAGGTTTAAAGCTCCATTACTTGAATTCCATTTAAAGAAGAACATACCAGCCATGAGACTTTCAGTACATCTTTAAAAATTAACCCAGTTTTTTAAAAACATTTTAAAAATTGAAAATTAAAGAAATTCATTAAACACACTGCTGTATTCAAGTTTAGTTGTTGTATGGTGGTTCTAAAAACGCTTGTGCAAAAATGTTACTCTTTAAGAGACAAAAGCGAGATAGAATCATTTTTACATTTTTAATGTTACTGATATTTTACATTTAACCTCTTGCAGTTCACAGGTTATTTGGGAACATATTTTCAATTGTGATGGACACAGTTAAGAACTCTAAGCTGGTCTGTTTAAATAGTCATTTACCTCTATGTTTGAGAGCAATGGAATATGGGTTTTGGAACAGCTGTGCTCTTGCAAGGCAGTAGGGGCATCTGTATTAGTTGCTCAGATCAGGAATGAACTTTTGAAAGCAATGAGATTATTCTTCCTAACTTCGTTTTAATTCATGTTCCAGTTTTCTCATAATGTGAACTGGACTCCTATGAGTTTAAACAGGTGCTCCAGTAGTCCACATAGTGTACTTTAAGCAGTAATTGATATTCAGTCCCTAGGAGCAGACTGTAGTTACTCCGAAATCCAATCCCTAGTCTTTCAGAACATGGCTGTTCCGTCTTTGCTGTTGACTGATCCATTCTGCACATCTGCCTTACTGTTCATTCCTCTGAGGCCTTACTATTGCCAAACCTACTGGTATCTTTCATACTTGGTGGACTAAAAGGCCTCTGTGACTCTAGGTCGATGCTGGAATACACCTTATTTTCAAACAATTCAGCTGTCTTTTAGAGGGCCTGTAAACTGAGATAAAGCTGGATAAATAAATGTTTAGCAATCTGAATACTGAATTTATTTCTGTTACCTTGTGTTGAATTTTGGTATTATAGCTAGTTTATTTTCATTCAGTGAATGATAAAAGTTCTCTTTTCAGTGTATATGTCTCTCGCTACCTGTAAGAATCAGTTGGATTAGATGATCTTGTAGGTCCTTTCCAGCCTTGTGATTCTTTGTGATTCTCTGATCTCAAATGACATCACAGTTGTTTCTGTATTCTGGTAGTACTGGATCTGATGTGTTTCAAGCTCTGTCACTTCCATTATTTAGGATTTTGCAGCAATGACTGCAGAGAAAAATCAAGTGGTGTTTTCTCCCAGCTAGAGGGGGACGAAAGAACTGGAAGGAATTCTGCATTTCCACATGAAGTGCACTGTGTTCTCTTAAATTTCCTTAAATTGGTACCCTTCATTTATCTCTCTTCATTCAGGCTGTTATTTGAGAAGTTCTGGAATGCAACTATTTCTTCTTGACCCATAATGTAACTTAGAGTTACAGACAAAAAATGGGAGTTTGGGTGTCATTTATCTTCTCAGTAAAATGTTGTTACCTGCAACTAGAAAATCATATTAAGTCTCCTTTTTATTAATAAAAAATAAAAATAAAAAAAATTACATAGCATATCTCACTACCTGTCATTTTCATGCTTCAATTATTGCCAATTAGCAGTCCTTGCTTACTCTGGGTTTAGTCTCACATTCAATACTAAGCTTGGTCTAAACAATTTTATGCTATTTTAACTTGTCAGAGGCGTGATTTATTTTTTTTAACCAATGTATAACCAATTGATATTGTTCTTAGAATAAATATGGCTATACAGGTATAAGAGTGTGTCTCCAGCAATTTATCGTATTTCCTTTTCCTGTCCAGCAATATGGTAAAGTAGCACAGCCTTGTATAAAAGCAAGTTCTTAGAAATAAAAATTAAAAAATTAAAAGGAAGAATTTGTTGCTCCGTTACGTTTGAAATGAGCTCAGTGTGGCAGTTCCGTTTCTCTGGTGTCTAGAAGATGTGTCAATGATTTGATGTATTCTCAGCACTGTGCCAGTGAAAATGAGGTATGTCTCTATGAGTACCTTATTGAAGGAGAAATTGTTATTTTTCTGTTCCTTTCTAAACTCTAGTGTTATAATTTTACCTTTTTAATTTTTTTATCTAGTAAGAGCAGGATTTTCCTGCTCTTTCCTTCCTTTTATTTGTAAAGTATGCTTATAGAATACTTTAGTAAACAGGATTTACTCAGTGTAATCAAATTTACAGATTAGTTTATTGATCACAACTATTTCATGCTGGAGATCAATGCTAATGTACTTCAATTCTTTAATTGCTAATCCATTTTTTAATTAACATTGATGTTTGCTGGTATAATCCCTGCTTATTTGATTATTTTTGGGGTGCAAAAAAATTCTTTCTTATCCATTAAGGAATTTATGGGAAGAAAAAGGACACAAAGCAAACCATTGGTTTTTTATATATGATTGAAGTTGTTGCTCTTTAGCTAAAGACTTGATGTGTGACATAATTGCTGGTAAATATGTGTTAGGATGTCATGTATTCCGTTTTATACAGGGAGATATAGAAGATATGGGAAAGGTAACAAAAATTTTCGAGGTTCGAGAATGGGAATTTATTCTCATTTTGATCCAGGAGATCAGTATTGTCCTGATTTCTGTGAGCCATTGCTGCAGTTCTGTAACTTCTATTCCAGTGTGAATTACTAACTGTATGTGCTAACATATCGTTAGCTAACTGCATTGCTAACAATCCTGGCATGTGGGGTAAGTGGCAGGTCCATTGACAGTATAACAGACCTGTAAGGGTTGGTGTCCGATTTGCTTTCTCCCCTGCTCACTGAAAGGTCGGATCTTTGTTCTGCTTTGAGAGTTGGTTGTGAACAGGGAGGAACAGACCTTCTTGTGCTACTTTCCCAGTTTATCACCTGTCTCCTCCGCAGTGGTAAAGTTCTGAAACCTGAACTGTATGACTTCATATTGGCTGAACACCTTTGGGCAGTTTTTTTTGGACTTTGTGGAATGATACTGCAAATGGGAAAAAGACAAACATCCATCCAGCTTAGGTCATTTTGGCCTGTGGGATCATGCAGGCAGTCCACAAATTCTCAGCATGGGAAAACACGTGGCAGTGACACTGAAAAGGAGTAAGAGAGTAAGTTAGAAATGCTTTTAATCTGCTTTGCCCACATAAGATGGAAGTGGATTGTGCAAATGCTTACCTGTACAAACATGTTCCTGCTTCATTTGGGCATTAATATGGTGAGGCTGCCTCATACTACAAGAAAATTTTCTGAGGGAGGGAAAATGAACCTTCAGGTGTCAAAAATAGGCCAGCATTGCCACTAAATCCTCAGCAGAAGCACATAGTATGAGGCACACTTGGAATTTATTTTAATCTTTTATTTTTAATAAATAAAATTTCTTAGCAGTCATTTTTTGTATAGACTTTGAAATGCTGAAGGGGATTATTTAGACGGCAGAGTCAAGCACTTAGGTTAATAGATCCCACATATGCCATTTATTGCATACTTCTGTTTATTGCTTAAGGCACTAAATCCCTTAAGTGAAACACAGGATTTTATAGAATTAAATAAAATAAATAATATAAATTGTTTCTTTACCCACTTCTAGTATGTCGTACAGAAAATTTGTCTAGCAGATGAACATTGCATTAAATACGTGAAGTCTACTGTAGATGATGGTATTGTTATTGCTGAATGAAAAAAAAAAAAAAAGGGCATCTCTGTAACTTAAGTAGCTGAGGGCAGACATCTTAGCAAAAAGCAGGTAGTTCTCCAGTATTTGCACTTTAACTAGCGGATGAATCAAATGGAATCAAAAAGCATCTTTTGTTAGCATTCTAACTTGAGGTTAATTAACTTGAAGTATAAACATGCTCGATTTTTGTACTGGAAGGGAAGCCTTCCTTAGACTCTGGTTCGGTTTTAGATTATTGTCTTGGTGTATGCAGTGTTACACAGGGACAGAGGGTTTTGTCCCTAGAACTCTTGTGATCTTCAGTGTGTAACAAAACAATGAATCTTCATTTACAGCTGTGATAGAAAGTGCATGAAGAGCGTGCTCTGTCTGCAGAAGCCACTGTAAATACAGGCTCACTGTCATTATAAGAATTTGCTCATTTACAGTGCTGGGTGCTAAAGGGATTCCTGCTCTGTAATAAGTGCTGAATCTATAAAAATGTTGGGCTTTTGATGAATTAGGTAAGTTTTAATGTAAATAGAAATATTTATATTATTAATATAAACTAAATATGACTTATTGATACTTAATAATTAAAAATCAGCATGGCCAAGTGGTGAAAATCTGATATAATTTTGATACAGTGTATGCTATCATTTGAAAAAACATGGTTGTTGTTAAAAGTAGATAATTGAATGTGCTAAGCACGTGGCTAGAACAACCTATCTAAAAACAGCTCAGCTCTGGCTATAAGGAGCACGTTCTCGTACAAGTGTCTGCTTGTTTTTTAAAGGCATACTTGTCAACATGTAACCTTAGAATATAGACACCATGGTAACAGTTTTAACACAGTCTCTTTAAAGAGCATAATTGTGTGGAGCACAAATAGAAACATCTTGACTCTTGTAGTCATTTAATCCACTTAAAGAAATGCTTTTCAATTCAACAAGCAGCATTTTGTTTCTTGTTGAATATCTGTCTGTCTTGAAATAACTTGGAACCAAAGACTAAGCAGGTTCTCCAGGGCCATTTTTTTTGCAGTAGATCTTAAAATGGGCCTTTAGGCAATGTCAGTATTTTATTATTAAATTTGAATTGAAGAACACTAAAAAAGGTATGCTGAAAATCACTTAGCTATATTATAATAGAAACATGCTTATAACTGTTGTCTAATTCTAATACAGCAAAATACTTCTGCTTATGCACTGTCCTAGGTGTGTGAACAACGTGAGTGGTACCTTGTAAAATCTACACTTTCATACCTTTGCTGTGTTAAACAGCTATTAGCTGTCATGATTCTGTAGTGGTTTCACTCAGTAAAGACAGCAAAATAACCTTTTCTGATAGCATGTGCCAGGGATTTTGCATAGAACCTGTCTTTCTCTTAAATATCCAAATACCATAGCTGTGCGGGTATCTCTGGGAAGAAGCAGTCCATTGCTGTGCTTAGGGCCCTATTGGGGACAAGTTCTGTTTCCTGCCTTTGGAAAATCCTCAGGATTGATTATGGAAGAGCTCTGCAGCAAGGTACATGGAGTCTGGACTTAGTATATTGCTCTTTGGAGAGCTTTCAGGTTTATATAAACAGTCTCTGGTATGCAGCTATCAAAATGCAGTAGAAATAACTAACATTGCTGCTACACGTGGCATCAACAAAGTGGCTTAATGTGGTCTCATCTCATATCTGATATCTATAATTCTGGCAATGCTTTCACCAAATGCGGTTCAATAATTTACCCTTTCCGAGATGTGATGACCCACTTCTTTACTGTGATAATTGTAGTTTATTTTCTATAAATGTCTTATCTTCGTAACTTGATAATAATTGATGTTCTAGGATGAGAAATTAAGTGTGAAATGACAGGCAGTGCAGAAAGATGAGTCTTGAAAGTTATGATATCACCATTGTCTACATGGTTATTTTAGTATAAATTTAAATTATCCTGAATTGCTAGTAATGCGGGGAAAAAACGTTGAATTTCTCTACTTATGAATATATCTTTTTGTTTAGGAATAGCATTACCTGAAAAACGTCTGACATAAGAAGTCAGTCTTTCTGTATATACATGACATTTTCCATGGAAGAGGATTCTGTGGGTGCTATTTTACAGACCCACTGCATTCTGTTGGCCAGTGTAGACTTACGCAGCACAACCTTTTCACTCCTAATGGAGTTCAATTTCACTGCCTAATATAGTAATTAGGACATAAAAATACATTGTCAGTTTGGCAAATGGAAGTACCTTTAGGTTCACAGCACCAGAAACATTCGTTTCAAAATCTGGAAACGAGTCCATCTGAACAAAATCACCGACTTTTCTTCAGCATGACCTAACTCTGTAACTACAGGAACGATTTCACATGTTGTGTCTCTTAGATTATGAGAAAATGAGGGTTTCCCTGAGTTGTTTTTCTAAGGACATTGCATAATTATGGTGTAAGATAAGACTTCACTCAAGTGTGTAATTCCCATCTTGTTAAGACACATGATTCAAAACGATGTTTCCCCTTCCTAC
Source organism: Centrocercus urophasianus (assembly GCF_019232065.1). Taxonomy (NCBI): domain Eukaryota; kingdom Metazoa; phylum Chordata; class Aves; order Galliformes; family Phasianidae; genus Centrocercus; species Centrocercus urophasianus. The sequence continues at coordinate 30,539,282 of NW_024884364.1, read as the reverse complement.
TCCTCTATGTCTCCCTTAAAATAAATATAAAGTTTTGAATAAGCTGTGTTTTATTAGGAGAAAGTACAACTTCTATTTCTTTTCCTTACTTCAAATAGATTAGCGAAGTACTCCTAACTTTCAGTTACAATCTTCTCACTTAAGATTTGTTTCTTATAAAGAGTTGTATGTTTAGGCTTCAGTGCTGTCCTGAAGAAAATTCTTACGTTTTCTTTTTTTTTAATCTCTACAGCTTTATTGTGAATACAGCTTTACTCACCATATTCTTTCACAGATAAATCATAAACTGTTAGTTTCCATCCTCAGATCCTTTACAGTTATAAAAGGTCTTGCAGAGCCAGTTTCTTCCCAACTTCCCGTTTGAAGGGTATTTTAAGTAAAATCAATGCATTTTTTACTATGCTTCACAGATGAGCTATTTCATTATTTTTATCTACTTTTTTATGAATTATATCTTTTTGGGATTCTACTAACAAACTATTAAGATTGGAAACCAGAAATTCTAGAAGACTGACATATTTAAGTTTCTGCATTAGTATTTATCAACTTACAGGAGCAAAAATACTACTAGCATAAAGACACCATGATAGAAAAGTGGTGACTGAAGTGGAATTATTTTATATTGTTCAGCTTGTCCTACTAATTTGTCTATGTAATTCTGTAATCAAACTGTTAACAATTAAAAAGCACTGTGTCACTTTTATAGCTTTCTAAGTTTCTATTGTTTTGAGTAATATGAGAAAATCACTGTGTAATTTTCCAGATTGAAGTGTGTGGTAGGAGCTATTTAGCTGTATGACTTCCCTTGAAAAGTCAGTCCTTAGCTTTTTAATTGCCATTCTGAGTACTAAATTAACTTTTAATTTAGTTTTCACTCTTTACTTAATTTTTCCTAATTTGTTTTTTTTTCCTTAGTCATTTCTTGTGATTCAAGTATTTCTATAAGCAGAGACTTTGTCCCATTAAACATAGGCAAACATATGCCAGCCTATTGTGTTGTGGAAAATATATGCTTTGGTCATTTTCTGTGATTTTAGTGTATGAAACATTTTAATAACAGCATTGCGATATTCCAGTAGGCCCTCTGTTCCCTTTTAGAAAGAGTAAATTTATCTCATTTTTGTTGAGCAAAAAAAAATGTGTTAGAGCATTTTTTCTCATCTTTAAGTAGGTCAGTTTGTGGTATTCGGAAATAGTGGAAAATACTAGTTTTGGTTTTCCATCTGTTATTAAAACATCTTCAAGATGGTGCTTGTGCACTGATTGCAGGATTATATCACAAAAGCAGACCCAATTGAAATTTACTTGTACAGACAGTTTAATAGACTACGGTGGTATAAATCCTTGCTCCATTATGAGCGTGTGAATTGCTTACAATTGAATTGCTCACTTGCCTTGCACATTATATTCTGGATTTGTTTACAATTAGATGTAGACATTATAATGAGTTGACTAAAAAGTAGCTATAGTTTTTATAGTTAACAGTCATAGAAAACTTTTGCCAGAATCTTTTGGCCTAGAAAACTGTATTCCATTCCTTTTCTGAATTTAAGGCATCCAAAAGACAGACATACCATAATTCTTCGTCTGTTGTTCTAAGAAAATTGCAGTGCATTTTAATGACAGGGATAGACAGCATGCATGTATAAGGAGAATATGACAAATGAGTTTGTAGAAGTGGCACACAGCCTCATTGCTTTTGCTTCTCTTGTTCTGTGTCACATCTTATTGACTTACAAATGAAACAAAGATTGTTCTTACAACAAGATTTATTCAGAGATTCTGAAATTAAGATATATGCTTCGTAAACTATAGTTCAGTGTTAGAAATAAGTTTTATGACATAGTTTTTAAATAACCGTGATGGACATACATTTTATTTTCTGAACTTTGAGGAGCATAAAATCATATAAAATGTCTGTTCTTAATGCATTTTTCTAAAATGTGTTATGAATGCTGTGTCTTTTATCAAGATATCTGTTTAATCCAGTTTTGATGACATAACTGCTTCTATTATATTTGACACACTGAAACTGCCAAAAGATTCTAGATTTACAGAATGCAAAGGGTTTGCTTTTTGGTTCTTTCACTGATGCTTCATCCACACAGTGGCAATTATACACATATCTGTATATCCTCTTCATCTGTAATCTCTCCTGAGTTAACATGGTTCTAATGCTCTCTCATAATCACTGAGAAAATTTTCTTTATAATATCACAGAATCACAGAATCACAGAATCGCAAGGTTGGAAACGACCTGCAAGATCATCCAGTCCAACCCCCCTCCCATTCCTATCACTACCACAAGCACTAATATATAAAATGTCTGTTTTATTTTATTATCCATCTTCTTTTACTGTTTGACTTTGGTGATGAATAGGTACTCTGATTTTGACCTGTGAGACTTTTGATGTTGCTGCCCTCAGAGCAGAAGGTATGCAGATGATGTTTAGCCTTTTCCTTTCGTTATAGTTTGTCAGTGCCGAAATTGCTGACTCAGACACAATGTTCGCTTAAAAATTCTGGATATTGTGCAAGTTTATCATGGCGTGCAGCCTGAATGTGCATTTGAAATGATATTGGCAGTCATGAGATTAAACATTAGTGTATTAGAAGAGCAAAGTTCTCATGTTGTAATTTGATAATCTGCTTTTGTTTTTGAACTGCTAGAAAACACGTTTAGTTGTAATTGCTTATGCAGTAATGCTGTAGTGGGTACTGTATAAGTTTTGTGTGTAAATACTAGCTTAAAGCAGGTTTGAGTGTTCTCTTTTGTAGTGGATTTGCAATGTTCCAGAAACTATGACAATTCCTATTGGCAGTGATGACATTAATACAAGTTTGCTTTTATTTATTCAAAGTTTTAACAGTTTTTGGTAGCAAATGATGTTTGCAGGTGAGTAACAAAAGGCATGTTGAATATTTTCTATCTGACATATTGTAACACGAGTCAGTTCTTTTAGACCTTGCACTTTTAATGAACCATCTTATTGTCAATTCTCAGAATCTAATAGTGTGCCTTTTGGTGACGTTGTTGAGAATTTTAATGCATTTTAGTTCTCATTCGGCACGGCCTATGTGCTCCTCACGGGAGGGTCTTTAGAAATGGGATTAACTTCTAGAGGAATGCATTAGCCATGCCACAGAAGTAGGCAAAGCTCTAACTAGCCTGATAGATTGCTCCACGCTTCAAATCCTCCTAACTACCCCCTCCCTCTTTTTATTGACAGCTTCTCATTGAGCGGCTAGAAGCATTAGTGTATTTAGGAGTTAGATGTTTTGTATGATCCCAGGCTGATCTCATATTCACTTTCTGAAATTAATTCGATGCTGCTTTACATGTTAATCCGCAAAGGATTGATTTGCGGAAGGTCAGAGCAGTGCAGCCTCAGAAAATGGAAGAAAAGCTCCACTTAAAACAGCTCATTTCAGTTCCCAGAAATAAGTGTAGATGCCTTTTCATTGTGACACTTAGCCAGCTCTAGGAGACTTGGTCATCTTGCAGAATACATCAAATAGTGTGGTTTGATGTGATCTGCAAGGAAATTGAACTAATTAAATATAGCTTCATTAACCAATTGCCCTTTTCAGATTTCTCAACTATACTTTGAAAACTGCAGCATAACAGAAAAAGCAGTCTTCTTTTAACTGCCAATATAACTTGGCAATGAAGGTAGTCTTGAACAGACCTTACCTTAATTTAATGCCTTCTATTTTTTTTTTTTCTATTGTTTGTGTATGTGTAGAATTTACGGAGTTGCTAAAACTGGCAACAAATGCACGTGAAAAAGAATCTTCGTTGTGGATATAACAGTGTTGGAACATTATGGATAAATAATATGTTTCGTCTGGAGTTACACAAAAGAGTGAATGAACTTGAATGGTAGAGTATTGTGGCAAGAGCAGGATAAGAACATCTTGTGAAAGAAAGTATTATGAATATTGAGAAAGTGTAACTGAGTTGCAGCTGCAGTTTACTGACATGATTCTTTTCATTTGGAAGAGAATGTCCCTGATAAGATGGTATATAACAGTGTTGTATTCTTTTACGAATCCAAAAAGTCAAGCACAAAAACAGATTGTTCTTTACTACATGAACTAGCTTAAGAATCCATACTATTTTATATTGAAATGCAAGAAGTTTTCATTATAAGTCACTTTTGACTTGTAGATTCATTAAGTCATCAAAACTAAAAATACCAGGAAATTAAACATTTTACAGTTTGTGTTTGCACCTTTTCTACTTTAACGTTCATGAGTGCAAAATGAACGTGTAACCATTTTACAAGAAAAGAATTTGGATTCACATTTGGTTTGAAAGAGTTCAAACCATTTCTGGTAAAATTTGCAGTGAAGTCTTTTATGGCATTCAGATGTGGTCCATTTTTGTGTTCTCTTTTTACTTTCTTTTTTTTTTTTTTTCTATTGAGCTTCTTCTAGCTACTTTTCTTTCTTAACATCAGAGATGATAAAATGTCTTTGCCCTCCTCCCTGCAAAGTAAACCAAATCAGTTCAGCCATGATGAATATTATTGTATAATAATGCACACACCATGGGTCAGTGTTAGTGCTGAACCTTTTCTTGCTTCAATACAAGCTGATACTTCATTTTCCTTTCAGAATTTGTGGACTGCACTAATACTTCCTTTATCCAAGGCAGGTTAGATATTTGATGATTTTCTTCCAGAAAAGTCTTCATACAGAACTTTAGAATTCAAATAACTTTATCGTAGATGTTTGGAGCCATCAGCAATGAACACTGTGTTTATATTGACTTTGATAATAGTATTTGTCCTGAAAGTGTAAGTTTCCTAAGTGTTTGAATAACCTAATGTAAAGGAAATGGAAAAAAAAAAAATAAATTCAGATTTGAAATTGTTCCAAATCATCATCTCTTGTGATTTAGACAGTCACTGGATAGTTTTCTGAGTCATTCATGACTGAAAGCCTATTGATAATTAGGAAGCATAATTGGGAAGACCATGGCGTAGCTGTCAGTAGTATATATACTGGTAAAACAGGTAATGCAAAAGCACAGGTGAAGTGTAAATTAAAGCCTCTTTCTTTATACTTCCATAAAATAGGACACTATTCTGGAAAATGCTATATATTAGTAATTATGCAAAGGAATGCAGTTTAGTTTTTCACATAACAATAGATCCTCAATTAATATATAACTTCTTTGCGGAATTTGACAGCTGCTAATCTGAGTGCAGATAAAGTGAGAACTAGCCTATAAAACATAGAGTTCTGTCATTGGAAATGTGATTTGAGAGTAACAAATTTTGCATCCAAACTGTATTAGAAAGGTTTTGAAATATGAAATGGGGACCTTGTGTCAGAATTGTCTTTTAGGTGGCTTCAAACTAAGTGTATTCTGCATAGATGTTCTAGCAAAATCCATAGTATAATATTTCCAAATGTGTATAAGTGAAACCTCAAGCAACGACTAATGCATTTAGAGATATGAATGTGTGTGACTTACTGAGACCTGATGTTAAGAATTTTTTAGTTTGGAATTTATCTTCATTTAAAAAAAAATAGTGAAGGAAGAAAGAGCAGAGTAAATAAATAATTTTTTTTATTTTTATTTTTCCCTGACTTATATTTTATCATTTCAATGTGGTTCTCCGTAAGTACATATATGTATTCTATTCCTTGAATATCTCATTTTCTAGAGGGAATGTTGCAGTATCAGATCTTCATTTCTTTACGGATAGCAGAAGCAAACTATTAAAAAAAAAAAAATCAAACAAAAACATTAAGCAGTCATAATGAGTCTTCTGTTTGTTTTTTTTTTTTCTTTATTTCTTGTGTAGTGCTTCTCTGTAATGTGAAGGAAAAAAATGGAGACTGACGAGCCAAAACTCATAGCTGACTGCTTTGATTTTAAATATGAATTTGTCTTTGCAGGAAGCGTCAGTGATATTGATTAACATAGAAGTCAGTAGTGTGAGTCTTTACTGAGTACTTTGTTTTATTGTGTATTCATTTGAGGGAAATGTAAAGAAAACTCTTTGAATAGACAAATTCTGGATCAACTTTCTGAAAATGCCATGAAAATTATGGAGCATGTCCACTAGTATGACTATTTGTTTTGTGTTATGCCAGGGAAAAAGGTGTCATATCAAAGAAATATACAGTCCAAAATTTTACCAAAGAAATGTATTGTCATTGCTGTATGTAGACTTTGGCAGAGCATTTTGGAGATACGGATCTCTCACTTTTTGGAGGAGTAAATTGTGAAATGAAGTAATTCAGTCTCAGCAAAATTGGTTCTTAAGTGTTAGATACTGTCTGCATCCTCATAAGTGGAAAAAGAGGTTTAGATTGAATGAGTTCGAACAGAAAAAAAGATTACAAGAGTGGATTAAAGTTCATCTGGGTGTTGACCATGGTAGCTACATAATAGGTATGCAGAAAGTGCCAAGAGAGGTGACTTATGCTAAATGAAACTAAGATGTGCAGAAAAAAAATCAACCAAACTCTGAGAAAATAATTTGTAATAATGTTCTGCTTCTTAGCTGTGATAGCCTAAGTGTTTAAACTAGGTAAAGGACTTGAAGACCGGTAGTATCTTTTGTTTGACCATCTCTTCCTAAGTTTTTAATGTTGACTCTCTTGATTCTGTCTGCCTGCCTTTGTCTGGATAATGGCTGCCATGAGTCTGTAAATTAAGAGTGCTGAGCAGGTGTTGGGGTGGTTGTTGAACAGTTTTCTCTCTGCTTTGCATTCAGTCCATCTTTAACCTTCTGGTAGCACAAAAACTCTCGTTCTCCTGTAACTTAAAGAAATAAATCCAAATACCTTTATGTAGATGTAATTGAATGAAATGGTTATGCTATGTTTAATATCTGCAAATTATCCTAAGAAAAATGTTCATTCATAAAACAGAATTTTGTACACTGCCAATGGTTAAAAAATAGGAGAACTGACTCTTTTTTAACTATGTAGTTCCAATAGTCTTCCAGCTTCTTTAACATTTTACTAGATATGGAACTGAGGAGCATTGTGGAGTCACAATGTGAGGGCTGGAGATCAAAGAGCAAGTGATACGCAGATCCTTAGTGCTGAGTCAGAAAGAAGAAACCTTTTTAACAATTGCATCTATGCAAGAGATGTACAGAAACAAGATAATTTGAATTTTAATTTCTGTATTGCAGTGGTGAAATACAGAAGCAAGCATGAAAGCATTCTATGACAGCTGTCTTTTAATGCAGGGTTTCTCACTAGATTATGTAAGTGTTGTTTTTCACAGAAATTTCCTAAATAGCTCTTGCTGACAAAGTGTAAAGGTGGCAATAGAAGATGGCACGGAAATGGAATTTTTTTACTTGAGCTTCTCAGGCTCTCTTTAGCTTAGAGAATGAACAGTAATTATTAATATAGTCCTGAGTACCTGTGATGTAAGACTGTGCATAAATCTTCTTTTAACATCGAACTTCCTTTCATACCCATACACCTTTCTACCATAGTTCTAGGAAATATTTCCTATTTGTTACAGCTTCTGTTCTATCAAGACTCTCCACCTTTTCTGGATAAGGGATGAGGACAGGGAAAACTGCATTCTGAATCTCAGGCTTTCAGTTAGGAGCGTCATTATGTGCTGTAGTGGGCTTCAGATTTCCTCTGACAAGCTCTTCTTCTAAAATCGTCTGTTGGTAAATGCAACACGGCCTTAATTAGAGATATCTTTGAGCCATCTGTTAGTTTTGGGAAGAGGATAATTGAAGTCTCCCCATACAACCAAATTCTTTTTGCAATGGCTAACAGCTCCATTTGGATTAAAGAAGGTATATTCCACAACTTGGAACTGTTGTAAGAAAGAACAGCCTTAAAAAAAGATTTATTAACAAATATAAGAGGTGTGCAATTGTGAAAGGAAAAATTCAGAATCTGGCTGGAGTATCAGACCTCAGCAGTACAGTCCAGGGCTTGAGGAGGGGACTGAAAAATGCCACTTGTTCCACAACGTGATCCAGATAAAAACTATGGTACTCCGTATCATACTGTATGTTATTTTACTGAAATTAGCCTTAACTAATTCATCGATGAATACTTACCGGAATGGACAGCTGACAAAAACAAATGCAAAATCAATGGCTCTGAGTAGCAAGTGGGCAAATTAAAGGTAGATAACTGCATACATACTTCTAAAATAAACTCTAAAATTCAGGGAGATTTTGTTCTTGAACAACCTATGGGCAAAAGTGTTAAAAGAAATTTTGTAGGAAAATGTTTATACTAGCTCTTCTCACATAATGACAGCACTATGTTCTCGTCTGACTGATTCACTTCTGGAGGGAAAAATTCCTTCACACATCAGAAAGACATCCTTTAGGCAGTAGTTTCTCTTCAACTTACCTTGTAAACATCTGCCAAGAGCTACACTAAACTGTGTTGCATGTTGCAAAGCAATTCTTTTAGACATAACCATATTTGATGAGTCAATAACATGAGAATCATCAAGCTATGCCAGAACAAAGCTCCATGTAGCTCAACATCCTGTATGCAGCAAAGACCTATAGCTCATCCAGGCAGTATAACAGACCTTAAAATCATAGGGTCACAAGGTTGGAAAGGGTCTACAAGATCATCTAGTGCAATTGTCCTATCAGAGAACAAGCACAAAGTGATACCTCTCTAAACATTCTCCCTGCTTTGAACAATTTATAGCTCAGAGACTTCCTGTGCAGATGGTAGTATCGATCAATGTAAAAGCCCTCAGTGGTCTTCTTTTCTATGAACTTATTTGTAGATTGGCATTAAGCCTTTATTTATTCTGTATGCATCATATGCACTCATAGCTCATTGCTTATCTCTCTTTTGAAGCCCATTTCTTTTATATGCTGATAACCTATTTTTTGTAAGTCACATGTGACAGATGTAATACATGACTCTTAGAACCAGTTGAAAGTAAACAAATACTGAGCGCATTTATTTTGCAGATAGATGAAGTGGTGCAACCTTAGAGAAGGCACCTGAGGACAAAGGGTGCCCCTGCTAGTAATCACAGTAGAAGCTAATCTCAGAGGACGTTACGTATTTTAATTCATTGTACGTTCACTGATAATTGATTCCAAACCAGATTGAGAACAGGTGGCTTTAGGGGTATTACTTGTTATTTGGGCTACTGGGTCATGCTTTTCCAGCTAGTCTATGGAACTGTCATGACTGGTGATTTGACTTACGAAGTGAGGTATATATTTCCAGAATTTGAAGATTTCAGAAGCTGTGGCACCTTATAAAAAAAATGCAAAAAAAATGCACGCTTACCATGACAGCACAGTAGAGGTTTGCAATAATGTCTTGCTGCTACTACTACAATACTGTTACTAATCTGTGCTAGGTCCTTTATGGCTGGCTGTTCACAAACATTCTGGAAAGAGAGAAATACATTTACAGAGGTTTGAATTATGCTAGCTGTGTTATTGCTAGGCACTTCTTTTGCGTTTGATTTTGGATATAAGCCTAACAATATCTGAATAATGAGTATGCTGTCCACTGGGATATCCCTATTGATAGTCTACGTTGGATGCTTAAATGCTTTTTGAATTAGAAATGATTTGAGAAGGAAAAAACATATAATAGTTAAGTAAGGATGTGTATTGCAGCCTTTTCTGGTGCACAAAACATGTGCATGTCCAACCTTATGTATTGTATGTCCAAGTACATTTTGGGTTGTATTTTGCATACCACTAAAACAAACACAAAACTATCTTTTGTTAGACCTATTTTACAAAAACATCTGCTGATCTTATTATATTCTCACCTTAAAAAAAAAAAAAAAAAAAAAAAGCAAATACATATTGTTTGCTCTTTGTTTTTTCTAACATCAATTATCTTCAAATTAAGGCTTTATACAAAATATATCAAGATATAAGTGTGAGAGGATATATATGGGGATTGACTTGCTTTAAAACACATTTCTTTTCTGAGGAAAATTGTTGTTTCTAATCATCATGGCCTTTCACATTCTTTTTCACATGTGTCTTGCTCAGGAGGGTGCAAACACTTCACTTGCCTGTAATATGTAGTTAATTCTGTATGTAATTATTTCTAATCACTACTTAACATAATAGGCTGTTTTGATATAAATATTTTGAAATAGTAATCAGTATTCTTCCATTTTCATAAGCTTCAACTCTTAACAGCTGTCTAAGATTGACAGACATTTACGATCTCTGTACAATAAAAAGGAACCAAAAATCACTGTTTTGTGAATGTGACATGTTAGACAGCTCTTCTGCTTTACTATCTTTGTAGCTGTTCTTGTTTAATCTGGAAGTCAAGCTGTAGACTTCACCTTCTGAAATTTATCTGAATGTAGTGTTAAACAAGCTATCCTGATATGCAGAGTTAGCAAAAAAACCCCAAGCTCCCTGTCATTGCTCTTCTAGTGTGTTTCATGCCCAGTCTTCAGGGAGTGCCTCTTCAGATGATCAAAATCATGCTAACCTTTGAAAAATGTCAGCAGAGAGGCCAGCACTTTGTCAACTGATGTTATAAGCTACAGTATTAACATTGCGGATGGGTTGTATTCTGTGGAGGATTTAGGTGTGTGATTTATAGGATAACCTGTACCATTTGTACATGTGGAACACCCTTTTGAGTATTACAAAGCGGCACTTCTAAATGAGTCCTAAGAGTTTGGAAATGAAATATCAAATTTGTTTCAGGAAAATGTGGGGGTTTTTTTGGAAAAGAAATCAGTTTTACTTTTTCATCTGTCAGCTTTTGTGAGCATTTATTTTTGTAGTCTGATTACCGAATGCTGATATTGCTCTTGAAAGCTCTGTGAACGAAATTATATTTTAGCTTTCCTAATAAAATATTTCTTACAGAATTATTCTCTGTCACCCCCTGTGATTCTTAGTTCTGTTCACACAGTTCTCAGCTGCATTATCTACCCCCAATGTAGAAAATTAAGGCAATGTAAAAGTATACTCTGTTTTTTAAAAAGAGGTCACGAATAGCCTTTCTTCCCTCAGTAGTCACCAGTGTTCTTATTACACTTCATTTATATAGTTGGAGGGTTTGGGAGAACCAGCTGGGCCCCCTGTCTGCACTCATCAAGAGTTAATTTCTGAAAGAGGTGCTGTTGTCATGAACAAGTGCAGAAGGTACTCTGGTGGTCCTGCCAAACAACAAGAGCTCTTAATTAGCAGCAATGTTCAATCAGACTGCTTAACCTGCCACAGAGCGGAGGAGGTCATGTTCCTTCCTGATGCACTGCCAACCTAAAAAGCACCCAAGAACCGATCCCAAATGTTTTCAAAAGCACTTACTTGGTTTTAGAGGCAAGTAAGGCAATGTACGTCAGTGAAAACTGTCATCAGGATAATGAAATTTTATTTTTGTGAATGATGTAGGCTTTTTTCTTCTGTGTAGAATGCTCTATGTTTTTTGAAGGGAAAAATATTTTTCACAGTAGTCTAAAGAACAAGAAAATTCAGACACTCCATGTGTTGATTCTAGTTTGTGAGGAAAGTCTGAATTTTCATATTCATCAGGACTAATGAGTTATATATGGTAAGTTGTAATTCAAAAATTTGTCTTATCATGGTGCTAGCTAGCACTTCACATTTTGAGCTAATAATTTCAGTGGCAGCCATCTTGGTATTGGAAACTTCTCTCCAGTAATTCAGAGCCACGCACAGCAAATCATTAACAGTTAAGCATTTTTAAATATCTCAACAAAATCTGCTGACAAGAAAGAGCAAAGAATACAGTGCAAAATATCATTGGCCTCCACTTTTATTTCTGGAGGCCAGCAAATATCCTATGAAATTATTAGACTGCAGAAGGTCTACATGTCTACTTACGTATCAAAGTATTTTAAAGAAGGAGAATAAATAGCACGTGAACAAAGATCTGTATGTAAATACCCCCGAAAGCAATTAGTTTTTTCCTGCATGAGCAACTCATAGGAAAGACTTATCACTTCTCTGTTATATTAAGAAATTACCTGAATCCTTAATTCCTACTTTTAACCTAGTTGCACTTATATCGGTCTTAAAAAAAAATCACATATGCTTTGTTTACTCTCTCTTCATAGGCTGGCATTGTAAAGGAGGCTGTTTAGATTAGGGTAATAATTCTTCCCAGATTTCATGTAATCTTGGCTAGATTTGAGATGTAAAGCTCACAAACTGTATCCTAGGCTGCATCTGAAGAAAGGTGGCAAAGAAAGTATTTGTCCCCCCACTCTGCCCTTGTGAGGCTCCATCTGGAGCACTGCATCCAGATACAGGCCTGGAGCCCCCAGCATAAGAAGGATGCAGAGCTGTTGGAGTGGATCTGGAGGAAGCCACAAAGATGATCAAAGGCCTGGAGCACTTCTCCTATAAAGAAACATTGAAGGAGTTGGGCTTATTTGGCTAGGGGAAGAGCAGGCTCTGGGAAGGCCTAATTGTAGCCTTCCAGTACCTGAATGGAGCTTAAGAGCAGGATGAGGAGCAGCTTTTTACAGTTTGATAGTGATAGGAGAAGGGGGAATGGCTTTAAAGGGGGGAAATTTAGATTAGATGTCAGCAAGAAATCCTTTCCTCAGAGGGCGGTGAGGCGCTGGCACAGCTGCCCAGAGAAGCTGTGGTGCCCCATCCTTGAAAGCGCTCAAGGCCAGGTTGGATGGGGCCATGGGCAACAGAGCTGGGGGGGGGCAGCCCTGCCCACGGCAGGGATATTGGAGATGTGGCACTTAAGGATGGGGCATAGTGAGCATGGTGGTGATGTGTTGGTGGTTGGACTGGATTATCTTAGTGGTCCCTTCCAACGTTAACGAGTCTGTGATTCTAGGATTTTGTATGAGTAGAGGCAGTATATTTTCCACTGAGCTTTGTTTCATAGTTTCTGAAAATTAACACATCGATGCACAAATATCTGTGCATATTTTTTTAAGTTGAGATGTCTGTGTTTCTAAAATAAAGGAGGGTATGCCTTAAGCAGAAATGTGTCCAAGCATACCCTTTACCATGTCTAAATGAAACTGCACTGGAATTTTACATCAGCAGAAAATAATTGCACTGTTGGCGTTTAGCCAGGGACCTAATCCTGCTGTTCTGTAATCTCATGCATCAATTATTTCATAGAATAAAAATAGAATATTCTGCAGCACCATTAACAGTAATGACTTCAAGTGACTTTTGCACTGTCTTACGCCTGATTCACAAATAATAAAAACTTCAAGACTTAAAATGGTCTTACAGTTTCGTGCAGATTTGAACTTCTTTTCAGTTGTGTCTGCAGTTTCATAGGCTCTGGTGTGATTTACGCATTTTTGCAATGATTGTACATATTCTTTGCATCAGTATGGTAGGACTGGCTTGTGTGTCTTGGAATGCACTTGGATTAGGTTGGGTAGTTGCAGATATGTTTGATCTCACGTCATTACAAGCAAAAGAAGTCAAAATAATTATTTCAAACTTGATTAGTATCAAATGCATATTTAAAAAAGAGGCTGTGGAAGTTAACTGTTTTGCTTTTTCAGCTTGAATAACAGAATTGAACGTTCAGTTATCTACCCAAATATGTATACATTTAAAGGTGTAAAGGCACAACAAAGTCAACTATTTTGTGTGTGTGTGTGTGTTTGTATATACTTTAATGTGACAAAATGTGTAGTTTAGCTTAGGTGTTGCTGTAATCAGTCTTCAATCTCTACTGTTTGGTTGTGAGATCTGGATATCATGTTGATAGCACTTCTGAATTTTTCTGCAATTACCTCGCCTTGAATTTTCTGCAATAACAAATTCTGTGATTTTACTGTTATATAACAGATGAAATAGTGAAACAGTTGGCTTTGACATTCAGTAAAAATGGATTATGAATGAAAGTCCAGATGATTCCTATACAGGGACCTAGAACTAGATATTGTAAGTTATGAAGGCCTTGAAGCCATTTTAACAGTACTTTTCAGCATGTAACAGTAGATTAGTTTATGGTTAGAACTGCTGCCAGACTTTTGTTGCACTCTAAGGCAAAGGCTAGAGTGCATTGTGAGTGATAGCAACAAGGGTGGTATTGAAGCAGAATAAAGGGCAAAGCAAGTTATAGGAACAGTAGATGTGCTTACAAGGTGTGCAACAATGTCAAATTTCTGGAACATGAAGACTGTAGGAGAATTAGTGGCTTTACATAAAACCATTCCCTGTAGTAGTTTTGCAGTCTCTTGCAAATGCAGTTTGATTTCTTTCTCTGACTAGTGTCAGCCATAGAGTCTATTATAAACACATCAATTGCAGATCCATCTTAGATAATTGTGCTACTGTCTCTGCTTTTTAGAAATGCGCATAACTGATCTGCATCATCTTTGAGATTATAAATAGTATTCACAGTGTGCACCTTCCCAGCCTGTGCAGTGAGAGCAGAAATCCATATGTTAGGAGCCCAAACAAAGCACACCCTTTAAGTTACTCCATCTGTGGGACTTTGGTAACCATGCAAAGGTCCTCATACCACTACTTACGTAGGGCAGGTACCCCTGAGTAGTAAAATGGTAGTGCCTGGATTTTAGTAAATAGATCATTTTTCAGGAATTGAGTTAGTATGGTTTTTGTGCTTTTATGGCATCATCCATCTGTTATTTTTGAAACGCTTTGCAAATACTGATCATTTAGCTTTCCAAAGTATCTTGATATACACTGTAGATGGTGATTAAATTCATACTAACATGGAGAAACTTAACCACAGAAGTTAAAATTTTACTTTGGATCCTATAGAAGCATTCATGGAAGTTGTTTATGTGAAAATCCCACACTGACAAAATAGAATTGAATACAAAGTATGGACTATCTAGGCTAACAAAATCAATTTTATCTAATAATAATAGATTTAAAGCAAAATTTTAACCATAGTTCACATACGATCTTCATTATTCAAAACTACTTGAAGAGGGGCCCTGCAATCAAAATTCCAATATTACTATTCTTCTTGTCACATAAAGTTTTTCAAGTATGGACTAATACTGATAGTTTTTCTTCTTCAGCTTCGCACTTCTCTTTATGTGATGAGAATATCTATAAAATTGAGTAAATGATGTCTAAACTGAACTGTGCCGTGCCCATGACATCCTCGTATGACAGCCCAATATGTAGTCCCAACTCTGGGGTAAAAGAATGCTTGTAAGGACTGCAGAGCCTTTGTGGCAATAGAAACTTAATCTCAGTTTGTCTGGGAAAAAGGCAGCCATGTGAACAGCTGCATTTCATGAGGCCTCATGGCACACTGCCTTGCAGATAATGTTTTCACTGAGATGCAAGACAACCAGAACTGTTAAAATATAGTTCAGAGATGTTAGTGAGCCATACAAATGATTTTGTGTTCATACAAGAAGCTGCATCTATAGTTGTATATTTCTTCTTTAAAGTGCTAATTTACAGCAAATGATGTTTAATGTATTATCAAAATTTTTCCACTAAGAAAGATCTCTGGGATTTTATTGGTGTGCATATGCACTTGGCAACAAAGGGAGGGCTAAGGGAGTAATTTACTCTTGACTGGAAAACACATCTTTTTTCAGGTTCTGAAATCAGTTAATTTTTTTTTGTCTGTGTTTATGCATAGCTATAGTGTGTTACAAGTTCTGTTTGGGCTTACTCATCACCGTATATGTTCCACTTTAAAAGAATTACTGAAGTTACAGTGAGTTCTGCTTAGTGGACAGATAAATAAAGCATTTTCTAGCTCTCACATTTTGTTCTGCTGTCTCCTTGCTAAAATTCAGTCATCTTTTCTTTGTGTAAGTATCCTAAAAGCTAATGAGGAAAACAAAGTTTATTTATGGCAACTCTTCAGCAACAAAAATAAAGGTTGATGTTAGAGAAGGGATGGAGTGTAATAAATAAGCAAAGATGTATTCTGTGTAAGCATCCAAGAATTTTTTTTTATGACGGTGGGATTTTAAAAATGCATTTCAATTGAGAAGTTGATAATGTGTTTAATGATTTTGGAAGTCATTTTACTTAGAGGAAGGATTTTATTTTTCGTATTTAAAAAAAAAAATTATAGTAGCTTTTAAAAATGGATAGTTATATTATGATTTGATAATAATCAGGCAGTATGCAAATGTAATTTGATAATATTCAACTGTTCAGTTGCTGCATTAGATAGGAAGATTTGGGTTTATTTAAAAAATAAAAACCTGTTCATCTTTTTTGTTTGGTTTCCAGTTAGTGCCATACTGTATATATGTGCTTAGTACTTTTGATTTGAGAGTTAAGCTTCTTTTGTTGTGTTTGGCTTGCATCACTGCATGTCTCAGCTTTCAGGGTTTGTGTAAAGGTACAACAAAAAACCCCACTAGAGAATTAGGTTATGTTCTATATATTGACAGAGGTCTGTTTGATTGTGTCTGCATTTGATTTTGGAATGAATGTTCATTTCTTGCTGCATAAGATTATCTATGTGTAAAGTATTCTGCCTGAATTGGGTGCTTAGCATATATCTTGCCTGTTAGGAAACTTCAGGCTCTGCTTAAGTTCTGATGTATAGCCATGGAATTAATGTAACAATCTGCAAGATGATATCTTAAACAGCTTTGTCTCCAAATATATGTACCTTGAAAATGCCACTAGAATTCCAGAAAACTTGTATGTTTATGATAGAGACATATTCATGGGTAAGAACCCATAGTTCAGTGATAGTCCATTCATTTACTGATCTCGCAGTTCAGTTCCTTCTGTTTGTTCTGTTACGACTAGTAGGAATTTATTTGTGAGAGAGAATCATTTCACTGTAGTGGAGAGACTGCAAAGATGAGTGCAAAGATCTGTCTTCACTATCTGAGCCTTGTGTTTTACTTGGACCCTGTACCTTGTCAAGCTACAGTATGAAAACTCCCACTCCATTTGAATATCCCTCTCTAAGTCATTTCAACACTGTAGTGATGGATCTGATGCTGGAAGTCATAAAAACACAAAAAGGTGGTTTCTGAGCAAGGCTTTACAAATTGTGTATAAGAAAGAGAGCAACAGAGATAGAGTAACCTTTGGATATTTGACTGATTGATAGTGAAAAGGGTATCCAAAGTGAACACGAGTAGCATGTGTTTGTTGCAATAGAGAAGATGCCCTGTAAAAGACAATAAGGCAAACTGGAAGTTGAATTTTAGTTTTGTTCAGGTTGGATCATAATATTGTGTTTTGTTGTGTAAATACTCTGTCCATCTTTGAAAAGCCAAAATTAGAGTACTTGTTGAAAAAGCCCCTTTGATAAAAACACCTAAAAGGAAGAGTATTTTCTTACCTTACTCTTTTTTGGTAACATTCAAGAAGTAAATATCTTGTGAAAAGATGTTGTGCTATGATGAGGGGAAAGGTGGAGGAGAAGGCTGCAAGCACTGGAAATTTACAGCTGCAATTTCATTAATTCTGTGAAGAATTTCTTGTTAAAATTCTGTTGGTGGAGAAAGGGAAAAAATGACCTATTTTTATTTCAGTAATCTTTTTTTCTTTTACTTTGTAGCATCACTGTTGAAGTGTTTAAAACACCATTCTTAAAACTACAACCCATATGGAGAGTGCTGTTAGGAAAGATTTTCCAAGCCTTAATACAGTTTATGTATGTCCCATTGGATCTTATTTTATCCAAAATTCCATATTGTTTACAGAATAGGATTGCCTATTGCATTACAGCTTCTTGGGCTTATGAAATCATTCTGACTTTTCCAAAAATCCAAGTGCTCTGGCTAGGTATTGTATGTTGGCATCTAATTATCAGAAAACAGGGAAAAATACTTCAATAAGACAGTCTTGTTACAATCTTGTTGTGGCTAATGAAGTTTTTTAATATGGTTTATAGATTCATACAGAACTGGACAAAATGACCTCAATATTATTAAAAAGTTATTCAACATAGTTTGTTCTTAACAGTTCATGTTAGCAGAGACAGTGAAAAGCAGTTCCCTGAAGTTACTTCCTTAGTGTAGAATGATATACCAGTATGCTGTTTATGCAGTTGCTTTTTACCTTTTGTTTTCTTTTTGATAATGGAATTTATGATGCAGCAGCTAATGCTGCTGTTTTAACTACAGCACGAAGACATTTCATTGACTGGCATGTTTCTACTTCTAGTGTGTTTGTACTTGTTCTTCTCTTAGCCACAGATTAGTTTATAATTGTTATATTAAGGGGGTGGCTTATAAGATGTTGTGGAAGATTACAGTTACTCATCCACCAAGACATGCTTGAGCAAGGGGTTCAGGTGAACATCACGAATGTCAACAAATCCAAGTGCAAGATCTTGCATCTGGGTCATGGCAACCCTCAATATCAGTATAAGCTGGAGGATGTAAGGATAGAGCACAGCCCTGCTGAAAAAGACTCAAGGGTACCAATGGATGGAAGCTGGACGTGAACTAGCAGTGTGTTCTCGAAACCCAGAAAGCCAACAGTATCCAGGGCTACATCAAAAGAAGCGTGGCCAGCACAGCAAGGCAGGTGATCCTGCCTCACCTGGAATACTGCATCCAGATGTGGTGTCCTCGGTACAGGAGAGACATGGAGCTATTGGAGCATGTCCAGAGGAGGACATCCACAAAAATGATCCAAGGGGTGGAATGCCTTCCCTATCAGGACAGGCTGAGAGAGCTGAGGCTGTTCAGCATAGAGAAGAGAAGGCTTTAGAGTGACCTGAAAGCAGATTTTCTGTGTCTAAAGGGGGGCTATAAGAAAGAAGAGGACAGACTCTTTGTAGAATCTGTTGTGCTCGGACTAAGGGAGATGATTTCAAATTAAAAGAGAGGAGACTTACATTGGATATAAGGAAGAAGTCTTTTACAGTGAAGGTAATAAGGCACTGGAACGAGTTACCTAGAGAGGAAGTGAATTCCCCATATATGGAGACAGTCAGGGTCAGGCTAGGTGGGACTCTGAGCAGTTAGATCTAGCTGCAGGTGTCCCTGTCCATTTCAGGGGAGTTGGACCAGTTGGCCATTAAAGGTCCCTTCCAACTCGAATGATTTTATGATTCTTTGATGGTCTTGTTGCACAGAGTTTCAGTATCACAAATCATATTTTCATTATCAGATATAAGTGTTTGAATAGATTATTGGTGGTTTTCTGATTACATTTAAGCAATGTCTGTAGATTCATCTGGGTTGGAAAAGACCATCAAGATCAAGTCTGGCTATCAACCTGACCTGTCAAGCCTACTATCAAACTACGTACACATCCACACATCTCATAAATACCTCTGTGGATGGAGACTCCACTTCTCTTGGCAGCCCATTACAGTGTTAGACCACCCTCACCATGAGGAAATTCTTCCCAATATCCAAGCTAAAGCCCCTATGGCATAACTTGAGGCCATTTCCTCGCGTCCTATTACTTGTCACCACAGAGAAGAGACCAACACCCTCCTCACTGCAGCCTCATTTCAGGTAGTTAAAGAGAGCAGTGAGGTCTCCCTTCAGTCTCCAGACTAAGCAACCCCGGTTTCCTTAGTCACTCCTCATAACTTTTTTTCTAGCCCCATCACCAGCACCATACTTAGTTATATTGCATGGGACTTCAGTGGGATCTGCTGATTCACTTACTGTGCTGTACTGCTGAGGGTTTGTATCTGCCATGCTTCAGAATAACTTGATTGTTTTAATTTTGTTTTCATTTCATTGGCAGAGTTGAGGCTATGCTTATTAAAACTGAAGTCAGTACGAAAGAGGTATAAGATTATATGAAGGTAGTTTTCAAGTTCTAAACATGAGGATCACAGAATAGCCGGAAAGAAATAGGATGCAGATCATTATGGGTATGAACGGCCTATAGGAATAATGAGATGCAAATCATTAAATGAAGATAGTGTGATTGGATATCAGTTTTCAAGAGAGGTTATGGAAGCGTGAGTCAGGAATTGAGCGGAGGGAAAAAAGTATTGCTGTAACCGAAGGAGGTGAGGAATGAGATGGAAATTCATACAGAAGTGATTTTAAAAAGTGCTATGTGTAAAATGTGCAGAGTAATCTTTCCAGTTCTACTCAACACTGAGAATGCTTAACTGGAGTTATCGGTCCAGTTTTCAGGCTTCTACTCTTGCTGTCAGCATTGACCTTTTGTTGTAGTTAGGGTTTTAGCTAGCTTTCATGCAACTGTGGCTCATTTTTTGAAGATTACAAATCCAGGTACGGTACGTGGAGATAGCCTTCTGCTGGTATGGCAGATTTTTTACTTTACATGCATGTGCTAGCCACTGATTTTTTTCCTTCCATGTGTGTATTCATTTCTGACAGTAGCATTTTTGCATAGTACCCTCTGTCTGTACTGATGTTTCCCATTTAAGACATTCTTCCAAGTCCGTTTTTTTTCCTTCTTCAGAGCCAAAGGAATTATTTTCTTCAGACCACCCTAACCTTTGAAAAAGCCTTAGCGTTTCATTTAAAATAGAATACCACCATGTACATCCTACAATTTCTGTATGCTTAGCGTTAAGTGCTGCTAAAAGTCGTAGTATGTTGTAACTAATCCTCCAAGTCTTCCTTTCTCTCTTAGATGCTGCCTTCTATTGCATGTAATCTGAGTGGTTCTGTTGATAATTTTACTAGGCCAGAACACTTCTGCTAAGGCTTCACATCGGACTGAGCTTCAGTACAATCCATTTCATTTGTCAGTGTCTGCTGAACACCTATTTTGTATAAATTTATCAGTAAACCAGGATGAGAAAAAGTCTATATACACCTGTATTTTCCTTTCAGTTTACAGTTAAAGCATGCACAAAAAAAGTGGGTGAAGGAGGAGCCAGAGATCTTTCAGGAGGTTCAGTAATGATTTATAACAGTTTTATATTACTACTCTGTGAGTACTGACTACATGTCTGACAAACCAATGCAAGAATTATAGGTGATCAAGCGCATCCACATGACAGCTGGTAACAGACGAGGATTTGGGATTAGATCCTAGATACTGAGATGCTACAATAGCGTTTCTCTGTGGTAGAAATAGGGAAGAGGAAGAAATGGCAGGGAGCGATTACTCCTACAGCTTTCTTTGTTTTTCCTACAAGAAAGTTAAAACACTCTTGATAGTTATATACTGTTAGAATTTGACGTGTTGTATTTGTTGGTTTGCACAAGTAATTCCTGAGTTTACTAAGGTAATGCAAGAATGAAAGGCATTTTTTCTTGGCAATGTTTTTGATGATATTTGATCTTCAACTTCCACTATGTGTAAATAGTGGTGATCGTTGCTCTGAAAAAATGGCAAGATGCCAAGATCCAAGTGTAGGTTTACCTAGGGGCCTCTTTGGTTTCTTGTCCCCTAGCCACTGCTGTTTATGCTGCACACACAATCCAGGCGCACAGTTTGGAAGGGTTGTGCAACTGTCCACACTTGCATATGAGCTCTCTCCAGTACAGTTCAGATCTCTACCTATTCATCCACCTCCTGTGAGGACAGATATTTGTATGCATTTGATTGTCTTAAAGTGGGCATTTCTTTGAAATTTACTGAGTTAGGAAGTAACTGCTTTTCTTACACTGGAAGAATTGGAAATAATAAGACTACAAGCGTATGCTTGGATTTTCTCCTACCAGCCCTTACAAAGAAAATCCACAGTTTTGAGATTTAAATACCAGCTATATTTTGTGTTGAGTCTGTGGTTAAAGTCTACATTATGATGACTGTTTCTGGAGTCTACAGAGGATGCTGTGGCCAGCATAAAGAAACTTCCTTATTTTGAAATTCATTCTTAATCACCCATGAAATTAACTATTGGAGTCTGCCTTGGAGTTGGCACAGTCTAATAGTAGGGGTTTTAAAAATATTTAACAACATATTTGGAAACAGAACTTTTCTGTTCCTTATTTATGTGTTTTTGGATGTTGGCTCTTGCATGAGAAAAGTGCTGTATGCTTTACTGAATACTGAATTTAGAAATCTTGTGGTTTCTGTTGGCACTATAAGGGAGCAGCGAGTCTAAGTCTCTGGTACTTGACGAGAACTTTTTTGTGTTTTAATTATTAGACGCATGAATAGAAAGCCAGCTCAGTTCAGCTATTGTGTTTATTGCCTTTTTTATTCACCATAAAAAAGCAATAATTTTTCTGGATTACTATCTTTAACACGATCTGCAACTTGAAATCAGAAGAAAGCTGAAATATTGTTAGTTCTTTCTTCTTACAGTGAGCAAGAAATTGAAGAAAAAATCTATTGAGAGATGTTGAAGTGTAATATGCTGGATTTATAACCCAGTTAAATGTTGCAGTTCAAGTCAACTCAACAGTTCATTAGGAGTGCCTATAGTACTTGTGGCTTGTGAAAGTACTAGTTAGGATTCCCCATCTTGTCAGTAGGCCAGACACTTAATACAAAATGCTGGAGTGACAGCATCGATGGTCAACAGAAGGGCAACTGATGGCAACCAGAAGGACAACCTGGACTTCTGCAAGGCTTTTGACATGGTCCCATACCACATTCTCATCTCTGAATTGGAGAGTTACATTTGAAAGCTGAACCATTTGGTGGATAAACAATTGGTTGGATGGTAACAAAGTGTTGTAGTCAATGGTTCTGTGTCCAGGTGGAGGCTCAGTGATCCACCTCGGGACCAGTGCTTTTCACAACATCTTTATCAATGACACAGACATGGCGATTGAGTGCACCATCAGCAGGTTTGCTGATGACACCAAACTGAGTGAAGCAGTTCATATGACAAAGGGACCTGAGCGAGCTTGAGAAGTGGTCCTGTATAAACCTAATGAGGTTCAATAAGACCAAGTGCAGTGTGTTGGGCTAGGACTGAAGCAGTCCCAGGTATGTGTAGAGACTCACTGAGTGCCACTCTGTGGATGACCTCAGGGTCCTTGGGGACTGGAGTCTTGACATGAGCCAGTGGTGTGTGCTTGTGGCCTAGAAGTCCAACAGTGTCCTAGGCTGCATCAAAAAAAGAGGTGCCCAGCAGAGTGATTGTCTTCTTCTGCTCTGAGGCCCCATCTGCAGTACTGTGCCCAGGCCTGGAGCCCCCAGCATAAGAAGATGTGGTTTGGTTGATGCTCTGTCCCTGGAGACTTTCAAGGCGAGGCTGGATAAGGCCCTGAGCAACATGATCTAGCTGCAGTGTCCCTGTTCATTGCATGGGAGTTGGACTAGAAGGCCTTCAGCGGTCCCTTCCAACTCTAAGGATTCTATGATTCTATTATAAGAAGGATGTGGAACTGTTGGAGTTCATGCAGAGGAGGGCACACAGATGATCAGAGGGCTGGAGCACCTCTCCTGTGAGGCAAGTCTGAGCCTGGAGAAGACTCCAAGGACATAATTGTGGTTTTCCAGCACTTAAAAGGAGCTTGTCAGAAGGGAGACATATTTTTTACATAATCTGATAGTGATAAGACAAAGGGGAAAATTTTAAATTATAGGAAGAGAGGTTTAGATTACGTGTTAGGGTGAAATTTTTCACTAAGAGTGTGGTGAGGCACTGGAATAGGTTGGAGAAGCTGTGGGTGCCCCATCCCTGGAGGCACTCAAGGTCAGGTTGAATGGGGCTCTGGGCAGCCTGTTCTAGTTATTGGTAACCCTGCCAATGACAGGGAGGTTTGAGGGCTTTGCAGTCCCTTCCAACCCACGCCATTCCATGATTCTATAAGCCTGATTGCAAAGGTGGCTTGGTAATGGAACCAGAGTCTGCAGGGGAAAACTGACATATGTGAAAGCACAGCTAAGGTATCATAAATGAGTGTTGCAAAGTTTAAGTGATCCAAACTTCAGCACTTGCATATATTTGAAAGAACTACCATGTTTAAATTTGGTTGAAAATGCTCCAAAAATTTGTTGAGGTTTTCTTAAGGAGAAAGGAAGTCATTTCAGACAAATTAATTCTTCATTTCTCAACAAGTACTGGCTTTCCTGAATCAATTTTTTATGAAAAGTTGTGTATATGAAAAACAGTTGGCCAGATCTAATAAAGCATTTGAAAATTATATCCTAAACATTGCTAGCTGAACAGAATATTTCAAATGAATACTAAAATTTTAGAATTAAATTACTATCTTCTAAGAATTTCAAAACCTGTCTTTCACTGGAACAGTTTTTCTTTAAATAAAATTCTAGCTTTTTGGTTTTGCATTGTTTTTTTGTTACATTTTACTTAAGAAATGTTTGGATGTCAGTTAAGATTTTTTTAATGAAGAAGGAAAAAAAATCTGGTGTTTTTGTCTGTGGAAATTTTGCAATTAAATTCTGGGCTTATTGACATTCTTAGGAGAAATGCAGTGCTTCTGGTTGGTTTTGTACAACCTATTAATAACTTCTTCAAAGTTTTAATATTTCATAGCACTTAATGGAAAAAAAGGCACACAAGTAATATGATAATGCTTTACTTGCCAGTTTATGAAGCCAGAGTTGTTTTATAATGGTTGTAACAGCTGGGCAAAATTACGAAGCTTTGATCTAATGCCAAATAATGTGTCAAATTACCATCTGCACAGCAATGCTCGTAGCATACATTGTACAGTAGTGTATTGCTTATCATAAAAATCAAATACTAACAGGTGTTTAGAACTTCCAAGAAGTTGTACATATATTTTTAAATCACATTGATTTGAGACTAGCTGATAGTCATCCATACTGGTATCAAAAGTATGTGACTTATTTTTATAAGCACTGTTGATCTAAATCATGGTTTTTACTCTTCAGTGAAAGAGGAAATATATAAGCAGCATAGTCTGATAACTACTTAGAAATTGATAACTGATGAGAGGCGTGTGAAAATTTTAAGACTGAGACTCTCTTGCTTTTGGCCAATGAAATCAACACTAATGAAGGAATTGGCTTAAAATTTCAGTTGTTTTTCATGTCAAAATATTTTTCAGAAAGAATATTAAAGTTACTGACAGATCTCTCCCATACTAACTCTTATCTATAGACCAAAATAAATGTAAAATTATAATAGCATGCTACCTTTCATTTTAATTTGTGAATAATATTGAGTATACCTTCATGAAGAAGAGAAAACAGTAAAAGTATTTTTAACCTAGTGCTGAATTAGGAAGACCTCGCTAGTCTATATTTGGAGTAATGTATATGTTGAAGTCATAATATAAAAGAATCATGAGCAAATCACTGAAGAAAATTCCAGTGCATTTAGAGCTTTTCAGTATAACCTGCTTCTGTGATTTGGAGTATCATTTCTGATGAAGTCTTTAGTACTAAAAGGCTAACAGAAAACTTGTATGTGTAAGTTAATAAGTGTTGTAGTCAATTTTGTAGGTCTTCTGCAACTATTTAGCAATGAAATAATTTTCCTGGAATGTTTTAATTTTTTTCCTGTTTGAACTGAAAACCTTTGGGGAGTCTCTGGAGAGGGCAACCAGGTAGTTTCTGCTCAAGCAGAATTCTTTCAAATACTTTCTTTAATTTGTATGTTATGTCCTACGTCTTTTGTTCTACATTAACTGTAAGTATCTGAGTGGCTACTTGGGAGTAACTTCATCCACTTTTCTGATGGAACATGGCAACTATTTCATGCACTGTATGATTTAAGATAGGAAATGAAGGACTGTATTCCCAAATTTTTATAAGGAAATATAATTACTCAGACTAGAATTTGGCTGGAATGCAAAGTTTAAGTTGTTGTCTGTGCAAAAACGTTCTGTTTTTGTTGTTGGTTTGTTTTTTTTTTCATCTGATAGGTAACTTCAAGTATAGTTGTATGAATTCAGAATTGCTGTTGATTACTTTTGAGATCCCAATATCTGAGTGTCTTCATGCTGTAAGTTATTAAGGGGCAATGCTAGTTTAAAACAAATTTACTACCTTATCAAAATGCTTCTGTTTCTTGCTGTGCTGTGTAGGGTTACTTTAAGATTTCTCTCTTAGTGATCTAGCTTGCATACTCTTATCTAACATGATGAAACTACTGAAAAAAGTGACATAGCAGCAAGCTGCCTTGATCTGTGTGAAATTTTTATAGCATCTGTACTGTGCTTTACCTTGGACAAGAATACTTCAGTCTGGTTTTGGTCAATATGTTTGTAACTTTTTATTCTGCTCTGAAGATTCTGTTCTTGAAAAGTTAAGATAAATGTATTTCACTGCATTCCAGCAACTGTTCCGTTGTTAGATCGTGGCACTGGAGTTCTTTTTTTTTTTTTTAATGAAATCTGTTTCATTTCCATTTATTCTATGTTAAATTTTCAGTATGCTTCAGGTAGCTTTTTCAAATTCAGAAAAGTCATGAATTGAAAAGGTTAATTTTTAAAGGAAAAATAAGTTCAAAATGGTGGGAGTGTTTGCTTTTCAAATTAAAAATTGAAACAACTTAAACTCCCAGAGTCTTCTCACATCTCCCTTGGAAACTCCCTCTTTTACTGTAACTTTGTGGTCTTGATGATATTCACAGAGAAGCTGATTTACTGAATAAAGAAGTTCTTTAAGCTTTGAGTTTTGGAACATGACCAGTGTGTCTGAACCCAGGTTTCAAATTTTACTGGCATTTTGTTGGCAAACCAATTTTTTGGAGTCCTTTCTTATTTGGGTATGTTTCCTGACACCTTTGGCTGTATGGTACTGTGTTTTAAAATTCTCTTTTTCATATATATGTTTTTTTTTTTGAAGAGAAAAAGCCTATAAACATATATGGAGGATTAATTATGAAATATCTGGTATAAAAATAGAGAAGCAAGAAAATTAGCAACTGAAAAATGCAGTAAGCAGGAAAAAAAGAACATTTAATGGTACTTCTACCCTGTCTGTTCAACAAGCTTGATTTCACAAGCAAAGCGTGTACAATTCTGAGGCTGTAATATGGTAATTTAAATCAAGCAGAAATACATATGTGGTAAAGAAGAGGTGGTTTGGTCTTCCCTTTTACTCACTGGCTTTTTTACTCTTACTTCCCTTTTGCCAACAAGCAGTGTTCATTTACGATGAGCCAGATTAGAGCATTGATCCAGCTAAAAAATAGCTCACATGGCTTACATGCCCTACTAACAGTCTTCCTATTTGCTGTAATTTTGTTTAAACCATTTCCAAGTATATAGTATAAGTTGCCAGTCTATGTCATTCATAGTATCAGTAGATTATTCCTTGCTGAAAATATCTTATACACATCTTATTACAGGACATTTTTTATATTTTTTTTTTTAGTAGTATTTATTTCTATGAAGTACAAGAAACTAGCATTTCAGTGTGCCAGCACTTTTTTAGTTTTCCACAAGTCTGGGACGTTGTAATTACTTACGCTTTTTCATGGGAATATAGGATATTAATATATCTAAAGAGTTCAAAGAGAATTTGATACTAAATGGTCCTTTCTGTACCAACGTTGCTACAGGGAAATCCACTATAACGTGAAAAAAGCTATGAATTTTTGCAATAGAACAGAAGAGTGCATTCATGTAATAGTGTATTCTGGCACGTATTTTGCCGTCTGGATATAGGCGAAGTTATAACAGAGCAGAGCAGTATGTTTCCCATCATTTAAATAAGCGCCACAAGGATTAACAGTTTAGGTGTTCTTCTACCTGTCTCGGCTGCATGAGTCAATCTGTTTGGGGGCTGTGTATTGCACCTGGTCATGTATAAAATGATGAATGGAAAGTGGAAGATGTTAAAGTTAGGTGTTAATCAGTGTTAGTAAGAGATTATGAAAATTGCTTTAATCTAGGAACCTATTTGGGATAGGGAATTCCAGTGATCAGCTTTTGGGATAAGCTGCTAATTCTGTAATTTGTAGCTAGTGCGTAGTTGCTGATTAATCTCAACTGCATTTTAAGGACAGATAGAAACACAAAGGCTACCAGGTTTCTGTACATTTCCTGGAATCAAAGAATCGTTCAGGATGGAAGGGATCCCTGAAGGTCTCTAGTCCACCCCTCTGCTTTTAAGCAAGATCAACAGTGAATTCGGACTAGCTAGACAACAGTCCAGACAGATCTTGTAAACTCCACATACTGAGATATTCCACAACCTGTCTGGGCATCCTATTCCAATGGTCAGTTATCCTCAGAGCTCAGTGTCACTTGCAAACTTGATTGAAATGCATGTTTAGATATGATTTATCAGTGGGTTGTTAGAATTAGGGTAGTATGGTTCGGTTCCAGTTGGACTTGATGATCTTGAAGGTCTTTCCCAACCGAGCAATTCTATGATTCATTTTCTCTCACAAGTCATCAGTAAATATATTGAGATAAAAACAAGATGCATCTCAGAATAAACTCCTGTGGAACTGCAATTTGACCAGCTTACAGTAGAATACAAGCCATTAAACACTACTTTTCAATCCTAGAATCCAAGCTTGACTGGATTATTTGCTCGACTGGTAGCACACACATCTAGATCATTCCAAACTGGAATACAAGATGATTGCAACATTTGCCCCATTCCATTCTGGGGCTTCCCCTTATCTTTATGACTGTGAGTACAGAAAGCAACCTTGATGTGACTGACATCAGCCAGCTCTTTCAGCACTCTCAGATGCTTTCATAGGCTTGAATAAGTCTAGGTTTCTCAAGAGATTTATGAAATCAGTTCATTTCTACTGCTTGTATTTCCTCTTCTGCTCAAACATATGCATAAAATCCTGGGAGATATCATTGGTGAAGACCAAGTGAAAGAAGAAATTTTGTAACTTTATTTAAGCTTTATCTGTATGTCCCAGTCAGCTATGAGACCTCATTTTCCTTGTTTATTCTAACAGAGGAGCAGTAGAAGTTCTTGTTGCCAGTTTTCTTGCCAACTTCTACTGTAGTTGAGGATTGGCTTTCTTAGCATCGTCCTTGCTTGTCTGGACAGTATTTCTGCATTTTTATCATGTAGTCTGTCTTTGTACATTCTTCTTGCATTCACAAATTTTTGTTTTAGACAAATCAGGCACCCTGTTCATCTAACCTGTTTCCTAAATATTGTGATGAGCTGTTGTATTGGCTGGGTTTGCTGAACTCCTATGTCTTTTAGAACTGCCTCTTTTTAAGATGCCACCTACCAGGTCTTGAATTTTTGTGAAATCCAGAATTTGTATGTGTTACTTATCTTCCTTATTCCTGTCAGAATCTTTAATGGCATTGAATCATAGTTGCTATGGCCTAGACTACCACATATTATCACTTCCAACTTGCTCTCCCTTGTTTGTAGCAGACAACAAGTAGATAATCTAACATATGGGTGTCCCACCTTTTGTCCCTGGGGTGCATTGACAGAAGAGTTGTTGTTTTGGGCCACATATAAAATCTGTCGTATAGTTAATGTATGTAAGTAACAAAGCTTCTTTTTAAAATACGTTTTTGATTCAAATATTAAAAAAAGAGGGCAACAAAAACATTAAATCAGTGGGATACTTGGCTTTTGTGAAATTAATGCATCAGTGTATGGTTCTGTGGAAGTGGTTGCAATTCTTAGTGAGATCTCAAAGCATTTATCAAAGATTTTTTTTTGTTCCTATGCTTCATCCTTGAAAAGAGTTGTTCACAAATTTATGTACTCCCAAAAACACTAATCAAATACTAATTTAAAAGTAATCGAACTTATAATACTAATCAAAGCTAAATAAAAACATATTGCATATTACAATTTATTTGGTAGTTTTGCGGGTTTTTGAGATGTTGAAAATTACAAAATTTGTCAGCACCACACAAGTGAATGTGCTCACTTATGAAATAATTTTACAAAATATTACATCATTCCTTGTTGCTTATGCTGTGTGTACTCGAGCTACGCATGATCTACCCATGAAAAATAACACTCAAAATCATAGTAATGTTAACAGTTTACAATCCTGTGGGGCTGCATTGCTAGCTGTTCAGAGCCTCATGCAGTCTGTGTACTGCAGATTGGTCACACTTGACCTAACATTTATGCTAAGAGCTTGCCTTTGGCACCCTCTAGAAGTCACTTGGATTGCTTGCGTCCCACTTTGTTTCCTTTTTATCAGTTGTCAGGGAGATTAGAGTTTCCCATAGGAATCAGGATCTGTCATCTGCAGACGTTCTCAAGCTGTTCAAAAAGTCTTTTCTCCTTTGTCCTTTCAGCCTGTAACAAATTCCCTCCCACCATGATGTCATTCCTTCTGGCTTCTGCTCAGATTGTAGCCCACCAGCCCTTAATCAGATTGCCACCTACTTTGCAGAAGAACTGCATATATTTGAGCTGTTCCTTCAGGTTTTCATGTTCTCCTGAAAACAAGCTTCTAGATAGGGAAGAGGGACCCATATCAGGACTGCCACTAAGAAAGCCTACAGTGTGGACTTGAGAGATCTGTTATGCTTGGCCAGCATGCCCTCTGGCAGGCCTTTCAGCACACACAGCCTGGAATCAAACACAGCACCATGCAATTGAGTGCTATGAAGAGGAAATGGAGAGCAATGGAGAGTTCAGAAAAAATGCTAGTGGGTATCAACACTGCTTGTTTTCAGACTGGATGTAGTGAACAAAAACAGTGGATATAAAGCAGTAAAGTAAGTGTTCAGGCCACCTTTTTGTCCAGAATAGTACAAGAAACTTATCAAAAGATATGTTATTTTCCTTTCAACTAAACATTGAAAGATTTTATGTTATTTTATAATTTCCTGTGTAAACAGTAGTTACAAACAAGCTATTTGAGAGTGGGATTTTCAGAAACTTGGAGTGAAGGGAGAAATCTGTTCATAACTCACCCACTTGTGCCCAGGTATTTTAACATCTGGAATGTAATGCTGCCTGTTGTAATACCTCTGCAATACTGTAACACAGCAGGATGCATTAATGAGAATTTCAACCTTAAACCCACAACATCAATGAAATTTATAGTTGTCAGGCCGCTAACATAATTCAAACATAGTTTCTGTGGTTTCAATTCCCATACAACATTCACGTCAGAAGAAAAGTCATTGTGTTGAGTAGTTATAAAGACAGATACGTTCTCAGACTTACAATTTCTTTTAAGTAATTAGGTATTGTTTATTGCTCTTGACAGCACTCGTGCTATGTGTTACAGGATCTATAAAAATTACGCTAAAATCTGTTTTCGTATTTCAACTGTTCTAATATTCTTGCATACCAAAAGCGCTTTGCTTACACTTCGGAAAATCCCACAAAAATGGCCAAGGCAGAGAAGAAAAATTTACTTACAATTCAAGTATCTTCATCTGTGGCCAGATAAGTGCTGTCTGATATTTTTCCTGATGGGCAAATTTGTTTTCAGATGTTCCACGTTTTCCTGCTCTTGTATTTCAGTGTGGTCTTTTGACTTAATTTATAGAGCAATTTTGTTACAGAGCAGAATAAAGAACAAAGAATTTCACGAAGGCAAACATTTAGAAGAAAAACTTGGTGAACATTGTGATTAAGTTACTTTGTAGGAAAATGAAATAGTTACGTCTGCAACTGATTAAGTTGAAAGAAAAGAGGGGAAGTTGAAATGCAAAAAAGTGCACGTACAGTTTCTCTTTCTGGAAGGGAAAATACAAGTTGTTTCTCTCAGAAAAAAAAACCTAGCAAGCACACACAATTTACATAGCCCCGAAGCTGAGTGAGGGTTGTGTTGTTTTCTTCTCTTTTACTATCTTAGACTTCATGGTATTCCCAGAACAATCTCAGGAAATAGTAAAAATAAATCTCTCTCTTGCTACATCAGTCTGGGTATTAGCAACTTCCCCATGTTGTGTCCATCTTGAAGAACATATTCAATACCCTTAAAAGCACAGACTCAGTCTCTGTGTTTAATAAGTTGTTACCTGCTGCCAAGCCTCTAATAGCTACATTCATGCATTCTGTTGATCATATCTCTTTGTTCTACAGCCTGTGCTTTGGATTCATACTTATTTTTTTACTGCTTTGATTATTTTCCTCCAAACGTGGCAGCAAATTACATTTTTTTCCCTATTTATAAACAAGTATCAACAGAGAAGAAACAGAAATCAGTGTTTTTTGACAAAGCCTGTAATCTCTTCTTAACTGAGCTTCCAAATTTAAATTAGATTTTCTTGTTGCAAAGCTATGAACTTGTAATTGAAATCATGCTGTTCCCAGATGACAGTGCTGAAGCCACATGGGCATAAAGAGCTGCCTAGGATTTTCTGCTAGATCCCGGTATAAGAGGAGGTGTTTTCTCAATGCTGACAGTAGATTAGTGATCATAGTCTTGACAAATAATTTGTAGTGTCCAAAGTTACAATTGTCAAACTGTAACTCAGTGAAAGAGATTGTCAAAGAGATCTGGCTACTGTACTGACAACATCTCTCTGATTTTGTGGTCCTGTGGAAAAATTTTGCTGGGTCTGTCAAGGCTTTTGTTAGTTTTGGTTCAAAAACATTTCTAATTAGTAAAGACATTTATAGTCCAGGCATTATTTTAGTCTTCAAATAATGTACCATTTTGATCATTATGAAAGCAAGGCAACCCTTTGAAAGCTATTCTGAATCTTCTTGCTATTGATGTTGCCCTTCGAGTTACTGATGTCCTTTTCAAACTGCAAGGTAGGACATCTGACTGGTTCCTTAGCATGATGTCTGCCAAAATACTTGTGTCTGGTGAGCAGTGGGGCCATGCTTGTGCTTGGAGCTGGTCCCTTCCACACAGTGATGCTTGATTTCAGAACTTTAAGCACTTTTCATATGTATCTGAAATTCAGAGAAAATAGTTTTGAAAGATTGGGCTGCACTTATCTCTAAGACAAGACCAGTTTTGTCTGAATGAACAACGTTATATTTGTGCCCATTTTAGAAGTAGAGTTTTAGACTATTAATCTCTCTCCAAGTTTGCCTTGCTGGCACCATCTTGAATATCTATTTTATCTGTTACGTAACTCTTCCCAAAAATGTGAATTGAAGAAGGATCATAGTACAATTCAGATCTGTTTTAAAGCAGCTTGAACAAAGTTCTCACAGTAGGGTTTTTTTTTCTTCTTCTTTTTTAAGTCTAGCATTGACTCATTTGGTGGTGTTAAAGTGCACTTTCTACTTATCCCCAGAGGAAAGTTAGTATTCTTTTAAGTGAAACTATTTTAAAAGCAGAACACAAGCCTAAAATAAGCCAGTGTTCTCTAGAGCTCTCAGAAGGTGTAGATTTATTTACTGTAGTTAAATCATAATTAGTTCTCAGGGGATAGTGTATCTTTTAAACTGCTTTATTGCCACCATATTGGTTTTCTAAATAATCAGAAACTGCTGCTGTTATATTCTGTAGTATGAAAAAAAAATTGCTTTAAGTAGAAACAAATGTCTAGAATTGCTAGTTGTCACTTACTGAAGATAGTAGCACACAAAAAATAAGCAATTCAAGAAAATATGAAGAAATGCAAAACGTGTGTTATCGGAAGGCACCTTGAGTGAACTATAGCTATAATTTTTTCCAGTGTAATAGATACAGTAATGTTTTACATGATAATTTTTCAATTAATCGTTTTAAAACATTCTAATGCTTTTTGCTCAAGAATAAATATTAACTGAAAAAGGATAAATGGTAGCGCAATGTTAATGTAAAATATTACCTGATATTTAAGCCTAAATTCTCATGAATGTAGCTTAGTGTTCCAGCTGATAAGCATGTTTTTTTTTCCTTAATTGACAGGTTAATGTTCAAGTTGCCTGAGGAGATGGGTTTAATAGCAATCGCTGTTCGACAAACACAAGGGAAAGGTTAGTAAGTTTCCTTCTAGTTCTATAAATGCATACTGAACATACAGAATAGAACATTTTAATGTCACATAGCACTAAAGATACATTATAAGTATTTTTTGATAATAAACTACAGAATAATAGTGTCCTCTTCTCTTGCTTGAATTGTGGATTTAAATTCAAAACCTAAGTTAGCGGAGACCAAAGTAAACATTTTCAGGATGTTTGGTGGCTTTTGCAGAAATGATTTACTGGTCCTCTAGTTTCTGCCAAAAAGTCTCTGCAGTCATGCAAACTGCCATCACTATGCATTTAGTGTAATACAAGTCAGATTTCCAAATCAGAGCTCCTTTTTGATTTAACTGCAACAAGACTGGTTCTTGACTTGCTCTGAGACAGAGGTTCTGCTGAGTCTGCAGGACTGTCTTAAAATGTCACATGGGCTTTCACAATCTTTTGCAAGCATATACAAGCAGGTTCTGCCTTTTTCTGTGGAAGATGCTACCACTTCTTTAAAAGTCACTTTCAGTTTGGTGGAAAAGCACAGTGCCGAGGCTAATAAGCTCTTCTAAACATAGATCTACATGAAGGTGGTTAATCAGTTTCTGGCTGAAATCTAGCTTGTGTCAAGATGATTCACTGTATGGATGGATTTTTAGACACACTCAACATATCTTCACAAATACTTCTTTACTTAAACAAAGCAATATTATCTGGAAAGTGTTTGTTACCCAATACCAGGAAAATATTGGAAACAAGTCATTTAGGACATTCTAGGAAACCAAGTAGCAGCATGCACATTAAACAACCTGCTTGTTTTTGTGTTTTTAAAGAAGTTTTGCACTTTAATCATTTTTTCTTTCAAAATTAGTTTGGAAACTTCTGTACAGGACTTACTGTATGTTCTGAGATGGGTACTGCTGAATCTTTCATGTAGTTATCTGTATTTAAAAAATAAAAAAATGATGTTTTTATTAACGTTTTTTCTCTTTCATTGAAGTTAATTTTTTCTCCCCCTCCCCAGGTCGTGGCGGAAATGTTTGGCTCAGTCCCCTTGGTGGTGCACTGTCCACTTTACATATCACAATTCCTCTACATTCCAACTTGGGCCAGAGAATTCCTTTTATTCAACACCTAGTGTCCTTGGCAGTGGTAGAGTCGGTTAGATCATTCCCAGGATATGAGGTATCTCATTTTAATTAATCTCAAAATTTGTTTCAATTTTCATTAAAATCTAATTTTTACTATGTCTTCTATACGTTGAATGACTCAACACTGATACAGGGGTGAAGAACAGTAGTAAGTTTATACATACTTGACTATTTATGTTTTAAGAAATCTAGTATGCATATGGTGAATGCTGTCTTTTATTGAGCTGAGTATACTACCCTCACTTCTCTCATAATCTGACAAAATTTAAGATTCAATCTTCAGCAGTGAAGAAAATGTCATTATTGTTTGTCTAACAATTGAGTTAATTTGTTTTGGTTCTGAAGTAGCAGGGGAAGTGAGAGGAAGGAAAAATGAATAAAATTGACAAATCCTTTTCTGCTTTTTTTGTCAGTGCTGTTTCAGTGATCACTTTATCCCTTCTAAAGGATTTTTCCAACTCTTGTTTAAGGTTGAAAACTGATTTCTAAGGCAAGAACTTAGGAGTATTGCTCTCAAGAGGGAATCAAGTGTCCTGTCATCAGTATTAAAATGAAGAACCAGTCTTCTTCAGCACCTCATATATCTCCTTTTTAATGTTACCATTTCCTAATATTTGCTAACTATAAAACTTTGGTATTTTACAGAAGTAGTTAACTAAAGCATATGTTTCCTATATTACAGAAAATCAATGACTTATACACATTTACACATGAACTTTATTATAGTGGCACCCAGTAGCTTTGCTGTAGTTTAGGGTCTGTCAGCCTTTCTATTAAAACCTTCTAACTTCAGTGCTTCATAACTTGACTATAAAAGCAAAATGCTTCAGGCTAAAATTTACAGTATGAAGTATTTGGCTGGAGTGAATAATTTAACCATTTATAATGGAAGGGACAAGGGTTAGTTTTACAGAATATGAGTCTGACTGGGGAAGGAGTTAATTTAGGAGTTTTTGCTTCTGTATGCCTACCTGTGTCTTTTTATTCTATTTTATTCCATTATAGATGAACAATGTGACTGACATACTAAGTGTTCATATAAATATAATGTGAACTAATAATGTAGATATTGTGGTACCAAACTGATTTGGAGTAGCTTGATATGACCAAGACAAAGCTACTCAATCTCTTTGACGGTAGAGAAACACATATTAAAGAAATCTTCCAGTATACAGTAATTGAGAGGATTTAATTCTGTTGTCGTGGTGTCCCATCCCATCCTCCCCTGCCCAGTAAATAAAATACAAGACAATGGATTAAAATAACATTGAGGGTCCTGACTCAAATACATTAAAACAAGGAAATTCAAAGATTTATCTGAAAGTCAAAGCTTAAATTTTCCCTTTGGACTTGAGCATCACTTGGCTTTTCTTGGTGTCAGATGAACAGACGTACCACAGCAGCTGAAAACAATGGGCTAATTTAGAAAAGTGGTTTCATTCTTAGTTCTGAATTTCCATACCTCCGTGGGCGTATGTCAGAATCTTAATATTGCTTTAACACAATTTAATGTGGTTCACTATCCCCAAAATCCATGTCAGGATTTCCATACACAGATACAAAATACATGTGTCTCAGTTTATCAGCCAGTCATTGTTTTTAGGATTCTGTCATGAATGTTTGCAGCTCTAAATAGGCCGTGATTGAGGCTTTTGTTCCGGGCTCTTTTTGAGAAAACATGACAGTTCCAATTGTAAGTTTTACTATCATATGTTAGTGCTGCAAATTCAAACAAGCTCATATTCAGAGAGTGTTTTACTTTCCCATTCTGAGAACAGCATAAATTTCTCTCTATAAAGGAAATTAAGAACATGCTTCATTCCCACTGTGGCTTTCCCATCATTTCTGTGACATTGATATTTATGCGGAGCCTTGTTTTGTGGCAAACAACACAAGTCTTTACTGTGTAGTTTGCGTCATTAAATACACCATCGACTTGGTTATTTTTCATGCTTGTTAGTGACATCAGTTGCAATGCTGGTGTGTGGTGTCTTACAGGTGTATGTTTTCCTTACATAAGATCTACTGAGCTCTCCTTTGGTTACTGTCAGAAGATCTCTTAGCACTGATAATACTGTTTAACTGTGCTGTATTGCTATAAAAGCTTTCGCAGTGTCAAGAGTTGTTTTCCATAACAAATACGAATTGGTGATATTCTCTTAAAATGCTTTGATAGCTAAATCATTTAGTATTTCCTGTCCATGTATGTATAATGGACTCCTCTCTGGCCTTTAAATCTGTCAGAAAAGTGGACACGAACCCAGGTGCAGTTTTCACACATCCTGTAAAGGGATTTCATATCTACAATAGGAGGGAATGTGACTCTTGTAGTCCTGGAGCACCTCCCATAATTTGCCTCTTGGGATATGTTCATATGCAGTTTTTCAAGCTACAGGAAGCACATTTGCTTTCTTTCTGTGTTTAAGTAGCCGGTGCAAGGTTCAGTTCAGTTCTGTAGTTACAACAAAAACTTCTCTATTGCACTGGAATGGTGTCATACAGCACAGTTTGTGTTTCCAGCTCCGTGGTATTGCTTGAGCATAGCTGCCGAACGCTTGAATGTATTAAGGACGTTACTAAAGCATTTACGTGGCTGTTAACTGGAATTTCTCCTGTCTGCTAAATTTCCTTTCTGATATTCAAAATGGCATTGTCACCTTGCCTGGTTTCCGAAAAGATCCTCAAGTCTAGCATTGATATTATTGTGAATTTACTCTCATCACTTGCACTTTATCTGTAGTTTTCCATGTGTGCTGACACAGTTTGCATCTTTCTTGAACATATCCTTTAAATCCTTAATTGGGCCTAATGAATGAAGTAAGTGAAGAAAAATACCTCATAATTTTGACACAATAAATCTCTAGTACTGTTTGTCCTCCTTTTGGTTGCTCTAAGCCATTATTATCTACCTTACTTTTTTAACTTAATAGAAACTTTTCTCTGACAGCTGCCAACCTCCTTAATAAAACATGTAACCATATTATTGTGGCTTTTTAGTATCAGTTGTGGAACACCTGAAAAGGTTCTTATTATGAAGAGCTGAAGGTATCACATTCCGTTTAGCAAAGAGGTACAGAAAATATAGAATATTGAGTGATAAATGAACCATGTTCTTCTAATAGTATCAGAGAGCAAAGTGTTTCTAAATGTGTATGCTTTTGTTTCTTTAGGATATTGACCTGCGAGTAAAATGGCCAAATGATATTTATTACAGTGATCTTATGAAGCTTGGTGGAGTTCTGGTAACTTCTACGCTTATTGAAACAACATTTCATATACTTATTGGTAAATGTCTATTTTCAGACTTCTTTCTTTTTTCTTAAAGAAATTTGTTGTTAAGGTCTTTATTAGTTCAAATGATGAGAATAAGTAGTGACAGCAGGCATACAGAAATGAAGTACAATGTTCAATCAAAAGAAAGCACATAAGTAAATGTTTTCATACATCTTAATAATTCCATATGCTTTACAAGGAATAAAAAAGTGCAAGCATCTGGGCTCGTGTAGTGGGGTTCAGAGAAAGAGCATTACAAGAGGAAGGCAAAATGTCCTCCTTGATGTATTGCAAAAGTAATAGAAATTACTAATTCTTTTTAGGTTTTCTTTTTTTTTTGCAACTGACAAATAAGGATAAACAACATGCCCTTTTAGATTGGGAGAAGAGCTATGTACACACAGTAATGTTTTCATTTCTCCTTTCATCCCTTTTAAATCCATTTGTAACTTGTTTTTGCTGATATCTTTCCAGAAATTGGAATGTTGCCAGTGAAGCAGTAGCAGATTAATGATTGGATTAATTAATCCCTTTCTTTAGTTCTCAGAAAAAGTCAAATTTGCTAAGTAGCTGGAAAGGCTGAGAGGGACAGGGCAAGGAATAGCAGACATTTTGTTCATTTAATTTCTACAAGTTAGCAAGACCTGTTCCAAAAAGGCTATACATTCTGGCTATATTTGGTAAGGAAGATTCTCCTAATAAGCAGCAGCACAGTTCCATCACAGGTGCTGAAATATCTGCCAGCAGAAACTCTAGTCTGTTTCCAAAAACAGTTATCTGTGATGTGTCTGAAAAATGAGTGCAAGTTCCTTAGCAAGTATTAAAGATTAAGTAAGATGATTTTTTGTTTTATATTTGAATACAGCATGGTAGATAAGTAAAATATATTGCAAAGAAAATGTGAACCTGGCACTATTTATGTCAAGATGCTGTAAATTTTAAGATGCAAACAAGCAAAAAAGTTGAAATAGTCACCACCAGCTTCATCTGTGATACATGCCTAGCCATGAAATTTTCTGTTTAATTTTTATATCCTCATTTTGTAGATAATCTGCATGTACAGAGTGGTATGTTGCTCTGAGACACTAGTAAGAGTCTCTCTGTGCTCCATCAACCATTTACTGCTTCCATATGTTTTCCCAGAGCCTGAGCTGATTAATGTAAGAAAAGTAAAAATGGATGAAAAAACAGTTCATCGTATCAATTATTTCTTTACATATTATAGGTTAGCTTTGTACATGGAGCTGCTCATCGTAAACACCACAACATTCAAATTCAAATGGAAATTTACTGTGTGCATTCTATCTGATGTCCATGGGTGTCATTTTGGTGATGATATGTCTGAAGTATAAACAAAAACATACATTTTCATCAGCTTTCAATCTTAAAACTTTGCAACCCAAAGAAAGTTGCTTTTCATATGCTACTCCAAGGATTGTTTCTGTCATTTCAGTGATGGCACTGAGGGCAGTAAGTGTGACTTGTGACATCTAACTACTTGTGTTGGTAGTAGAAGTGAGATCAGTCTTACACAACAGGAAAGCCATCCTGTTGGAGGTTATCCTCTTTCTATAGTCTTGCAGATTCCTTTCCTAACCTGATTTTTAGCACTAATAAAGAATATACTATGATGATAATAATGATGAAAATCACAGGTCGTTTATTTGCCTACACTGCTTTGAGAAGTGCCTGAGAAGAGGCAGACAAGAAACAGACCTGCCTTTTCACCTGTACCGTGTGCTTCAGGCCTCGCAGATGGCACAGTTCATGTTTGCATTTTTATGAAAAAGAGCAAAAAAAAAAAAATCTTTTTTTTCTTGGAAGATTTTTGAAAGAGGAGTTCTATAGAATATTCTTCATTGGTGTAAGGGCCAGATTCCGAGCAGATGTAGGTAGCAAAATATAACTGAGTTGAAAGAGACAGCCAGTGTGCTTGACTTGTAGAAACTCTACTTCACTGTGCAGCTAGGGCATGGCTGTATGGAATAGAGGAGAGCAATGCATAGATGCTCAAGCCAGTGCTTGCCCTTGAATTGAAAGTTGTGTTAGCCACATCAACATACAGCAAGCTCAGTTCTAAATGTTATTTTTTTACCCTTCTCACATGGGCGAAGAGAAGGTGCTTATGCACCTAATATTTTTCACCTTAGCTGTCTACATTCCAGCCAATAGGCTTATTCTCAGATGCTACTGCTTCAACTGAGCTCATCATGTCATTGTGTTTTTCATGTCCATTTCAGTTTTTGGATGTGTCATCAGCGATCTTCATACATGCACACCTGAGTGCTCTTAGTCTGCAGATGGACTTAAAGGCCACATTATGCAGCCTGACAATAAAAACTGCATCATAACGACCACTGTCATTCCTTCTTCACTTGTATTATGTTTGAATCTTTTTGTACTCTATTTGAGTTTAAATAGTTGAGTTGTGATCTCCTGGCACGACACATTATTTTTTCCAATTAGTTCTCTTCCTGGTAATACGTTTCTCCATCTGTCAGTGGGATTGATATCTTGGAATTTGTTACTGTGACTTTCTTTTATGCATTCTTTTATGAGTTAGAAGTCACAAACTTATTTTTGATGAAGAGATCCTTCTCCTCGTAGTAAATAAAAATTAACAACATATAAGAATAGTCTGTGATAGCAAATTCACAAAGCAATGCATCTGGACCTTCCAACAGACGGAGGTGCAAACTTGATTGACAGGACTGGTGTTTTATCATAAATATCTGAGGAAAGAAAAGTCCAAATTATTAGGAGAAAAAAATAAACAGGTAATACAATATATTTCTTTACATCCCTCAAAGCCTGTTTCAGCAGGCTGCAGAAAAGGTCCCAAGAGCCACATTTAAATCAGAAAGGCGTTCTGCCAACATTATTCTAGCTGGAGAAATTTCAGTGA
This sequence comes from Centrocercus urophasianus, assembly GCF_019232065.1. Lineage (NCBI taxonomy): Eukaryota > Metazoa > Chordata > Aves > Galliformes > Phasianidae > Centrocercus > Centrocercus urophasianus. The sequence continues at coordinate 30,498,438 of NW_024884364.1, read as the reverse complement.
GAGACTCGAGGCTTCTAAAAGATACGCTGTGGTAAAATAGATTAAGCAAACTGGGGACTAGCACAGCAAACTTTAATTTTCTGGGTTTTTCACAGCAAATCAAACAAAACTTGTCAGCTGAATAACAAGGCTTAATTTTCAGAAAATGAAATCGGCTATCTGTAGTAAACAGAAAATAATCTTAATTACATTTGGACTGAAAAATAAAACTCCATCCGAGAGTATGATACATGATTTGCTTTCAGTTTCCACACTGTCAACTTCCAGTAAGTAAAAATTTCTCACCTGGATATTGTACAAGTTACCACTTAATGTCTTCCTAAACCTAAAACTTGTGATAGGATAGCCTTTTGTTGAAAGATCTGTGCTGGATTTTCTTCCACAGTTTTGAGGAGATACTTTTAAGGACAGTAAACAAAATCTGCACTGCAATTTGTAATTGTGCAAGTAAAGAGTTTTAAAGGTGTAAAAGACTAAAGAAATACTGTTGAAATCCACAGAGATAATCATTCTGTGATTCTATGATTCTATGATATATATCTATTAGCTAAATGAAGTACAAACATTTTGATGGTAACAGAATATTCATAGTTACAGATGCTATGCTGTTCTTTTGGTTTGTCTTCTTCAGGCGTTGGATTTAATGTGAATAACAGCAACCCCACCATATGCATCAATGACCTCATCACAAAATTTAATAAGGAAGAGGGGACAAATCTGAAAGCTTTAACTGCAGACTGCCTTATTGCAAGAACTGTAACTGTGCTAGAGAGGCTTATAGATATTTTTCAGGAGAAAGGGCCCAATGGAGTTCTTCCTCGTTACTACAAGTACTGGGTGCACAGGTGAGCATAATGTTTTTTTCCAACATTCTTTTTTGAAGTAACTCATAGATGTTTTGTCTTCCATTTTAAGTGTTCTACTAGACTGCCTTTGAAACTTAATTGAAGTGTATTCCTAAGTAGGATGCGATACTGTAGGTAAGACTAAAAACAGTAAAATCGGTGGATAGGTTAAAGAACGTATCTAGGTATTTAACATGTATCATTTGAAAAAATAAAAAACAAAGGAGTTTAAAATGATTTTGATTTGTGTAGCTAACAATGAAGCTCCTGTACTCATGGTCTTTTGGTCTTTTACCAAAATTGAAAGAAAAAAAGGATTAATTGTTAAGTGAGATGCAAAAATACTCTAGTTGACAGGAGTCCTCAAAGTTATTTTTCAATTGTTTGTGCAGTCAATTAATTAATAACTGTCTGGTTTTCTCCATTTGCAGTGGTAAGCAGGTTCGTCTCCACAATGAGGAGGGCCCGTTGGCATGGATAGTTGGGATTGATGATTATGGATTCCTTCAAGTTCATGAAGAAGGCAAAGGTGTAGAGTCTGTGCATCCAGATGGCAACTCCTTTGACATGCTGAAGAACCTCATAATCCCAAAGCATTAGTAGTTCTCAGAGTTCACAACACAAAAGGAGGTTCTTCTTTACTATTCAATACCAAGTAGTTAAGTTTGCGTAGAAGTGGGAAGAGTGTTTCATGGTTTGTTTGTTTGATTTTCTTCTTCCTATTTCTGATGTCTTTTGTTCTTTGAGATGTATAACTTCAACAATTTAAGAAGAGTTAATTATCTTTTTGATGAAGGTGTTCATTTTTCTGTATTGTCTTAAAAACTCATCTATGTTGCCATTCTTTGTAAGCATCGATTCTTTTAACGGACTCTGATTTCAACAGAATACTGTGCAATGAACAGAACTTTTTCTTCAATTACTCACTGTGAGAAACCGAAGTGGCTAAATATTTTGTTTTCAGGTGTCTGTGTTTTTATTGTGCTTTAGCACAATGAAGTACAATATTTGCATTTTAACTAGATTCTGATTTTTGCACTGTCAGCAGTGGAATCATCTGGAAGAGTTCATCATGTATTTCTGAATTACTGGGCTTAACACCGTATTTAGATTCAGGTCTAAGCAGAGCCTTGCTGACTTGGTTCTTTTTCACATGAACACGTACAACAGCTTACATACTGTGCTTTGGTCACAGGTATGCAACTCTGTCATGGCTGCCTTGAGTTTCTGGAGAGTCTTCCATCAACTCTTAAGAACTATGATTGGTTAAGCCAATTTATTTTTAGCCTGCTCTTTGCTAATTGGATTTAAGTGAATCATCTCATGTCTCCTTTAAATCAGTGTTCTGAAAGGGTTTAGCCCTGCAAGAATAGCCCTCTGGGAGTCATGACTAGTATAGCTTCTGATTTCAATACTCTTACACAAGTTCATCACTATAATAGTGATGAAGTTAAGCGAATAAGAGATGTCCCAGTCTTAAGGTCCCTACTTCAACCACTATGCTGGAAATGACAAAACGTAAAGTTACTTGTGTCCAAATTCTCTTCCACTGCTTCCGTTTTCTCCAATCCCTTTCCCAAAGCAGGCATCTGTTTTTTCTGCTAACCACTGAAAACGAGGTTTGACATCTGCTGACTAGCAGGATGCTTGCTTTTGGGGCTGGCCACATGGTTCTGGGTTAGGTGTAACAGCTTGGTTGCTTGGATAGCAACAAGAGGTAGGCACGTGGGAGCTCCTGTGTGATAGGCAGATTATCGAGTTTCTCTCCTGTGCCAGATGACTTTGTATTCTGTCTGGCCTCAGAGCACTTCTAATGGTTCTCTCAAATAAGAAGTTTATCATAGGTGTGATGTGGCCAGCTTCATTTCCTCCAGTAGGCAACACCACTTATTATGTACCTTGTCCCTACTAAAGTTGGATCAGCCAGATTGATTTCTACAAAGCACTTTTGTCTACCAGCCAGAAATGGGTTTTTTAGGTTAAAGTTCACCTCATAAACAATCTGAACTTGTTAGTAGATTGTTTCAGTTACAAAGCCAAGAAGTCTTAAAGCAAAGAAGCTAGTCTGTAATGGTAATTTACAGTAATCCTCACATATTAGGTTTTAGGTGGTTTGGCAGCAAGTGCTAGAAATTAAGTTGTCCCTCTCACACTTGGGATTTTACGCTCCATATCGCAATATATCAGTTTGTGTGCCCGGTTGTCTGTCCCCTGCTGTTTTGTTTCCCCTTGTGATATGTGTCAAACAAGACTGCACACCAGTACTTCCTAGAATCGTATGGGGGAGTGTAGACAGCTGTTAACTGGCTTAGCTGAAATGATGCACAAGATCACCAATTTTTCCTTTTTCCCCCCAGATGCTTTCCAAACTGCTTTGGGCTGTTGATTTTTGGCAACTACCTTTATTTCAGAATCAAGCAAATATTATCATAAAATGATATGTAAATCTGAATTAATAAAGTTTTTAAAGGAGCCCCTTTATATATACACGTGTAATATGTGTGCGGGTGTGTATATGCACGACTTCTGTGTGTGTTTTCACTTCTAATTCTACCTTTTCCTTCCTGGCTGTGGAAAGCATAGTTCTGTTATTGGTTTTTGACCATAGAATTTTTAAAAACTTTAGATCTGTAGTTCTCGAAGTGTCTGTTTTGTTACAGTAGAGTTTGCCAATAGGAAACACAGTTGATACCGCTTCTGTTTCAGATAGAGTGATGAGTGCTGTAGAGTTTACTTTAAATGCCATGCATTACTTCTTTACAGCGTGCTCTTCCTTACTCTAGGTGCAGGGACTGAAAGAACAATGGGGAAAAAGATAAAGCATGCTCCTGGAGGAAGGGCAGAATGGAGTACTTGCAAAATTTCTTAGCTAAACAAGTGCTGAGCAGAAAGCAGATGTATTTTCAATACTAAAATGCTGCAATATAATAATTGCTATTATTCCTATTTGGCTTTCTTCATATTCTTTGCAATGAAACACATGTTTTATTCTTGCTTTGTGTTTTAAGATTATTCCAAAACAAGTTTGGGAAGAAACAGCATTGAACTTCCTTTCTGAAAGTGAGAATTATCAGCTGTGGATTTGTCAGAGCATTGGTAGGTGATGTGGGGATATTACTTTGCCTCTATTTTTTAGTGGCCTCTTCATGCATGTCTGCAGCTACCTGCTGTCTTGGGCAAATGGCCTTGAGTTGAATGAGGTGTTTGTTACAGACCTGACCTTTCTTTCAGAAAAATCAAAGAACTTCACAAAGAAAATGCGTGCTGCTTACAGAGAGCATTGGAATAAGGTCATTTTGACTAGCAGCTGCTACTGTCAGGAAAGCCCATGAACCTTCCTATACCACACTCATCCCTAGGGAATATCTGGGAATCACAGCCACTGATTGTACTCTTATTATGGCAAACTTGTTGCATTCTGAAAACCACAATGTTTTTCTATGAAAATCATTTTTAGTATTGTTCTTTACATAAGACAGACAAATGTGGTATCGTGTGGTCTCAGAACGCGGGTATGGAGAGAGTAGGGCATCTCTGGACTCGGAAGTAATGCACTGAAACTGTTCAATTTTATTAAAATGTGGAACATTTCGTTCATGTGAAGTTGATGTCGTATCTTGATGAAGTGCTTTCATAGAACATTAATCACTGTCTGTATTTCTGTGACTTCCTTTTTTTTTTTTTTCTCTCAGATTGTTACACGTGTTCTCATCACACATTGTGAAAATATCTGTAGAGGTTGTTTGTCAGCAGGGAGTGTTTTTGCAGGGCAAGCTGAGTGTGTTGGCACCTGTCTGCATTCAGAACGAATACGTGGGTTGCGTCCCTGCAGGACCAATGCTGTTTCCAAAGATTTGAAAAAGAATAACATACTTAACATGTAACAGTTCAAGAAGTGCATCTCACTTCTATTAAAGGTTTTATAAGATTTCAGAGCTTTTTAAGAATCTGTTCAGGAAATATCATATACTTCAAGGGCTATTATCTAGAAATAATATTGGAGTATTTAATTCTTTATGCTGCTATTCTATTGCTCAACTTTGTTTAATTTCTCTACTTTTTCTGATGCAGCTACAAGACTTCACAAGTCTAAAAAAATTACTCTCTGCAACTGCTTTGGAACAGATAATTGCTATAAATGTTTTCTGAAGTACAGCTTAATAGCTGTCATGGCAAAGATTTGTGCTGCCAACAGCTGATGGATTCCTGGGGGGAAATGCTCTGATAAAGCCATCTGCATGCATAAGATGTGGCAGTGATGCACAGCACTGATCAGAGAGCAAAGAAATTAAATCTGGACTGAGGTAAGAACAGAGGTCAAAAAACAGTGGCATGCAGCCGACTGTCATCTTGTAGCAATCAATCGATTAAGAGAACTGCAGGGAAGAATTGTGAACTGATGCTGCATTTGAATATCTTGCATTAGAGTGTTTCATTAGCTATTCTGTGTTATTTTCAGTTCTCCAAGACTCTTTCTTTAGAATGCAATGTAGCTTAAATGGGATACAAATCCTTGTATTTTGTAAGACATTAAGAGTCAAATTAAATGTTGAATTGAAATAAATTTTCCAATATACAATGTGAAGCCCTGTGTTTTGTGGTGAAAAAGAAATCAAACTCATTTTTCCTTTGGCTACAGGACTTTATTATCATTTTAACAGTTTTGTTTTACATAATAAATAAGCAAAAATGCTTTACATTTTTAGGGAATACATATATAATTTTGAGCATTAATAGATTGTTTGGTTTGCGTGCTTTTTCTCCTACATTTGCCAAGTAGCTCATATCTGCATTATATAAAAAAAGCAAAACCTAATGTTCGGGAAAAAAAAAAATGACATAGTAATACTATCTCTGTGTTAATTTTGAAGTATGACTGAAATGTTGAAAAAATCCTTTGTGCTATGTTTTGTGGTTTTTAGAGACAAGTACTGATATTCTGGGAGGTATCCTTCAGAAAAGCAGCCTTTCCGCTTTATCTCAGTGAGATACGCTCAAATTTTACAACTTTAACCCAATGCACTCAATTTCATTAAATTACTGAAATGCCCTTTAGAAATGACCGAACTACTGTCACCAGGAGAGAAGTCTGTTCCCGTACCACCTTATTTACATTGCACAGTTTCCATGAATAGGAGAAAAAACTTTTGAGACATCAATATGGGAGTCATGTTTTCAACTTTAGGTTTTGGTAAGATATTCCCTCTCTCAACTCTCTCTCTTCCATTCCACATGTACTTGCTATAGCCCTGCCCTCCCCCGAGACGTACAATCCTGTCACGTTGCACGAAAGAGGCATCTCTGATAGAAGTATCTATATTAGCTCACCTATGTACAATTGAAAGAAATTTGGGCATTTTTTGTAATGTAGTCCTATTCCCACTCCACTTCTGTGTGATAATTTTTTCCAATTGCTGGGAGCATTGCCACTCTCAGTGGCCACATCGCATTCTGCAGCATTAATGTACTGTGAACATCTGTAGTTTAACTGACTGAAAGTCAATGTCTGAACTCGTGTTTTTCTCTCGATGTAATTTGCTCACATTCCAGCTGTGAATATGCAATTGCTGTTTCCATTTCTGAATGGCAGGAAAAATGTTTCACACGTTTGCTTTTTTAATCACAGATCTTTTCTTAAATCTACAATGCATTATCAGATGTGAATGCGTAATTGAGTCGTTATTTCCTAACAGGGAAATTCATGTATCTGAATCTCATATACTGTAAAACTTCTGTGGGAGGGTGATGGAACACCTCCTTTACTTGAGATTGTTGAATAAAGCCTGAAAGTGTGAATAACAAGGTAGAGGCTGGAAAAATATTTTGTGGTATTTTAATGAAAAATATCAGTGGAGGTTTTTTGACTGAAGCGTAATTTATATGTTCCTGAAAACATGTTTTTGTAATGAGAAATAGTTAGAAGAACAGGAAAATACAGCAGATTGACTTTGTGTGCAGCAATGCCACTAATGAGGTATTGGGAGACCTGCAGTATGAAGCAGTTGTGCATCAGGTTTCTTTTTAATGGTGCAATGTCAGTTTCTCCTTAATAGGGCATGGCTTTAATTTGAGAAAATTAACATACAGGTCTTAGCATCACTGTACCTTTTAAGAAGTTGGTTGCGTTCATTAGGAACACTGGCTGGGAAGGCCGTTAAAGAAAGCCACTATAAAGCCAGCTCATGTCTCAGCAATTCATAACATCAGAATGATAATAACATTCACACATAGCATTTCTATAGCTTTGCCACATTCTCCAGCTCGAGAAGAACGAACGAGTGCAATTAAACTGGAGGTGTTGGTTTGGTTTCACTCATTTTATGTTGTTGCTAAAAAGTCAGATCCGGTACTTCTGATCATATTTATCATGAAAGATATCTTTCATATGTTTTTTAGTAAATGAAGTCAGACGACTGAGTTTCCAAGCGAACATGAATTCAATTTCATAACAAAGCTTTCTCTGTTAAACTTTTAATCAAAAGCAATAAAAATACTGAAAATTATTTTCAGATGTGTTAGAAGTATTTTTGTTTACTCATAGCAATAAATATTCATACATACAAAGAGGTGACTGATTATTTTTGCTGCACGTAGAAGATGGAGGGCGTGTAATTAAGAGAGTGTGTATTTCATTACATTTTCCTCTGACAAGGTGCAATCCATGAGCAAGTATTTTTCCATATTACACAAGCCAGGTAAGCATTTTCTTTAGCAAAGGTCTCTTTCTAGAGCGTCTGATAAGAGGGAGAAAGCTTCTAAAATGTAAACTTGAATAGGGTGAACAAATGGGGCTAAATACAGCTGGCTCAAAACTACAGCAGCCTTCAGTGTTGGTATTTACATCTATTACGTGGGGAGTGTTCATTGTTTTGTCCAAAGCACATGAAGACTGTTTGGGGAAGCAATGGAAAGACAAACTGGACAGGCTCATCAGTAAAACATTCACAGATCCTATACGTCTCCTTATTTCCTGGTTTGCAAACATTATGGAGAAGTGAAAAAAGGGGAAATCTATTCTTAGTAGGCTGGACGAAATTCAAATGTATGGCATATGCCTTCTACTTGCTAGTTTATTGGACTAACAGAGACATGTGCAAAGTGTTCACTTCAAAACACTGAGGTATCCTGCTCTACTTCCAGTGCAATCTTGCGTCTTGTGGTTGTGCAATGACTTCAGACTTTTCTTACTGAGATTGTCCATTGACATAATTTGTGAAGTGCATCAATCAGGCAAATAATGAATCTTACCTTCGTGTTGACAATGAGATTTATGCTTAATGAAGTCCAGTGTGTTAAAAGCTGAACTTTTTCAAATTCAGAAGGCTACAAATAATTTTAAAATCATGCTTAAATGTTCGTTATTCCCTTGACAATAAAGAGAACATTTCTGATGCTAAGATTAAGATGTTATTTTGACTACCTGGTTTGAATAACAACAAGTCCTTATCTCAAAATATTGAGCAAAATACACTTTTTAGAAGTTTCTTTTTCTTATTATACTGTTTTTATTGAGGAATATCTTTAGCTCCTGCTGTGTGATTTGTGCCAATTCACCATGACAAGACCTGTAACCTTTTAATACATACCTTTTTATGTATGAATTTGTCACAATACCATCACTTGTTAAGATTAAATGGTGGCAGTAAAAATTTCTGAATACTGAAAAAAAAGTGTGATAAGTAATAAATAAGCATGTTCCAAACTTAATAATGTTTGGTTAGTACAACTGTATTACAGATACTAAAAATCACCACTCTTTAAACAAAGTTCATTTGTCAGGACGTGTAACAGATGGGCGGGTAGCTGATGTAGGGTTTCACACTTTGTCAAAAATACCTAATCTAGAGTGTACAGTTTATGATAATGATAACAAAAAGAAAATAATAATATCTTGAATGTGTTTTGAGAAGGAAGGATTAAGGGAAAAATTGTTCTTCGTATAAACCTCTGCATATAACACCTATCATTTAATTTTGTTGCACACTATAAAATAACAAAAATAAGATCTGCAACAAATCTTCTCACTGGCACCAGAGCTTAAGCTTTGCCAACAAAGCACTGAAGCGAGATGTATTCTTTTTTCCTCGCCTTGAAGGTACTGTCACACATGTCTTGCCAGGAACACACAAGTCTGTCCCTCATTGACCTTCAGCTGTGCTCAGTAAATGTAACTATGTTTTCTCATGCTTTTTGGAAATCATTACTGTTTGGCTTCTTAGTTAAATGTAAATACTCTTTTACTACTGTCACCTTCCATTGGCTATTATTACAGAAGTTCCAATATAATGGGGTAGTGTCGTTTCCTTGTGGGTTTCTGGAGAAGAGGCTGATGAGGGGCTTTGGTTTTTGTACATAAACGTATTTACTTCCTCAGAATTGTATCCATAATTTTCTCCTACGTGTCCCGTTGCTGTACATGATGAAGTTTGAAATGTGCCATGTTTGGCTAAAACATGATGATAATTTAGAAGCACAAATGGAACTTGTCCAGAGGGTCTTACATCCATCACACGCTCACTCTCAGAGTCGTGATCAAGCTTTACAGTCATTCTCTCATCACTGTCCAGTTCATTTAGGCTTGTAGCATGGTGACTAATATGCCCATATTTGGGTTCCTTCATACAAATCCGTCTTGTTTGTTCATACACTGCGGGCACAGGTAGGAGATGACTTAATTGTCCTAAAGCTTTAGATTGGAAACATTCTGATTTTGGCAGCAAAGAGTTAGCAACTGAGTTTGAAAAAGAGCTTTCATTAATGCTCATTTTTTCTTGTAGGTCTCTGTTAAAAGCTAGCTTGTTTTCTTCTTTAATGAGATGGTGAGGTGGCTGAATCCTGTTTTCTATTTTGTTGGGTTTCATGATGCTGGAATCATAAATCTCTTCTTTGTATCTGCTGCCTGGCATAGGTGCTGTGCAACTTGTAAAGTTGTCGGAGAGAGCATCTTGGTTGTATCTCCTGTTCGATACGGGCACTTGGGGGAAAGAAAAAACATGTTAATTCCTGAAGACAAGCTCATACAATAGTTGGACTTTGACAGATTTTATGGCTGAACTGTAATACCCGTTAGGTGTGGGTCAGATCCGACTCCCAGTAAAGACATCAGAAACATTCCCATTTGCCTCAGTGGCTTTGGATAAGCCTAAGACACTACTGAAAGGTTAGAAAGCATTTGGAAAGACACTCGGTGTTGAGCAATTCTCAAAATGTTTTTCATGCTATGCAAAGTGCTTCTTTTCACTAAAAAGCATAATTGCATAATTATTAATCTCTGTTAATATGGTCGAATCAGGAAATTACAGCAAAGAACTAAATAACCACAAACGTGACTCACAATTTTAAAACCTCAGACTTAGTAAGCTCTTTTCAGAACTCAACAAGTAATTTATCAAAGGAAGGATGATATTTCATCTTGATAAGCCTTTGCTTTTTTCCTTTGAAAAAACGGTAACAGATATTAAAAATGTCTATTGAAAGGCAACAGAAATACTTCATAAGTAATGCTGAATCTCAGCTTTCATGTAGTGAAACTGTTTGAATGATAAAAGCGTGATCTACACTATAAGCTGAAAATATCCACATGAGACTAAACTGGATGTGCAATGAAAATAAGATGATAGATTTTAAAATTTTAGCAGCGTGTGAACCTAGCGTATCTGTTCAGGCTTCTTCTCTAAAATATATTGAGAATCTTTTCTCTGAATCTTTTGTATGCTGCCTAAACTCATTTAATTGTTTGAATTGTTTTTGTCATTTTCTGCTTGGCCTACATGATGTTTTCTTTTAGTACAGTGTTATCAAACAACAAATGATAAGAGAAAATGAACTGTTTCACTCCTGTACAGTATGGCTACGATTTGGTGAGTGCTGATGTTCTGTGCTGTTTTGTATGAACAGTTTGGCAGTTAAACTACTCCTACAAGGCGTATTTGAAGGTTTGATGTTAAACGTTCAATGAGGCACCAAGTTTCTCATGTTAAACTTAAGCTGAATTTTTTGCCATGTTCACTGAAAGTCCTGAACAACCTAAATGCCTTCTGTAAAAGGGATTTTCTGTTTTCCTAAACATTTTATTCAACATTTTAAAAGTTTTGGAGTTCCCCGTAGTAGTTGCTGACATAACTGCACCCGCTAATAATTAAATATTCCCTGTGCTATAGTAGACTGGCAAAACCTTCGTGTATAACAGAGGAAGCAGAAATAGCTCAATTGTACCTTTCTTACATGCACAGCTTCATTAATTTCAGAGGGAGTTGCACCACATAATTAACACCAGAATTTAAACAGAAATCTGGATCCAATTTCTTCTTGATCAACCCACAGTCCTGCAGAAGCAACAACTTTCCAGTTCTTGTTTTTAATTTCTGTGCAGCCATTTTTGTACCAAGAGGTATATTCAGGCCTAACTAAACTGAATTCTTGTCATCTGTGGAAAAATGGTCCTCCTACATCACAGATCAAAACAGGGACTCAGCCACGTGCTTGAGTATAACATAGAAACTTTCTAAGTATTATTGTATTACTGTAATCTTAACTCCACTTTTGGCATTCTTGTTATTAAAAAAGTCACCGTCTGAGAGTTGCTGATATATAACCAGTATGATTTAACTAAGCTGGAATACGAGTTTTGGTGTTTTTCCCCAACTTGATGCATCTGCTAGCCATGAGTTGGTTCTCATTGCATCATGAAGTACTGTTGCCTCATGGCTCTGCTCTCCTCTCTGGACAAAAGATTGTCCTTTCCCATTTTTAGAGCCCAAGCTTGTAAGAAGCTGAAGCATCACAGCAAACAGTTGGATGTAGTCTTTTTATTTCTTTTTTATTTAATCTTGAATTCTGCTCAGCTAATGGCTTCTTTTGTGGTCCAAGAAGTAATTTGCATACTCAGAGATTTACAAGGTATATTATCCTTTTTTTTTTTTTTTTCCTATCCTGTGCCTCGAACATGGTTTTCATCTCTGATGTTGAGGAAGAAGGTAAGCATTTGGTTAATTGTTTGCAGGCTTCCATTAAAGTTGTCAGCACATTTGTGGAGTTAGAGCAGACAGTTAAGCAGGACAGCAGTGCAGCAGAGCACAGTAGTTTTTGTCCTCTTCCATTCAGAAGAGTTGGCAGAGCTGGACTAAAATCTGCTCATCTTCCTTTGCAGATAAAAACCCAGAAGTGACCTGGGAAGGACTCCTTGCAGGGAGTTTTGTCATACACAAAGACCCACTGCTCTGTGCTGCAGTGAAAGGGCAGTATCCTCGGGTTGCTTCCAGCCATCCAGCACATGGGCAGTTATCAGGGTACCTGTCTCAGCCAGGTGCATTCTGTTCATTCTCACTCACTGGGCACCCTTTACAGTTGTCAGTGTCAGTGAACTAATTTGGGATGCTTCCCAGCCCATTCTTCTGGCAGGGGAACTCGGCTGTGCTGAGTGACAGAGCTATTCCGTCATATTCCATATGTTCCATAAGACCATATATCATACAAGAGTGATAGTAGCTTCTAGAAGGCCCTTCATACATACTTATACCACCTCCATTCATAGCAACTGACAATTGCAGCAGTGAGCTCTGTCCATCAGGTATCATGTCACTGCTAATTCTCACCAAGCAGCCCCGCTTTCCCACTTGTGCATTGGATGCAGCATGCTCAATGGGCTTTTCTGGCAAGTTTTATGGCAGACAGTCAGTTATTGACTATAGACTATTGTCTATTTGGTGATAAGAGCTCACCTTCCCTGCCAGCCTGCTGAGAGTTCAGCATCCAACCACCCAAGTGACAACAAGCAAGGCTACTCTAGAATAAACTAGTCTGTAAAACATATAATACATATGCATAGTTGCAGTATACTAGAGTAGTTTTCATCCTGTTTAACCTGGTGCTGTAGTGAGGCGTGTTCCCTCCTGACTTTCTCATAGTGCTGTTAAAGGCCTGTTGGTGTTCAGTATAGGAAAGATGCTCTCAGAAAAGATATTCCATTCATACACATGCCTTTGTCTGACAAGAAGTGTCAGAGTCAGTTAAGAGGTAGAGCCGCTCCTTGTTTTCTCATTGCCCATAAGAAATGACAAAAAGACATCTTTGAATCAATGAAGAAAGACCAGTACGTAGAATAGACCTTCCTACACTTGGTGCATGGTCCAGGCAGCTTTGAATCCAAACTTCAGAAAACCTTGTCAGTTTTTACATCACAGATGAAGGTCTCTTCATGCATAATTGTCTTGCATAATTTTTCTTGGGCTTTCTGAGCTACGTTGATCTCAGAAAAGTATACTCCTGACAGTTCAACGTGATGCTAAGCTTCACGTGGGTGGTACAGACTGGCTAACAGCATGACTTAAGTGAAGTGTGGATACTCTGTACCGCAGTAGCAGTGTAACCATGGAAGTGTACAAAGGAAACATCCCTGACTACAAAGATGGTTGATTTCTCTGAAGAGATTCTCTTTTCTGATGAGTAGACCAGCTGGAATAAAGTAGAAGAAGTTTCAAAACCAGATTCTGAGGCAGCAGCATCTGATTTGCAGACAGTTTTATCTGCTACGTGCTTTTCCAGGGCTTTGATGGCTTGGCATAATCATCTTAAAATCTCTGATCTCTCCAAAAGACACTATTTTCCATAGTAAAAGATGTCTCTCGCCTATGGTATTTTTGGCAGATGCCTCTGTGGATGTGATGTGTAATAGACCTAGCATCCAGCCCGGTTGCCAGATGTCATATTTGGCATTGCCTTTGGATTGAAGATAATGATGCTAAGCAGATCCTCTCTGCTTTGAAGCTTACTAGCTGTCAGTTTGTCAGTGAACCACTGGAAAAAGCAATAATTGACAATGTAAGGAAGATCAGATGCCCCTTTTAACTCAAAGCAAAAGCTGCTTCCAAAAGTTCAGATTTCTCATTTGCCAGCAGCCTCAGCAGAAGTACAACAGGACTAATTCTTCCTTAGAATGAGTTAAAGCCCAGAACAACTAGAGATAAATCCTCTGTGTGCAACGGAGGTTGTTTTTTTCTTCCCTTTCCTAATGCTGCCTGTGAACTCCAGTAGTGATCTCTCATCAGGATTGAGTTGACTGTAATCTTTTTCCCTTCTAAATAGCAAAAGTATGAGGGATCTTGCAGAGAATTAGTCATATCAAGTCACTTTTCCTCAATTCCTTAATAGCTAAGCACCCGTTAAAGTAAAGTAAATCTCTGCTCAAAAGAAAACTCACATACTCCAACTTAAGCAACAAAAGTGGAAATAGAAGTGATATCACAAGAACTGCAGGTATCAGAGCTCTGTTTTCCTGGTCATGAAGAGATGGTGCAGCTAGGCATGCGTGATGAAACTGAAAAAAACCAGCAGTTCCTTGCATTGATTTGTTGGGATTTTTTTTTTTTTTTTTTTTCTCTAAACAGATTTAACAGTATTCCTGTGGAATCCTTCTGGCTTCACGTATTTAATGGGAGTTGTCTGCCCACATCAACCAACCAATGGTAAATCGCTTGTCTGCTTCTATGCTCAATGGGCTTTTCTGGCAAATTTTATGGCAGCCAGTCAGTTATTGAACAGTCAGTTTTACAGACTGTTTCCTAAATAGGCTGTTCTTTCCATGTCCATTAGCAGTGTATCAGATCAGCAAAGGGGTGGATCTGCTATCTCAGCCAGTCTCACTGCCCCTATTAGTCTGGAAGCAGAGATGAAAAGCTGGGCTTCAGTACACAGGGACAGCTTTGTTCCTGAAGACTCACTGGGGGTAATTGGCTTTGAACCTTGTACTTATCCTTCTTTCTTGTCCACAAAAATACAACACCTTCAGATAGGGCAAAAACATTTCTAAAACATCTCTTCTAGTTCAAAGCTACTCTTTATCACACCCAGCCCACAACACCAGCAAAAGGAAGTCAGCACAGTAGAGGAGCCTGGGCTCAGAAAAAAAAAAAAAAGATTTAATGTCTCTATACTGTAAGGAAATCTTAAGTATCATTCATTTTCAACCCAAATGCAGGACAGTGAAATGCTACTGTCAGCTAAGGGACATTAGATGGTCCTTCAAAGGACAAAATCCTGGACAGAAGTTACTCTGTGGGAGACACTTTCAGTATCTGATACCATCTTCTGTTTTATGTAACACGTTCATATTTTAACATCAGCGGATGTACCCTTCAGATCTGGGATATCTAATGATTTATCCTCATGTGAATAAATTTATTACTTCCTCCGTCCTGTCCATAAGGAAGTTAGAAGAAAGAAACTTTTCCAACTTATAATTTTATGTCAATCAGTCCAGTGACTTTTAAATAGCCAAAACAGTGTACACAGATAGGTGTAATGAGAATGAGATCTAAAGATTAGAGTGTATCTTTAGCCTGTTCAAATCATTTATAGCTGTGCATGGTTATTTCTTATTGGTTGGCATCTCAGATGTCAGTGTTTTCAGTGTTTCCTTCAAAGTATTTAAGCTGACAGTCTGTATGGAGAGATGATGCAGGTGATCAGGCAGGACCATTGAAGACATTTTAAATCAAGCAGGAAGAGAGTGCATTTCATTCACTCATTCCCTGTGGTGACTGAAAGGTAAAGACATTCAGATTGGCTTCATATTCAGAAAGAACAACCTTCAATTTTTATGGAAATAGATTGTGTTTATTTTAATTTCTGTATGTGGACTGAAGTGCATTTGTTTCTGACAGCAAAACGTGGAGACAAACTATGCCAGTGTTAAAGGAGGTGGTATCACTACCATGTTCTAAAAGTGATTCCGGTGATTGCATTTTTTTGATGCTTTGATAATAGAACCATGGAATCACAGAATGGCTCCGTCCCCTAGCCACCAGATAGGGCTGCCCAGGGCCTCATCTATCTTGGCCTTGAAAACTTCCAGATACAGCGCATCCACAGCGTCTCTTCTCAGCTTGTACCACTACCTCAGTGCCCTTTGAGTAAAGAATTTCTTTCTAATACTGAATCTAAATCATAGAATCATAGAATCGTTCACATTGGAAAAGACCTTAAAGATCATCAATTCCAACTGCAAACTAACCGTGCTACCCCATACTCTATTCTCTTTAAGTTCAAAACAATTACCCCTTGTCCTATCACTACACTCCCTGACAAAGTCCCTCTCCAGCTTTCCTGTAGATTCCCTTCAGATATCAAAAGTCCCAGTGAGGTCTCACCAGAACCTTCTCTTTGAGCTCAACAAGTCCAGCTGTGTCAGATTTTCTTAAAAGAGAGGTGCTCCAGCCCTCTGATCATCCTCACTGTCTCCCCTGGACCCTCTCCAGCAGAACCATTGGAGTCCCCAGAGCTGAATACAGTACTCCATGAGAGAAGAAGAAAATCCCCTTCCTCAACCTCCTGGCCACTCTTCTTTTAATACAGGCCGGGTATGATTGGCTTTCTGGGCTGCAGGTGCACACTGTCAGCTCACCTTGAGCTTCCCAACAGCCCCAGGTCCTTCTCCTCAGGCCTGCTCTCAATCCATGCCATGCTCAGCTGTCTTGAATTTGCCCCAGCTCAAGTGCAGGACCTTGGCTTTGTTGAACTTCATGTATTTTCCATGAGAACACTTTCCAAGCCTGTCAAAGTCCCTCTGGATGGCATCCCTTCCCTCCTAATACTCCAAATTAAGTTCTTATGGTAAACAGGATAAACATGTAAATGCTATAAGCATACTAGATGTTATGTTTCCATGTTTGTGATTTTCTACATTTCCTAACCATCTTGTATTTCCTATTTTCAAATTACATTTACAAATATTTCCCAGACATTCCAGAGCTTTTCTTTTCCATTTTTTCTTAAAGCGACACCCACCTTCATAACTCTGTCCAAGATTATGTCGGATGATGTTCACTGGCTGCTCAGGAAGATTTTTGGATGGTGACTGGCTGTTGGATACCAAGGAGTTGGCGTAATGCCACTGGCATTCTCCATTTGTCTGCAGCGTACTCAAGAAAAATCGAGCCACTTCACAAGGATTGCCTTGAGATTGCCCAAACTTAGGAGGCAGCATTTGCTTTTTGCTGCTGAAGACATGAGAGTCTACAGGGAAGTGTCCATAATGGTAAGAGAAAGGCAAGCTATATGACGGAGCATATAAAAGTTCACTGTTTTCTGAATGAAAGTTTTGTTCTTGAATGGTGGCAGCGTTCACTGCAGGGCTGGATCGCCAGTTTCCCACCTGGCTGCATTCCAGTTTGTCTGTTTGGAATGAGCTGTATTGCTGGGGGAAAGAAAAAAAATGAGGGGGAGAGAGTTAAATGACTAACTTTAATATGAAACAGCATAACATGTCATAAAGGCGCCCAAAGCTGGGCCTCCTTGAACTGCAATCTCACTGGCTAAAGGGACTGGCTTGCCATGCGTTTAAGATTCTTTATCTTCACTGTGGTTTACCTTCACTTAACACAGAAACAAAGAACAATTTTGACATCCTAATGCTAAGGTTTTATTTGATAATTTTGCCAGTTGGATTTTAGCTAGTAAATGTAGGCAGTTGCAAATAACAGAGAGCATGAATTTGCTGCAAAGCACAGGAAGTTACTGATTAGTGGAGTTACATACCATGAATATGTTTTGACTGAAATGTACGTGCTAGCTTAATTTGGTACTTTTATAAGATAATAGTAGTCCCTCTCAGCGAAGCCTTAGAATGTCTCATGTTTTGTATCAGTCTCACCAACCCTGTTTCATGATCTTCACTGTTTCCCTTCCCATCTAGTTCTAACTCACCCAGAGACAGTGACAGATATCCCAAATCCCATCCCAATGGTGTGTTTTGTAGGACTCCTTTTTATGAAGCCTTCTCTGGCAAAAGGAAACTGCCAGTATCTTTGTGACATTAAAAAATCTGCGCATCAACAGTGAATGAGATGCGTTCTACCCTACAACTGTCCTTAATACATTGCCTTCCTTTTTTTTTTTTTTTTTTTTTTTTTAACCAAAAAAACATGTTGGGTTTTTTAAGGACTTTATATCCTCCAAATCCAAAAGTCTTTCTGTTTGCCAACTTGCCAGTGTTGTTTTGTACTGCTTGTGCTGTCCACCCCAAGAACAAAAGGTTCGCATTGTATGCTGGCCTACAAGGGAGTTCCTGCAGAAGAGCCTACTGTAGTCAGTTGTACGGTAAGTTCAGCTACAGAGGATCTCTATCCTGGCTCAAGGACTCTACCACAGTAACTGCAGGTAAATACCGCCAAGAAAGTTACCTGTTGTGGGTAAGGCGTTGTTCTGAGTTTTGCCTTCATTTTGTTACTTTTGGGTTTTACTATTTTCCTTGTTTCCTGCGAGGTAGATACTGAGTTTCTGCATGAAAACTGTGACTTAGAAATGGTAACCTGGTCCAGTGACAACTGAAGTTCCTTATACTCAATATCTCTGCAAAAGAACAGTCCAATAAATTACATATTCAGAACATACCATAAATATAAAATAGCTCATTTGAAAATACGTATTAGCATTCACGATGTTTTCATTCTTCTAAGATTTTCACTGAGTCTGCTCAGATGAGAATGCTGGCAGGCAGTGAATTTTACAGTCTGACTGTTTTCATGGGAGTCTATCACAAACATTCTGCTGGGTTAACAGAGTTGACATCTTTGCACTAGATGTCCCTGCTCTCTGAAATTATTGTTCTCAGCCCTCTGTGGTACTCTGTATTTTGGAATCATAACCACGTCAGCTGATAGGAAGACATGGATCAATTAATCTGTCTCCTCAGTCAGGAGCTGGTCTCTTCCCTGTTCACTCACAGCTTGCTCTGAGGAGAGGCAAAAGAGCAGCGTTTCGTTCCCAACAGCACAGTACCCTTGTAGCTAGACCAGAGGAAATGCAATGCTGTTTTTCTGACAGTTTCTAGAATTTAATTTCTCCTCTGTTGTGTTCAGTTTCATTTGTTCTATATACCGGGCAGACTTCTGTACAAAAGAGGATAAAAAGCAAAACAAGAGCAAGCTGTGAATCATCTACTGAAACAAAAATTAATATATTTTTGATGAGTAAGTTGTCTTCTCTGTTTTTGTCAGTAGAAACAATGGAGTATATTTGTGAAAGGAAAACTAGAGGAAAACCTACTTCTCTCTCAGTTCCTATCTAGAATTAATTTCTATCGCTTCTTGGTGAATAACGTGGAAGTAAATTCAACTCAAGATTATGCTCTTATGACCCTGGCACAGTTTCCTCAGTCAGTGCCCCAGCTCCTGGAACTCATGTTGGCTGTGGGACTGAGTATCTCCTTGGTGCTGTTATCTCACAGCAGTACAGGAATGAGCGTAGTACTGCCCAGTTATCCATCAGGGTTGAATACCTGCTTTAGGTAGGTTAAGGTAATACACTGTGGTTGCTAGCTCTTATGCTTCAACTCTTCAAGACCAAGTAATAGATACAGAATTATAACACACAAACACAAATGACCCCACCTCACATGTCATGCAAACACAATTTACTCTGATGCAAGTTAAGAAATGAACAAACCTAGACAAAAGAGTGTGTAGTTCCTTGCCTTCTTCCACTGCTGTTCAATCCAATGGTGCCCACTATCTTTTTTTTTTTTTAACAGATAGTTTTTTTCAGGCACAGTCTATTTCACTATTACTTATCCCACTTATCCCATGTGGATTTCTGTCTCTCTTAGGCTTATATCATGATAAGAGTTTTGTAATACCTTTGTGGCTTGAACCAGAAATCAGAAATAGCAGGCCCAAAACACTGCACATTCACAAGCTCAGTGGGAGCTGTTTGTCATTGTGTATATCTGTTCAGTGCAAGTCAGGGAATCCTTGGTTATCCACCATCCCTTAGAGGAGTAACATTTTCTACTATCTACTGTCTCATGAACTGACACTGCGATCTCTGCTAAGGAGCACTGTGTTGGGATAGCACCACTGTTGTTCTGACGATAGTTGCAGAACTGGGATCCAGACTTAACACAAATAGCTACCAGTGGTGCTATGCACTCAAACATGCAGTATATGAAACAGTCATCATAAATACAAGCTTTTTTTTTTTTTTAGCTCAATAAGCTTTTATAACTAAAACAGGGAGGATATCAGGAGAGCAAAGTGGCTGAAGCATGCAAACACAAAATGATAACAGAAGACACAAGTAAAACAAACTTAAAGGATTTAAGTAAAGAATCAATTACCGGTAACAGGTAATGGTACAAAGTATTTTGACTTACGTAAGGACATAATTGACACTCACTATGCAGTGAGGCCGTGATGAACGGCTGTTATGGACAATAGTAGCGTAGCTCTGCACCCAAACCCAGCCTCCTTGTTTGGACAGTAGTCGATAGTACTTGGTTGTTACTTGGCCTTTCACCAACACTGTGAGTAAAATACAAAAAAAAAAGCATTTCACATTGCTTGGAGTTATGACCTAGAGATTCCCTGGAGAGATTTATTTGCAAGGGAGGGACTTCTCTTCCTCCTCCTCCTTTCTTAGACTTCCTTCTCCCACAGAACTTCAAATAACTTATTTGCACAGGCGTCTACCCTACTCCTTTATATAGTTTCACGATGTCACATTGTTGTTTACAAATAGTATGTTGTGAACTATTTAAGTTTGTTTTCCATTCTTCTCCAGTTCACCCTACTTTTTTCCCTCTTATGTTCTGCAAAAGCATTTTCTGTTTCTAATCCTCTGACTGAAAAGGAGTTCAAGGCAGCAGAAATATTTCAAGTGGACACAACACTCTAGTGTATTTGGAAGCACTTTCCGTATTCATTGCTTGAAAGATAATTGTGTATTTTGCTGTGTATTTTATGCTATGTTGCTATGACCCTTCTTTCTCTGTGAGAGGGCATCCAGAATTAAGCCAAGAACAAAAAAAAGTGAAGTGTGTAATCATTTTTTATTTGTTTTATTTGCTACTGAATCATATGGCTGTCAGTCATCACTGGAGTTGGCTTTTTTTTTTTTTTGTTCACTTCTTACTTGGGAGAGTGTACATTTGTAACTTCAATACCAATTAGAGATTGCAATAATGTGGATAATAAATAGTCCAACAGAAGACTGACAAACAGAAGCAAGATTTCTTCTTGGTAAAAAGCCCTTTAAGTCTGTTGCATATGGGTGCTCTCTCTGGACAGTTTGCTCTCAGCAGAAGATAGAGCACGATTAGACTTTTCATCAGATCCAGTAAATCCCCCTAAGAAAATCAAGCTCTTGATTTTTATAGACAGATATTTCTGGAAACATTAGTTCTTCTTCCATTGTCGTAGAATCATTTCACAGAATCACGGAATGGATTGGGTTGGAGGGGACCTTAAAGTTCTAAGTTCTAAGCTGTGCCATGGGCAGGGCTGCCCCCCACCAGCTCAGGCTGCCCAGGGCCCCATCCAACCTGGCCTTGAGCACCTCCAGGGATGGGGCAGCACAGCTTCTCTGGGCAGCTGTGCCAGTGCCTCACTGCCGCTTCAGCAAGAAATTTCTTTCTAAAATCTAACCTGAATCTTCCCTTTCAGTTTAAATCCACTCCTCCTTGCCTTATCACTATCTGACCATGTAAAAAGTCGATCCCCCTCCTGCTTATAAAATCCCTTCAAGTAACCAAGACCTCCCCAGTGCCTTCTCTTCTCCAAGCTAAACAAGCCCAGTTCCCTCAGCTTGTCCTCATCAGAATGATGCTCCAGCCCTCTGATCATCTTTGTGGCCCAACCCAACAGCTCCACATCTTTCTTGTGCTCGGGACCCCAGGTCTTGACACAGCTCTCCAGTCAGGTTCTCACAAGGGCAGAGCAGTGGAGACAGTTCCTATCCCCTCCCTGCTGTCCATTGCTCTTTTGATGTTGCCCAGGATACTGTTGTCCTTCCAGGTTGTAAGGGCACACTGCCAGCTCAAGTGCAGCTTATCATTCATCAGGATCCCCAAGTCCTTCAGCATAGGGTTGAATTATAGGATATGGCACCCATTTGTTCAGAAATCAAGGAGATAAATAAAAACATCTTGCAGGACATTCAAAAACCAATCTCTGCTAACAACAAACTACTGCTGTTTAGAGTTTGAAGTTTCTATATACGAGATTTTACTTCATATTTGCAGATGCTCCTTCTCATGCCTGCATTTCTACGCAGAATACTAAGGTGGAGGGTGATAGAGGGTGCATATGCACAGATATTGAAAAAAATAATGGGGAAAATGTATGCAAGTTTATAAACAAACCCACAAAATATATAGACATATATCCTGTTTAAGTGCAATGTATCTCACAAAGATAAATGTGTTGCGTTTGCTACTCAGCAGTCAGTGTAACAATGCCACAGAAGCCTGTTCTAAAAATATTTGTTAATAACCAATACTGTGCCCTGAAATCACAATGTTTCTTGTGGTTCTGTATTCCAAATTTTACAGTTCTAGAAAAAGGGGCTTATATTTTTGCCCAGATCATTTAACATAATTTTTCTAATGTGGCCTCCATCCTTCAAAACAGAATCTAATGGTCTGATGTTTTGCTAGCTATCATGAAGTTCATCCAGATGCTTTGGGATCAGTTCTGATCTTTCTTTCTCTCTAATTCCTTTTTATTTTTTTTAAATCCCTGTTTTAGCTCTCCAGTTAAGACAGGACTGTAAAAGATGTAAAAACCACTGAGTACTGCAGCGTTCCACTTTTCTTCCTAATTACATGGATAAAACAGTATTTCTCCTGGGACAGGGGGAGGACTCTGTGTCTACTGCATTTTTAGCAATCTGGGGAAAGTCTGACCTTGACTAAAAGACAGTAGCCATGCTTCCAATACAGAAAATAAGGTTAATTTCCATTTGACTCTTTGTTAAATTATCCTTATTAGATGCTGATTGGGAAACCTCAGAAATGGGAGTGAGGTAAGTCCACTACCAATAAAATCTTCAGACTTCTTGGTGGCCTCCACTGCAATGGGATGGGAAGGATTCAGTGGCTTTACCCTTGGCTCTGACATGTGCAATTTGTAGCTGGGTGATCCTCTGTTGTGGTTCTCTCCTCATTCACCAGGCAAGCTGAAAAAGGCATTGGGCTGGCTGGGTTCCCCTTTTGGTCTATCACAGATGTCTATTTTAAAAGGCTCCAGCAGGCTCACAGGCATATGGCTGGGAGTTGCCAGCCTACACTTCAAGATATCACTAAGAGAAATGAAATTCTTGGTTCCATGCTCAGAGCAGTTATTGTTTTAGTGTCCCTGGCACACACAGCCTTGTATGTCATCAGTCCAGCTCTTGAGCAGTGTGGTCAGGGGATGGTGCCCTAGTTCTTTTGCTCTCTTAAAAACTAGTGCAGTTCTGCCAAACGGTCTGATTACTGTGGAAGCAATAGCAAAGGCAATGCCATGGACAGTAAACTGTGTTCTTCCACCAGATAGGTTCTATAAATGCATAACTTGTGGGAAACAGCAAATCAGTTTGGGCATGACATCAGCTGGGGCTACGGCTTTTCCAAGGCAAAGATGTGACCCTTGTACAAAATTACAAGGTGCAAAGAGCAATGATGCTAAAACATGTGGGATGCTCAAAGTCTTCTTCACAAAAAGATGATGGTAGAAATGAAAGGATTTCTCCAAAGCCAGAAAAGTATCTTCTATAATGGAAAAGAGGAATATTTTGCCTGTACTAGAACAGCTTTTCTATCCTGCCTACTAGAATGCAAGATTCTAAAAGGCAAGGACTCATTATTTGTGTGGCCACATTTCCCCAGTTGCAGAGAAAACACTGTGCATATTGATGGTGCTATAGAAATAAATAACACTGTTTCAAACATCAGAATCTTTTTCATAGAGCTGGAAGAAAATCAAATGTTTAAAACAAGAAACCTGAGGCAAATATTCACATGTACATTTTCCTCATAGTCTGTTGTTCTTGTTACACTTCTAACTTGTTCCTCTCAGATTCCTCTGTTTTGTTCTCTGTGCTGCCTAACTTAAAGTTCACAAGCTTCAGGTCTCCAGTTCAGGGTTGTTGTTTTTTCCCTCTTAGAAAGAGCAATTGGTTACACTGCTTTATATTGCTTTTCTTCTTTCCTTTTTTTTTCTTTTCTTTTTTTTTTTTTTCTTTTTTTTTTTTTCTCTTAATACCCTTATTAGGTGTAAGATGTTTCTCTCCAGATTTCTTCATCAGATGACACTTAATCATCAGATTGTTTTATTGAATGATACGTCAAACCTGCCAGAGTTTTACTGCTCATGTTCCTCAGACATTTTTGCTGATGGATGGTGGGGGAGTTATAACAGTGCTCCCCAGAGAAAGTTTGTACACTTTACATCTGTTTTAATAATTCCTATTACTTAGTATTTTGACAATGATTCTACACTGTTCCCACTGTTGACCAAGCTTTTTTTTTTTCTTTTTGCTTCTTCGTATGTAGCTTCCTTGAAAATTTCATGAATTTCTATGTACATATTTTCATGTTTACATATTTCATATTTTTCTTTTTATTTTAAACTTTTCAATGACTTATCTTTGTAATTCTGGTAGAGTAGCTAGAGAACTGCTTTCAGTTATTCTGTTTGGTTAATAATGTTTTTGTTTTTTTTTTTTCTTTGTGTGTGGTTTGGTTGTGGTTTTTGAGTAATTGAATAAACATAATGTGTCCCTATTTAGAACACCAGTCATATACAGGTCAAACTAGTAATCAAGCTACAAGTCTACAGTGCACACAGAGCTATCCATGACTCTGCTCTCAAATGGACAAACTGTTGTCCAGAGATGATTGCAGCTAATTGGAAGCATCTACATAATACTTGACATAGGTATTTTTTAATAGTTGTGACAATAAAGTATGATTTTGTATAGGTCAACATTCACCACCAGGCGCAGAAGTTAGCGCTACTAACCCAGTGGATGCCCCCAGTGAATGTGGAGGAGGTCATTACACACTGCAGCTCAGAATCATAGAATCTCTCAGATTGGAAAAGACCTTCAAGATCATCAAGTCCAACCTCAACCTCAGCATAGTACCCTAACTCTAACAACGCTTCACTAAATCAATCAATCATGCCCTGGTCATTCTAGTTTTTAGATCGTAAAGCAAAATCTTCAGTAACACTATGGCAAATATTAACTTCCTATAAAGGTCAGCTTCTGCTTTCTGTAGCATACTCTGCTGTCAATAGAATCCAGTACTTGGAATTTCAGCACTGGTTTGTGCCAAATACAATTACATCCTCCTTTATTTTCCAAGTCCTCATGAACGTCCCAAAGTAAGGTGAAGAACCAACCTCAGGAAGCCTAAAAGAAGGATTTGACTCCAACTGCTTTCAGTCCACAGGAACAAACTGGAAAAAAAGTTCACTAATAATTGTTTTTTGGATTTCATCTTTGCATTGTATGGGCTGCAGCAGAGTGAGCCAAGTCCAGATTTCAGCTATTCCCTCAATTTGCTTCTCAAATTAATGCGCTACTGGATGAACTACTTCCCAAGTCCAGATGTTTGAAGATATGATTAGCGTCTCGGATTGCAGATGGAGGAATATTAAACGTGCATTTTTTTTTCCTGACACTCCATTCTCCAAACCTCACCCACATGCTACTAAAGAACATTAATTTTAGGATTTTGGGGGCTTACATTCACTTCAAACATGGGCTGTTTATTATGAACATGTTTCAGAGGAATGGGGAGCTGTTGCATAATTTTTCTTCTAATAGAGACTAGTAAAGTCCAGATTTTCCACTCTTGCTCACTCACTTGCTCTTTCGTATTTTTTTTTTCCCTTTAGGAGTTCACCACCCAGAATCAAGTCCACATTTTCAAAAGAGCTCAGATCCTAAAGATAAAAGTAGCCAGATTCATATTATTTTCAGAAGCACGGTATATTGAGTATTTAGCTTACTTGCAGAAGTAATGGTTTCCTTAAGTGATAGCCAAGCACTTTTGAAAATCTATCTCCAGTCAAGGTTTTG
Organism: Centrocercus urophasianus; assembly: GCF_019232065.1. NCBI lineage: Eukaryota > Metazoa > Chordata > Aves > Galliformes > Phasianidae > Centrocercus > Centrocercus urophasianus. The sequence goes on along the minus strand of NW_024884364.1, from coordinate 30,472,753 downwards.
AAAGACTTCTTTTTTTTCCAATGTAGTGCCTGTTGCCTGCAAAACTTCCCACTCTACTAAATAAATTTCACTCTACCATTCTTATTACTTACACAGATGATGAGCATATCGTAAATGGAACACATCACAGCCATGAACATGGTGATAGAGGGTTTTTTCTATCAGATCTTGTGGTTCATATCCAGTTAATTCAGTCACTCTAGAAAAGGAAGATTCCATATTAAGCAAAATCTCCAGGAATATTCAGTTTTACAAACCTAGCATTTAATTGTGCCAGCAAGTCAGGTACCTAAAAATGGTGGGACAAAATATTAGTTTTGGAAACAGAATCCTCATCTTTATAAGAAAATAAACCCTCTCAACCCAGCCAAAGCAAGGTGCAGTTATTCCCTGGCCAGCCTTACACATACACAGGAAAAAGAGTTCTTATTTCAGCTTTGGGCTTTTGCCACTGCCCTGCATGATCGTTTATACAAAGATCCAGTTGAGGAGCTAGTCACGAAACAATAAAACTACTCTTGTACACCACTGACAAATTTTCATTTGCTTTTGCAAACATACAAGTGTAGCATGTATGTCTCTCCATAGAGACTGTGATCAAGTCTATAAATAAATTCCAGTTAATGACTAACAGAAGAAGGAAACAGCTTATTCCAGCTGAAAATGTAGGAAGACGGGAGCTATGAAGATCACAAGCTAAGAAAAGGAAAGCTGAAGCTAGATTTCAGAAAAACTTCCTCACATGACAAGAAGTGGAAGAAAAATGAAAGGGTTTGAGACAGCTGCATTTCTGCACATGTTGAAGAATGAGGCTACCCTGCCCAGACCTATATGAGGCCACACCTGCAAGTCACCTGGGAAGACAAACTTTATGATTCAAAATGGACTTTTTTTATTTATTTAGTACTGTTCCTTGAGAAGAAAAAACTTAAAGTACATTGTGCAACTTGGCCATAATTTTGTTTGTTTGCCAAGTGTTGCTGGGGTTTTTTTTATGCTGTCATGGGCTTTCTTCATCTAAAGCATCTATAGCAGACAAGAGGTGCTATGCAAAGGTGCTATACATGAACAAGCAACGCAGTCCATTGGCAAGTGAACTGTAGAGTAAAACGGTTAGAGCTGAGGATATGGAGCCTGAATATCTTAATTCTGGGACATTTTCTTGTGACTAACTCTAACTGAAAGCTTTGTAGCAGTTGGAGTGCCCTACACGTGTTCCTGGAGGTATTCTTCTAATTTAGTCTCATCTGAAATTCACCCAGTTAACATGCCTAACGCATCTTCATGACATGAACTGCCGTGCAGTGAGTGGAAATGGTCGGGACCTTTGCTTCAAAAGGATGCTTCTGGTTTGAACTAAAATACTAGTGTGGATAAATTCTATATCAAGGACTGACACAGTAGCATCTACAGAAAGGAATGCAGAGATCTCAAGGAACGCGTGTCACTGAGGGTTGCAGATCATGCAAACTTCCTTTTCTTTCTTTCTTTCATTCATTTATTTATTTATAACTACTGTGCATCTTATTTACTCTTGCTCTAACACTAAGTAATCACATGAACTGCACAGAGATTTACAGCCTATTTGAGACACAGTGGGATTCTTCTGAAGGAAATCAGAAAACAAAAAAATAGTAACCAACCAACCAAATAAACAAACAAAAAAGGCCCCATGCCTTCATGGTCTAATTCATAACTAAAGCATTTATATCTCTTATAGCTATATGGGAAATATGAAGCTATACCTTCATCTGACAATGCCTTGCCTCAGGATTTGCCAACACAGAATGAGCACTTGTGATCTGTTTCCATAAGACACTATGTGAACATATTCATGTGCTTCCCCTCTCCAATGTGCCCTGTCCTTACTAGCTTACAATTCTGGGGGCCCAAATTCTTGCTTAAGCCTATCAGCATATAAAATAGCTGGTATAAGGTCCTGTTTAGATTTCCACGTCCCTTCTGAATTTTCTGCAATTAAAATAAGGGTGGCAGCTCATCCTTCTTACTTAGTTGGTGAGTACAGAGACAGTTAATCCAAATACAAACAAACAAAAAGCCACAAACTCAAGCCAGGTGTGAATTTTTCTGGAAGTGCAGCCTTACTTTGAATTTGGTTTTCATATGGGCCAAAGAATTTTAAGATTTATAGGAACACCCAAACTTTCAAAATCTTTGAGTCTATAAATGAACCGCTTAACTTCCTTAACGCAAAAACAACCCATCAGAAAGTCACTGTAGGGAACTTGGGCTCTGAGGGTTGTTGTGTGTGACAAAGCACAAACAGAAAGAAACGGAGCTTGGCCTAATGATCTTCCCTCTAGAGTACCTTAAAGCCTTGTAAACTATATGGCAATTTAAAAAAAAAAAAAAAGGTTGCATCACCAAAATCAGAAGCTACATATCTCTCTAAAGGAGAAAAAAACTGTTTTCTTTTTTCAGTTACCTTGACAAATTATCTATTGCATGCTTTATGTTGTATTGAGTATCCAGAAAGACTTGCCTGTTTCTTTTTGCGGCTATAACACTCACCTGTCTGCTCAATGACTTACAGCTAAAGATCTAGCAATTCTTTTTCTTGCACAGATACCAGAAGAAAACCTGAAAACAGTTTTGTCTTATTCCTAGTACACGCCTAGTCTGAGGAAAAAATAATTTGGTTTGCTCAGCTGGGAAAGCAAAGGGCTCTAGTAGTGTTTAATACTCCTAACCGTCCATAACCGTCCATACACAGTTATGCGTATGGATGATACCCATTTGCTCTTTGATAAATACAGCTATGCAACAGTACTGGTTATTTCTCTGCTCCTGTCAACACCTCCGGCTATGCTGTCTCCTTTGAAGACACTAATATCTTCAGGCAGTTCCTCTTAGGCACATCATTTTCCTTTTTCCACATGCAAAGACATGTTGCTGAACTCTTTGTAGCTGTTACACTAAGTAAGGCATGCCAAGAAAAAAATGGAAAAACAACCAGTTCTTTGTATTTTAGCAGCTGATGTCCCACTATCTCATTGACTTAACATGGAAAAAGAACATGTTCTTCCATGGTTGCCCTGCCATGAAAAACTTCCCCAGTCTTGGATACAGAGTCTTTTTTACTTTTACACATAAATATCATTTCTGCTTCTTACAAATCCAGAATGTCAGGGAAATGAGAGAGTATGTGACATAATGCTCTGTATGTAGGGATTGTTAAAGAATGATTGTCTTGTCAGTGGTCAAATTGGTTACACTGTCTGGGAATTGGACTTTTTCCCTCAAGGTATCTTGAACTGCACTGTACAAAGGGTCATTGTATAGTAAAAGATACTATATTTTCCAAAAAAGATGAGTCATTTTACAATTACTTTAGTTCTGGTTTTCTGCTCTCCCCTTTTCAGCCGTTGAGTTATGTCTACTGAGAGCAGATTCTCTTTCCTAAACAATAGTCATTTTCCCAAGTTTTCTTCAGAAAGGCTGTGTTTTCATGTACTATCCAATGGAATTAATTTTCACTCCAGTAACCACAGTTAGTACAGTTGGCTTCATTGTTAAGGCATTAAACTAGAATGTAGAATATTCTGTTTTCTTACTACTTTGGCAAAAGCTCTTGATGACCCTGGCAAGTCAATTTGATTTCAACATTTTTGTTGCTGACATTTAAATTACAGATGATGGTGCATACATATTACTTTAACTAGGTTTGCTTATTAATATTTATGTCCTTTAAAGTAAAAATTTTTACTGCTTGTCTACATATTAATCACAGCAAGACTTTAACTGACTCTCTGAAAATGTATGTAGCTATCAGTTGAAGTATACACACTCTTTTATGTTGGCATTCAAGACAAAATATGGACTGTCCATTTACCCAAAGGGCTTTGAAGACCCACGTGGTCTTTGTCTTCCAGATAACTTTGTAGTGCTTTACTTTCTCATGGCAATTCTGATTTGTTCAGAATCAAACAATCACAGAATTGTAAGAGTTGGAAGGACCCTCTAGAAATCAACGAGTTCAACCCCCCAAAAAGAACCCACCGTAACTTAGAACTTTTGACTTTGAAAATATTTTATGCTCGAAATGAAATAGCTGCTTACCTGGAATCTAGGAATATTAACTTCAAGTCCAAGCTTGCTCTGAACATAAACATGTTACTATGAAGTTTGATCTCAGTGATTGCACTGGGAGGTAAAGATTGACCTACAGCCACCAGTCCAACAATTTGGTAACAGGAATCATACAAAGACATATCGAGCATATACTGCCTTATCTTCAAATAGCCACTGCAGTGGATGACCTGGCATGAGAAGAAAACACAGTCAATATCTGATGACAAAGGAAGAGGCTGAAAGTCAACTGTCCACCCAGCTTCAGTGAGGTTGTAAGGCAATGCACCCTTAGAGCACAATTACTCCACAGTCTGTTAAGGCTTCAGAATTGTGGTTAATTTATAAATGGAGATTAAAACACAATAAATGCAGTTTTTGTATTTTCAGACAACATGATTAATCCAGTATTACAACATGTGCTCTTAATGATTATCTATACTGCTTTCCAGTTTTAATTTTAAACATCCTTTGATATTAATTTCTTGTTTGTTAATCAAAAATATGGAAGGTGCTATTTTAAATCACTCCAATTCTCTGACATACGCGTATATGTATACAATGGAAATTAATGTATCACATCTGTAAATACCAGAGGTTATCTGTGCAAATGCACTGGAAATGAGCTTTAAATGACCTTTTAAATGAACTTTTCAGTCAAGTTCAGATGACATTCTTTTGACCAAACCCAGGGTCTTGAGACCAGATTCCTGAATTACTATATGCAATTCCTAATCATAGGAATGATAATTTCAGTGTTAGCCTTTAATACTACACAAGGTCAGCCAAAGAGAGGGAGAAATAATTAAAAAAAATGGGGTACTCTTCTGCAAGATAAAATTTATTTAATTTATTGTTACTGTCTAGAAATTATTTTTGCTCCTGCCAATTTTCTACTTCAAACAGCAGGCAGGACACTTGTCTGGGCTTTGTGGGGAATCAGAAATACTCTATACACATCCTTCAGCTTAATTTCCTTATTTGATTCTCTATTAAATGCATCCAGTGTAAAGGAATTCATTTCCAGTGTATTTAGAACTCTGAACAACTTACTGAACTGTTACCTATAAATAGATTCCCCCAGTATAACCTCCTTCCTCACCTCCGATAAACAATATCAAAACTTATTTAAGAATTTTATTTATTTCTTCCTGCAGATCCTACTGATTCTCACACTATTTCATTACTGAACTTCTCCTGCACTTGAGCTATTCATATAATATGTTCAGTAGTATTAAATTTTGACTCTACGTACAGTCAGAGAGAATAAATTTAAGCTGACACCCCTCTAAATGAATACATCCTTACATTCTTCAATGTGCAGATTTGTGATAATGAAGAAAAAGAGACAGACTGTGATTCCTCTAGTCACCAGCCATACATGGAAAAAAGGAAACCATACAGAGATATCACAACTAAAATCTTGATGTTTTTATCTGATTTCAGATTCCGCTTTGAGACAGAATGATTTTACTTCGGAAGAAACTGAGCAAACAAGGGCTCGTATAAATCAGTGTAGGCAGGTAGATAACAATGTAAATAAGCTGATAAATGCCTGGACCTTGAATGCCTTCCTTAAATGAGATCTGCTTTTCTTGCATGCTTTTCTTTTTGTTTTTGAATGACTGGAGTGAAACAGATCCTCACCAGGATATATGTGAAATATCCATCTCTCCTGATATTTAGGTGATAAAATTTTACTGTATATCTCAAAGAGCAGTGAATATGTACTGCAAAGATGAAAATGTACTTGTATGGCATATGTTACTGTAGAATTTCAGTATATGCTGTATGCTGTGTCTTTCTGGTTTCATGTAGTAAAGGTATGATTAATACAAGCAGCAGGATTTGAAAACAATCCTCATAGGTTAGTAGAGCTCAAACCCTGAGTTGATATTAGTGATTATTTATGGCAACATTACGGTCTCTTGAATATTGAGGCGATTCCAGTCAGGTCAGTGAGTGACCTGTGTGATTGGGTGGCTGCTCAGAAAAAGCACAGTAAGATCAAGGCAGAGGGATGTGGGGAGACTTTCGACTTCCTGTGTATAGAATCCTGCCCCATCTTTCTCTGCTTCCATAAGGGAACAAGATCTGAACGTGTATTCTCTTTGCACCTCATGAGCAAGAGGTGCAAGAGGTTCTCTATACCCCAATCTGGAACTTCAGGGGTTTGAAATATGGAACTGTGCAACAAAATAAATCCCAGTTAATTCGGTGAGGGTCTGGAACTACATTACTGAGTGAATCTGCATCAGCACTTTTGCATCTGATCTGATTCTTTCCATCAAAGACTTTGCTTTCAGCTACATGTAGTTAAAACCAAGCTCACTAAATGAACTTGTCTCTTGTATATGCGAAAGTAAAAACTCATGCACGTTACCTTGTAGCCACTGCATGTCAATCCTGCATTCCTCTTGGCTAGGACACACTTCATTCTCAGGAAAAATGATCTCTCAATTTCATATTCTGAAAGCATAAACCACAGCGCTTATTTATTGCTGCAGATATCAAAACTGCCCATAACATTGTCTTTGATGATTTTACAGAACTGCTTCTGCCTCAGCCTTAGACAGCAATAGAGGTCAACCATTCTGCTTTTCCACTCAGTCTCCACCCTTAGGACTTATTTTACTTTGATGTTAAGATTCTCTGTGAAAGTTGTACAAGCCTCAAAATTTTTTTTAGCTACTTTTCATAAGGCCATCACCTTGTTTCTGAATAGCCAGGTACCTGCCTGCATTGCTAAACAGAATGAAGTGTCTCCTTTGGAGTGCAAGTAAACCAGGTACTTCAAGGTAATAGCAGAAATAAACAAACAAACAAATTGCTGGTTTTGTTATGATTTCACTGTATGTATCTAGTCACATCCAGGCTGGTGAAACGCTGGCCTCCATATGCAATAATGTTACCTTTTGCACTGACTTCCAAGCTGTTCTTGCTAGAATTTTCTTAAACAAATGTGTTTAAGGGTAAAATCAAGTAAACTTTCGAAGTTAGATATTTCTCAGGTACCCTTGTAAAAAAATAACCTATTATTCTCTTTAGCAGTTAGCTATTCTTTCTATGATTTTTTTTTTTTTTTTTAGTTTTTAGACATCACTAGTTGTTCTGACTTTGTATTACTAGAAGTTGCAGTTCAGCAGAACAGAACTGTATCAGGAAAAGAAAACTCATTTGGTATTTATGTGAACAGAAGAATCGGGGAACCTGGGGGTTTTCAGATTTGTTGCAATATGTAGTATTTTCTGAATTTCCACAGGGCCTGATACAAAACCCACTGTGATCAGCAGGAGTCTGCTTTAATTTGATTTTACTGTTGAGTTGTGTTTCCGATTTTTGTGCATCCATCATCCAATTAACACCTCTTAGCCACACACCTGCAGTGGTTGAGCCTCAGACCACTACCTGGAAACCAATAAACTCTTCACATTAAGTTCTGAGTTTAAAGGTCTGAAGATACAACCACAGGAAAATGGACTTGGCAAGAAGGAAAAAGAAATGCAACACACAGTGCATCTCAACAAGTACCAGCCTTCCTGAGTATTTGAATTTTCTATTTGTCTTCCCAATGCAAATTAGATCCACATGGGGAAAAACAGGCACTCTAAATGAAGTGGCACATCTACTATGGATACTTTTAAATACAAATGCATATATTTTGTAGGGAGGAAACCGTACAGTACAAATAATTATTGTTGAAGTATGATCTCATGAATAAAAAATGAATCTGAGATTTAGGTGCAATTCTTTTTTTTCTTTTTTTTTTTTTTAATACACATTTCTACAAATTTTACTGGTGCTTGCTCTCTTTCTGCCACAATCCACTTCAAACAAAATAAAGACAACTTGCTCTCTTTGAATGGTTTCAAGGGAGAAAAATGCTAATGTTTCAGCAATGAGGACTGAAAAACCAAACATCTTCAGGCATGGACTGAGTTGCTAATATTCTTACATTCTTTTATTAGAAGAGATGATTAGTGAAACTGGAACCTTTTCAAATGCCGTGCCATGAGACACAAAGGACTTCTTTCCATAAAAAGCTCCTTCTTTAGCTGGTTCCCTCTTTTTTAAATATTATTGCAAACCACTGCAGACACTTCTTTAGAAATACTTAGTACCAACTTCACTATTCCAACAGAAATGGAGTTATGTTTATAGTGTGATCTTTGCATCTCTATAAAACTGTATTAACACCCAGACTGTAAGATAATGTTTCTTTCCTTCGTTGTTTAAAATTGGTGGTTATCTCCCTGATTTCAGTATCACAGGTTGTAAACAAGTCCTCCTGTGACACTAGCTCTCTTTACTAGCTGCAGGCTATTCAGAAAACCAAGATAGTAATTAAAAGAATTCAAGGTCAAGGATGCTGTGTAGTGTAAGACAGCAGTGTGAAGGATAGAGTTGTGCCCCTGTAGTAAGCAATATGGGGAAGGAAGAGTGAAGGAGTTGTTTTTTAATGGCATATATATGTGATTTGTGAGATTGAAAAGTAATGATTAGTAACTTTATTCTTGTCTGTAATCAGGTGAAAAAACTATAAAACTATCATTTAATATGATGCATTTATTAATTTTGGATCACTGAATTATGAGTTTTTAGCTGCATGTTACTGAACCAACAAAACGCTGGTCTTTTAAATCAGTTACATCTCATGTCTGCAATCTGAAGAGGAAACAGTTAGCCATGAGGTAACCAGGGACTCATATAGGAGTTCCTGGCTTGGAGAACTGAGCTACTTGGTTTGAAGGTAGCAAAGCAAAAGGAGAGAGAGCTCATGTGGCCAAGCAGATTCTGGACCCTACTCAACAAACTGCTCTTTAACCTGAAGAAGCTGAAGGAATTCATATGTGATGATGATAAGCAAACTTCCTGGACCATAACCATAACAGAATTGCTAAATGATGCAACATGCTCCCTAATGTAGCTGGATGCAAAACATTTTTAACCAGCAAGCGGGGCTTGTTATGTGATAAATTAAGGCTAATGGTTGTTTTACAGTGCCCAATGGATTATGCGCAGGTACCAAATGGCATCTCTCATCTTGATTTCAGAACTGGAACTGAAAAGTGCTTAAGATATCAGAGAGAGATTCTTTGTGAGAGTGTGTAAAATCCACTGCCAAGCTTTGTGGCTGATTAACTGGCAAGAAAGAAGTGGGACCAGGCCATTCATACTGCTTATGCATGTGTTAGCATGATTTGTGTGCATGGCGTGCTTGTAAATGCAACTGTTCTGTCCATGTCAATCTATTGTTGTTCAGCCCTGTGTGTAGGCGTCTGTGTGCACCTACTGAGAATAAAACCATCTCCAGATATGATCAAGAGGTTGTAAAATCTAAAGGAGCAGTAAAACCAAAACCCTTGCATAAAGAACTTAAGACAAGAGTGTGAACAGTGTGAATTAGATATCATGTAAACTGATACATTTGCCCATGTGAATCTACAGTGCCCTTAAGTGTAGCAGAAGGCAGGTAGCAAAGTGAAGAATTGAAGTAAATTTGTCATTGTAAAGGTGATTGTGATATAAAGACTCCTGATATCCTGCTGGGTACTAACACATCTGTCAGTGCAATGCAAAACTTGAGTTAATCACGTCCAGGCTGTACGTGGTGCAATTAAGAAGGCCTACTCTTATGGAAAGAATGTAGACAAATGGGGTACTCCAAGATTTAGAAAGAAAAGAGAGAAGCTGAATATTCAAACAGAAGAAATCAGAAAAGCTTCAAGAAGAATGATTGCTAAGACGTGCTGCCCTGCTACAGATGTTAATAACAAAAATGTGAAGAGATAGTAGAAACAAAAATGTGTTTGCAAAGCAGGAAAAATGCCTATAGCATAAATGGCCAGCACCCACTGTGAAAGTACAATGACTGGAGATGTTGGAGGAAGCAGCAGAAGCCTCAAATTAATAAAGCAAGAAAAACAATAAACATAAACATAATGCTTCAGGCTCAAATAAGATGTGAATGTAACTGAAGAATTTTATCAGTTAAATGGTTTTATTAATGTCAATTGAGTTTTGAAGTACTGCTAAAATGTAAGAGCATAATGTAACCAGACCCAGTAATATATTGATATCAGCTCTGTTTTTTTCATTTAACTTTGTAAGCAAAGCACATATAAAAATAGAAAGAGTCTTAGGCTATCAAGAAGGTAAAAGGGCTGAAATAAAGAGGAAATAAATCAAGTGCTACCAGTTCTTACAGAGTTATATGTTGAGAGAACTGTGGGTTAAGTGTGTATATGTGAAACTTTGAGAGAGACTAAAAAATAGTGAAATGTTATTACTGAACCAGAAAACAAGTAATAGTGAAGAAAAGTAGCCTTCTTAAGTATTAGAGAATACTTACGCTTGTCTAATAATTAAGGTTTAACTTCTGTATTTAATTATTCCAAATGCTAGCTCCATAAAAGCATACTCCATAAAAGCATAGCTATAAGTGATGAAAACACCTTTGTGCTAAGTGTTAAAAACAGTGTGAAGATCTACGTATAAATGTAGAAACTACTTGCATAAACTGAAATATTAAGCTTTTGTTTTATTTTTTGTTTTGTTTCATAGAAAAGACTAAACCAAAACATTGCAGGAGTCAGATAATGAGGAATGGGAAATAGAATACTACTGATACTAACGAGTAGCCAAAAAAAATCTGAAGTAGGCCTTCGCATTGAGTTTACACAAAAGAAACAATTAAAAGAGGTAAGTAAGAAGTAAAAATGCATTCAGCATAAAGATGCTTTTCAGCAAAGCTGTACTTTACCATCGCACCTTTGCAACACCTGGAACTGAGTCAAGTCTACGTTCACATAATGTGATAATGGGGATATTTTCAATTGAAGTAAAACAACCTCATATGTAAACTCAGATTTGTCACAGCAGGAGGTATTGCGTATTACACTGCCTTGTTGGCTACAGCTTCCATAAGGAAGCTAGAAACCTGGAAAACTGACAGCAAGCTGCAACCAACCTTCACCCTGAAGTACTAGAACCTTTCAAAACTGGAGACTGTCAGTGAAATTCACTGCACCTGACCGATATGAGACATTCATGGAATAGTCTCAAAACCAACCACAGTGCTACACTTGATGACAGATAATAAAGCTATGTTAGTAATGTCACAAGCTGTGCTGTTGTATACCTGTACGTATACTTTTCCCTATATGGTACTGATACACTTATAAGCCCTTATGGAGATGCTAAGTGCCTTAGTATAGCAACGACTGTGGGGAACAGTAGATGATTCTTACAAAGCTAATGTCAGAGGAGAAGTCCACAAAGTTTCAAGGTTAAAAATGTGATAGAGTGTGAATTTGTGCATCAGTGTGTAAGGAGAAGGGAGGGGGAGGTATTTGGGTTGTTTTCTTCAGAATACAGTGCTGTTCTGCTACTCCTATCTAAGAAGTTTATGCATCTGTTTTGGAATAAGCCAACTGAGTTTTCAAAGGTGTGACATCCACTGCATGGAGAGAGCAAATTTTGCTGCTCTGCACTGAATGATGAATTTCTCTGTTGTTGTATCACTTAGTGCCGTTTCTTTCAAATACCTACTATTCCAGAACGTTCATCACAGATGAGTATCTATTTAATTGCACCTTCTCCAGCCCTTGCTTGTCTATAATTCTGAGACAGCTGTGCATCTCCGCAAAAGGTTTTAATGCGACTTTCCCATATGGATGTAAGCATTGCAGCTTGGCAACTGCTCCTCCTGTCTTTATCCTTTATTTCCATGTCAGTATCTATTTGTCTCTCTTTATCTGAATGTGACTTTTTTCTTCTCCTAAACAATCTAAAAATAGTTGGGAGATTGATCCTTCTTTTCAGAAGGGAGTTTTTCAAAGTTCGTACATTCTTTTGTTTCAAGCTTTTTCCAAAGACAAGTTTAAAAGTATCTCAGAATCACATACAGCTAAAAAAGAAGACCACTTCCCCTACTTTTAAATTGCTAAGTATCTTGAAATGTTCTCGTGATAGCTTCTTGGAAGGAAGGCCAGGCGTCCTCATACAGTTTTTAACATTTCCCAGAAGTTACTGAAATTCTGTTTATCTACTACAGGAATTACAGATGAAAAGCAGAACCTTAGGATTTTTTCTAAAAGTTTAGTCTCCCATTTTTAGCACAGTACTTCTCTTGATTCAGTTATGTGAAACGTGATCTCAAGTTTATTTTCTATTCCCGCCATTTCCAATACTTGTTATGGCTTGGATTACTCATAATATCAAATTTCTGCTTGTTTGTGTTTTTTTTGTTTGTTTGTTTTTTTGTTTGTTTGTTTTTGTTTTTTGCCCTGTATTGATGTTTAACATTTGAAAGTGATTATCCTCTCCCATCATAAAAAAAATTTTTTTTTTTTTTTTTTTTTTTTTTTTTTTTACAGAAATGTGAGTGACTGGTAATACTTGGAAATAAAAACTGATGCATGTAAAACACTGGCTTTTATCAACACAATTATATACTTCTAGCAGATTTCTCTGCTTTTTTTTTTTTTCTGTATTTTCTTCTTTGAAAGAGTATAATTGAGGTTCATGAGATCCTGACTTCTTTGATATGTCTACTGTCAGATAGTTTAATAGGCACTGAGTTTGAGGTATCATTTATGGGTTTTATAGGGAAGCACTGCAAGTCCACGTCCAAGATAATAATTCAAATTTATCATTCCTTATTTTTCAATTCCATTTCCCTTATCAGATTCAGAGGAATGTTTCTGTTTTACTAATATATGATTATATGACCTAGACATCTTTTGGAAGCTTCCTTTTCGATGTGCTGCTACAACTTAGCTGAGTATATTTTGTGAGTGTGACACAGAGAGTAAATGGCCTAATTCGAGTCCTACAAGCATCTCCTTCGCACTGTTCTTAGAATGCTTTTACATCTCTCATGTTCTAGAAGTTGGGGTCATCTGCACTCAGAAGATGACCAACTCATCTGTATGCTAACGTCTTCACAAGCTGAGGCAAAATGACTTGTGAATGAGAACACAGACATTGTCATTTGTCCTCTCCGGCCATACCAAAGATGAATTTCATTCTCACAGCTCTTAACCTCATTTCTACAAAGGATGCCATCTCATTTATCCCTTTTCCTTGTCTACTACATCATGCAATACATTTTGACAGTGAGCACAGCTCAAGAATAAAATAGCACGTTTATGTTTTACAAATATATACTTCTTAATGTCATAAACAGCATAAATGTCATGGTGCACAAAATCGGTTTTGCTATTTTGAATAGAGAATTTGTGTGTATATTCACTTCTCTTGCACAAGACTGTCAAATAAGATTATCCAATCTTTTTTATGAAATTGCAGTTAGTTTTATGGAAGTCAGAACTGTCCGTCCCTAGGGGTGCAACTATGAAAATCCTCTTTGCTTTTACTCCATCTCTCTTCTCTTTTGAAAGGAAGCAGTCACAAAGTTCTGTGGTCTGCATGCTGCTTGTACTGTGAATGGAGAAAAGATTATTATAATTTTTTCCGTAGCTTCATCTCTCGTGCCTTTATTTTCTGTAAGGTAAAGTCTACTGTTCTACATCTTTCCCAAAATTCCTGGATTTACACATTACCAAAATATGGCATCACTTTGTTATAGAACCACTGTGTAAATTGACATATGTATGCACATAAACTGCACCATGCTTCACCATGGACTGTTTTAAAAATGTATGCCTTGTCCATCACTATGGAAGATTAAAATACAGCATTAAAAATGAGAGCTTTTGACACAGCTAATGATGTACCACATCAATTTAAGTCTTGATACCTGTTTGCTCTGTAGGGCAGCTTGTGTGTGGTGTCTAAAGTGTTACAGTATGGGGAAAAAGAAGCTATTTGAAATGGCACACCTAAACTGAAGCACACTGTTACCTGCTTCTGCTTTCTCTCCCACAGCTTGTTCAGAGGCACATGCATTCCTTTGGTGTCAAAGCATGAACATGTGATAAGCTGTGCTCCATGTCCCTACTGAATTGTTTTATAGGGTGGAAACATAGATAGCACAAGTTCATGTCTGGATGACACTTTCCTGCCCATCCCCCAAACACTCTGCATATTTTCCCTCTTTCAGTTGGTTATTTTCATTTTACCTTCTCTGTATTTTAAAGTTGCACATGTTCTGCTCTTATTCTGCAAAGCGTCTGAGTCCCACACAGCACAATGCTGACTAAAAGAGCATGCAAGCTTCGTGGCTAGCTTCTTTTTTGAGCATAGCAAGGCTACAACTATTTTGAGAAACAGAAGAGACAAATGCCACAACATCCAGCCCTTAATTCTGAATGCAGATAGCCCCAACTTCTAGAACATGAGAGATGTAAAAGCATTCTAGGAACAATGCGAAGGAGATGCTTATAGAATAGATTACACGATTCTATGGATGTCCTTGAAGCTGGGAATCCAGAACTGACCAACACAACAGGTCAGGGTAAGAAGGAGTCTGCAAATACATTTGGTGAATTCCCCTCAGACAAGTTCATAGCAGACCTTCAAATAAGCTAGTGGAAAACCAGGAGTGAGACCGACAAGACTGCTGCACACTGACCACCAACTTTATTATCACTGTGCCAGAATGAACAGTACCTGAGTAAGTCTGTGAATGCAACTATTCTGTGAAGTGAAATGCTGCACGCAAAGGGATATATGAAAACCACATTTCCTTGTTCTTAACTTGGTATGTGTGGTCAAAACTGGATTCCAAGTAAGAGAGAAAAAATAGATTGTTTACTTTCCCTTCACCCTGTTGCACTGCAACATTATACATACACATGCAGGTTACAGGCTGAATAGTATATCCTTGAGAATACTCTGTCCTCTTTTTAGTAAATGGGTGACACCAGATGAATGATAAAATATAAATGCCTTATACTGTAAAAAGATAGATTTTATATGCATAGATAGCAAGTTCATATGCAAACACTAAGTTAACAACTGAAGTTTGTGGGTGTATAATCAATGGATATTAAGATGTTGCAATCACAAATAAACAAGAGAGTTAGGTGAAGTGGACTATGATAACAAAAGAGAATAAATGGAAGGCTTACCCTTATGCTGGGCTCACCACAAAACACCAGAAGGAGGGATCTCCAGAAGAGATCCTTCCCCACTGGCAGCCAGCTCTTAAATAGGTCTAGGAGAGGTGCAGCCAGGCTCCACCCCTTCCTGCAGCACAGCTGAATTGCCTTCACCTGTGCTCCTCTGGCTGACTCATGGCTTGCCTCAGGTGATCAATCAGAGGTTCAGGCTGTGACTCAGCAGCTCCCATACAGTGGGCTAACTTGGTTTGTTCTGATAATCTTGCTATGGTAGAAAAAAATCTGTTCTGTTGTTAACCACGTCTTTGAGTTCCAAGCTTGCAAAACTGCCCAAATTTCCTCCCCAGTTGGACAGTTTCTTCTGTGCTCTAACAGTAACCAGAATCCCATCAGTGCTGCAGAGAATAAATTATCTCAGTTACCATTCCTGTGATCCAAATGCAGCATTTGCTAGCATTTGTCCAAATCTTCCTTTGCTCCTACAAGTGATGATTCCAAATTTTTTTAGAGAAGGAATTCAACAGAGCAGTAGGTAGAAAAGCAAATTCTAATTTTTAGCACTCTGTTCTTCCTATACTTTTTTGACAGCTACCACTGAAAAAAAAAGAGGTTTTAAGTGGGATGCCAGCAGTGTGCCCTCTTCTACTTTTGTACATCCAAAATAATATTTTTTTCTAGATTTCCCTAGTTTAAAATAACACAAACATTAGCAATGGGATCATTATGTTAAACCATTAGCCTTCAGGAACAGTTTTCCTATAAAATACTTTTAAGTGGATCAAAGCAAATAAAAAAAAAATCCTACCAAGTTTTGTCTTTTTGCATAGGTGTTACGGGGAAAAAAAAAATTAATCTTAAGAACAGTGTGACAAAGTATCTTTCCTTATACAGTTTTCCATTTATTCCCTTATTTTGGTATCAAGTAAAGTAGGAGTAGGGAAGAGGATGTTCCTTGAGAGGAAAAGTGTGGACCGGAGTTTACTTCTTATCTGGAGTGAAACAGTGCCCTGAAAGCTGGAGAGCCCGACACAGTGCATTCCATACTCCTTGTGTTACTCACTGTATGATTATCACAAATCATATAAGAATTACCCAGCTGCTAGCAGACAAATAGTATGTCTGATAAATACAGTATCCCATTTTCCTTTTGTCTACTTTTGGGTACGTTAATAAATTGCTTTTGGTACAACATGGCTTGATGTGCAAGTCAGCAATGGTTGGGAAGTTGTAGGTGTTTAAAAGGTTTGAAATCCTTGAAAAAAACCCACACACATGAAACCACTAAGAGACACACTAATTCAAATTGGTTAGCTTCAAATATACATAAGGAAGAGCAGTGTCTGATGCCAAGGCCCTCTCAGTATTGCTTGCTTGTCTTGCACAAACTGCAGGGCAAAAATCTCTTCTCTTGCTTGTATTCAGCTGCAGGGATGACAGATTACCAGACATATCCAGATTTCATTACCCTGATATATCATACAAAAATTTCCTGCTTTATTCTTATGTATATGGTTCAGGAGGTAAAGCACCTCCCAATAAACTTCTGTTTTTTTAACTGTAGATAACAGTTCTGGTACAATCCTCCACATTCAGCCTCTGAAAGTCAGACACTATTTCAGATACGACAGCACTTATCACCTCAGAACAACATACCTATTAACAATCGCTTCACAACATTTCCAGCATTGTACAGCCCACCATACTAGCAGTACCAGAATGGTTTGCTGCTGAGCTGTAGTAGATCAAACTTACTAGGCTGACAGAATTTAGTTCCTCATACATGTGAGGTGAGGAAAGAGGCAAACTCCTCACACGCCTCCAAGATGTTCTGAAGCTACTCCTGGTCAGGCAGAAATTGCATGAGCACCACAACCTATTAGGTCTCCTGCACTAAGCAGGGGAAGATAGGCAGCATGCACTGAGTCTAGACAACCTTACAAACTTCCAAGATGGGATAACTACTGATAACCTATCATCCCCACAATTTGGAGCACAGCAGTACTGCTCGGTTATTACTTTCTACTCCAGCAGGAAAATCTCATTCAGTGGACCCAGTCTGTCAGTTCCACTACTGGAAGAAACAGAAAAGAGAAGCTTCCAGAACTGTAGGTTCTCCAGGAAAGACAACATACATCAAAACAACTTCTCCATAAACTAAGAAATTAGTTTCCTAGCACTACACTATTGAACAACTCTCAGATTCCTGTTAGCTAAGTACGGCATATCTTAGGATAGGTGTCCAGGAGTCTTAATATCAACCTATGCAACAAATATGAGTGGTACAGGGAGTGCCAGACTGAGGTGTATAGATTCACAGGTACAGAACTAAACCAGGACACAGAGGCATGCTGCAGACTGGAAATATATTAAGCAGTATTTGGAAAGAAGTTAAGGACCAATGCAGTCATCTGAAATCTAAGCACTGCCAGTACACATCATTTGGAAAAGATATCAAATTATTCTTCTTTTCTTTTCTTTTCTTTTCTTTTCTTTTCTTTTCTTTTCTTTTCTTTTCTTTTCTTTTCTTTTCTTTTCTTTTCTTTTCTTTTCTTTTCTTTTCTTTTCTTTCCTTTCCTTTCCTTTCCTTTCCTTTCCTTTCCTTTCCTTTCCTTTCCTCTCCTCTCCTCTCCTCTCCTCTCCTCTCCTCTCCTCTCCTCTCCTCTCCTCC